>NC_048294.1:12273404-12585768 GCF_009762535.1 Notolabrus celidotus | reverse complement strand
ACCACAACAGCTGCTCCAACAACCACCACAGCTGCACCAACAACCACAACAGCTGCTCCAACAACCACCACGGCTGTTCCAACAACAACAACAGCTGCACCAACAACCACAACAGCTGCTCCAACAACAACCACAGCTACTCCAACAACCACAACAGCTGCTCAAACAACCACAACAGCTACTCCAACAACCACAACAGCTGCTCCAACAACCACTACAGCTGCTCCAACAACCACAACAGCTGCTCCAACAACCACCACAGCTGCTCCAACAACCACAACAGCTACTCCAACAACCACAACAGCTGCTCCAACAACCACAACAGCTGCTCCAACAACAACCACAGCTACTCCAACAACCACAACAGCTGCTCAAAAAACCACAACAGCTGCTCCAACAACAACCACAGCTGCTCCAACAACCACAACAGCTGCTCCAACAACCACCACAGCTGCACCAACAACCACAACAGCTGCTCCAACAACCACCACGGCTGCTCCAACAACAACAACAGCTGCACCAACAACCACAACAGCTGCTCCAACAACCACCACAGCTGCACCAACAACCACAACAGCTGCTCCAACAACCACCACAGCTGGTCCTACAACCACAACAGCTGCTCCAACAACCACTACAGCCGCTCCAACAACCACCACAGCTGCTCCAACAACCTCCACAGTCGCTCCAACAACCACAACAGCTGCTCCAACAACCACCACAGCTGCTCCAACAACCACCACAGCTGCTCCAACAACCACCACAGCTGCTCCAACAACCACAACAGCTGTTCCAACAACCACAACAGCTGCTCCAACAACCACCACAGCTGCACCAACAACCACAACAGCTGCTCCAACAACCACCACAGCTGGTCCTACAACCACAACAGCTGCTCCAACAACAACCACAGCTGCTCCAACAACCACAACAGCTGCTCCAACAACCACTACAGCCGCTCCAACAACCACCACAGCTGCTCCAACAACCTCCACAGTCGCTCCAACAACCACAACAGCTGCTCCAACAACCACCACAGCTGCTCCAACAACCACCACAGCTGCTCCAACAACCACAACAGCTGCTCCAACAACCACAACAGCTGCTCCAACAACCACCACAGCTGCACCAACAACCACAACAGCTGCTCCAACAACCACCACGGCTGTTCCAACAACAACAACAGCTGCACCAACAACCACAACAGCTGCTCCAACAACAACCACAGCTACTCCAACAACCACAACAGCTGCTCCAACAACCACAACAGCTACTCCAACAACCACAACAGCTGCTCCAACAACCACTACAGCTGCTCCAACAACCACAACAGCTGCTCCAACAACCACCACAGCTACTCCAACAACCACAACAGCTGCTCCAACAACCACAACAGCTGCTCCAACAACAACCACAGCTACTCCAACAACCACAACAGCTGCTCAAAAAACCACAACAGCTGCTCCAACAACCACAACAGCTGCTCCAACAACCACAACAGCTGCTCCAACAACCACCACAGCTGCACCAACAACCACAACAGCTGCTCCAACAACCACCACGGCTGCTCCAACAACAACAACAGCTGCACCAACAACCACAACAGCTGCTCCAACAACCACCACAGCTGCACCAACAACCACAACAGCTGCTCCAACAACCACCACAGCTGGTCCTACAACCACAACAGCTGCTCCAACAACCACTACAGCCGCTCCAACAACCACCACAGCTGCTCCAACAACCTCCACAGTCGCTCCAACAACCACAACAGCTGCTCCAACAACCACCACAGCTGCTCCAACAACCACCAGAGCTGCTCCAACAACCACCACAGCTGCTCCAACAACCACAACAGCTGTTCCAACAACCACAACAGCTGCTCCAACAACCACAACAGCTGCTCCAACAACCACCACAGCTGCTCCAACAACCACAACAGCTGCTCCAACAACCACAACAGCTGCTCCAACAACCACAACAGCTGCTCCAACAACCACCACAGCTGCTCCAACAACCTCCACAGCCGCTCCAACAACCACAACAGCTGCTCCAACAACCACAACAGCGGCTCCAACAACCACCACAGCTGCACCAACAACCACAACAGCTGCTCCAACAACCACCACGGCTGCTCCAACAACAACAACAGCTGCTCAAACAACCACCACAGCTGCTCCAACAACCACAACAGCTGCTCCAACAACCACAACAGCTGCTCCAACAACCACCACAGCTGCACCAACAACCACAACAGCTGCTCCAACAACCACCACGGCAGCTCCAACAACAACAACAGCTGCACCAACAACCACAACAGCTGCTCCAACAACCACTACAGCTGCTCCAACAACCACAACAGCTGCTCCAACAACCACCACAGCTGCTCCAACAACCACAACAGCTACTCCAACAACCACCACAGCTGCTCCAACAACCACCACTGCTGCTCCAACAACCACAACAGCTGCTCCAACAACCACAACAGCTGCTCAAAAAACCACAACAGCTGCTCCAACAACAACCACAGCTGCTCCAACAACCACAACAGCTGCTCCAACAACCACCACAGCTGCACCAACAACCACAACAGCTGCTCCAACAACCACCACGGCTGCTCCAACAACAACAACAGCTGCACCAACAACCACAACAGCTGCTCCAACAACCACCACAGCTGCTCCAACAACCACCACAGCTGCTCCAACAACAACCACAGCTGCTCCAACAACCACAACAGCTGCTCCAAAAACCACCACAGCTGCACCAACAACCACAACAGCTGCTCCAACAACCACCACGGCTGCTCCAACAACAACAACAGCTGCACCAACAACCACAACAGCTGCTACAACAACCACCACAGCTGCTCCAACAACCACCACAGCTGCTCCAACAACCACCACAGCTGGTCCTACAACCACAACAGCTGCTCCAACAACAACCACAGCTGCTCCAACAACCACAACAGCTGCTCCAACAACCACTACAGCCGCTCCAACAACCACCACAGCTGCTCCAACAACCTCCACAGTCGCTCCAACAACCACAACAGCTGCTCCAACAACCACCAAAGCTGCTCCAACAACCACCACAGCTGCTCCAACAACCACCACAGCTGCTCCAACAACCACAACAGCTGCTCCAACAACCACAACAGCTACTCCAACAACCACAACAGCTGCTCCAACAACCACAACAGCTGCTCCAACAACCACAACAGCTGCTCCAACAACCACCACAGCTGCTCCAACAACCTCCACAGCCGCTCCAACAACCACAACAGCTGCTCCAACAACCACCACAGCTGCTCCAACAACCACAACAGCTGTTCCAACAACCACAACAGCTACTCCAACAACCACAACAGCTGCTCCAACAACCACAACAGCTGTTCCAACAACCACAACAGCTACTCCAACAACCACAACAGCTGCTCCAACAACCACAACAGCTGCTTCAACAACCACAACAGCTGCTCCAACAACCACCACAGCTGCTCCAACAACCTCCACAGCCGCTCCAACAACCACAACAGCTGCTCCAACAACCACTACAGCTGCTCCAACAACCTCCACAGCCGCTCCAACAACCACAACAGCTGCTCCAACAACCGCAACAGCTGCTCCAACAACCTCCACAGCCGCTCCAACAACCACAACAGCTGTTCCAACAACCACAACGGCTACTCAGACAACCACAACAGCTGCTCCAACAACCACAACAGCTGCTTCAACAACCACAACAGCTGCTCCAACAACCACCACAGCTGCTCCAACAACCACCACAGCCGCTCCAACAACCACAACAGCTACTCCAACAACCACTACAGCTGCTCCAACAACCTCCACAGCCGCTCCAACAACCACAACAGCTGCTCCAACAACCACTACAGCTGCTCCAACAACCTCCACAGCCGCTCCAACAACAACAGCAGCCGCTCCAACAACCACAACAGCTGCTCCAACAACCACTACAGCTGCTCCAACAACCTCCACAGCCGCTCCAACAACAACAGCAGCCGGTCCAACAACCACAACAGCTGCTCCAACAACCACTACAGCTGCTCCAACAACCACAAAGGCTGCTCCAACAACAACAGCAGCCGCTCCAACAACCACAACAGCTGCTCCAACAACAACAGCAGCCGCTCCAACAACCACAACAGCTGCTCCAACAACAACAGCAGCTGCTCCAACACTAACAGCAGCTGCTCCAACAACTCCCACAGCTGCTCCAACAACCACCACAGCTGCTCCAACAACCACAACAGCTGCTCCAACAACATCAACAGCTGCTCCGACAACCACCACAGCTGCTCCAACAACCACAACAGCTGCTCCAACAACATCAACAGCTGCTCCAACAACCACCACAGCTGCTCCAACAACCACAACAGCTGCTCCAACAACAACAACAGTCGCACCAAAAACCACAACAGCCGCAACAAGAACAGCTGCTCCAACAACCACCACAGCCGCTCCAACAACAACAACTGCTGCTCCAACAACCACAACAGCTGCTCCAACAACCACCACAGCTGCTCCAACACCACAGCTGCTCCAACAACCACCACAGCTGCTCCAACAACCACCACAGCTGCTCCAACAACCACAACAGCTGTTCCAACAACCACAACAGCTACTCCAACAACCACAACAGCTGCTCCAACAACCACAACAGCTGCTCCAACAACCACAACAGCTGCTCCAACAACCACCACAGCTGCTCCAACAACCTCCACAGCCGCTCCAACAACCACAACAGCTGCTACAACAACCACAACAGTCGCACCAACAACCACAACAACCGCAACAACAACCACTACAGCTGCTACAACAACCACAACAGTCGCACCAACAACCACAACAACCGCAACAACAACAGCTGCTCCAACAACAACAGCAGCAGCTCCAACAACTACAACAGCTGCTCCAACAAGCACAACAGCTGCTCCAACAACAACAGCAGCTGCTCCAACAACCACAACAGCTGTTCCAACAACCACAACAGCTACTCGAACAACCACAACAGCTGCTCCAACAACCACAACAGCTGCTCCAACAACCACAACAGCTGCTCCAACAACCACCACAGCTGCTCCAACAACCACCACAGCCGCTCCAACAACCACAACAGCTGCTACAACAACCACAACAGTCGCACCAACAACCACAACAACCGCAACAACAACCACTACAGCTGCTACAACAACCACAACAGTCGCACCAACAACCACAACAACCGCAACAACAACAGCTGCTCCAACAACAACAGCAGCAGCTCCAACAACTACAACAGCCGGTCCAACAACCACAACAGCTGCTCCAACAACCACAACAGCTGCTCCAACAACCACCACAGCTGCTCCAACAACCTCCACAGCCGCTCCAACAACCACAGCAGCTGCTCCAACAACTACAACAGCCGCTCCAACAACCACAACAGCTGCTCCAACAACCACTACAGCTGCTACAACAACCACAACAGTCGCACCAACAACCACAACAACCGCAACAACAACAGCTGCTCCAACAACAACAGCAGCAGCTCCAACAACTACAACAGCTGCTCCAACAAGCACAACAGCTGCTCCAACAACAACAGCAGCTGCTCCAACAACTACAACAGCTGCCCCAACAACCACAACAGCTGCTCCAACAACAACAACAGCTGCTCCAACAACCACCACAGTTGCTCCAACAACAACAGCAGGTGCTCCAACAACTCCCACAGCTGCTCCAACAACCACCACAGCTGCTCCAACAACCACAACAGCTGCTCCAACAACAATTACAACAGCTGCTCCAACAACAACAGCAGCTGCTCCAACACCCACCACAGCTGCTCCAACAACCACAACAGCTGCTCCAACAACATCAACAGCTGCTCCAACAACCACCACAGCTGCTCCAACAACCACAACAGCTGCTCCAACAACAACAACAGCTGCTCCAACAACCACCACAGCTGCTCCAACAACCACAACAGCTGCTCCAACAACAACAGCTGCTCTAACAACCACTACAGCTGCTCCAACAACCACCACAGCTGCTCCAACAACCACAACAGCTGCTCCAACAACATCAACAGCTGCTTCAACAACCACCACAGCTGCTCCAACAACCACAACAGCTGCTCCAACAACATCAACAGCTGCTCCAACAACCACCACAGCTGCTCCAACAACCACAACAGCTGCTCCAACAACCACCACAGCTGCTCCAACAACCACCACAGCTGCTCCAACAACCTCCACAGCCGCTCCAACAACCACAACTGCTGCTCCAACAACCACAACAGCTGCTCCAACAACCACCACAGCTGCTCCAACAACCACCACAGCTGCTCCAACAACCACCACAGCTGCTCCAACAACCACAACAGCTGTTCCAACAACCACAACAGCTACTCCAACAACCACAACAGCTGCTCCAACAACCACAACAGCTGCTCCAACAACCACAACAGCTGCTCCAACAACCACCACATCTGCTCCAACAACCACCACAGCTGCTCCAACAACCACAACAGCTGTTCCAACAACCACAACAGCTACTCCAACAACCACAACAGCTGCTCCAACAACCACAACAGCTGCTCCAACAACCACAACAGCTGCTCCAACAACCACCACAGCTGCTCCAACAACCTCCACAGCCGCTCCAACAACCACAACAGCTCCTCCAACAACCACGACAGCTGCTACAACAACCACAACAGTCGCACCAACAACCACAACAACCGCAACAACAACAGCTGCTCCAACAACCACCACAGCTGCTCCAACAACAACAGCAGCTGCTCCAACAACTACAACAGCTGCTCCAACAACCACCACTGCTGCTCCAACAACAACAGCAACAGCTCCAACAACTACAACAGCTGCCCCAACAACCACAACAGCTGCTCCAACAACAACAGCAGCTGCTCCAACAACTACAACAGCTGCCCCAACAACCACAACAGCTGCTCCAACAACAACAGCAGCTGCTCCAACAACTACAACAGCTGCTCCAACAACCACCACAGTTGCTCCAACAACAACAGCAGGTGCTCCATCAACTCCCACAGCTGCTCCAACAACAATTACAGCTGCTCCAACAACAGCAGCTGCTCCAACAACCACCACAGCTGCTCCAACAACCACAACAGCTGCTCCAACAACATCAACAGCTGCTCCAACAACCACCACAGCTGCTCCAACAACCACAACAGCTGCTCCAACAACATCAACAGCTGCTCCAACAACCACCACAGCTGCTCCAACAACCACAACAGCTGCTCCAACAACAACAACAGCTGCTCCAACAACCACTACAGCTGCTCCAACAACCACAACAGCTGCTCCAACAACATCAACAGCTGCTTTAACAACCACCACAGCTGCTCCAACAACAATTACAGCTGCTCCAACAACAGCAGCTGCTCCAACAACCACCACAGCTGCTCCAACAACCACAACAGCTGCTCCAACAACATCAACAGCTGCTCCAACAACCACCACAGCTGCTCCAACAACCACAACAGCTGCTCCAACAACCACAACAGCTGCTCCAACAACCACAACAGCTGCTCCAACAACCACAACAGCTGCTCCAACAACCACAACAGCTGCTCCAACAACAATTACAGCTGCTCCAACAACATCAACAGCTGCTCCAACAACCACTACAGCTGCTCCAACAACCACAACAGCTGCTCCAACAACCACAACAGCTGCTCCAACAACAATTACAGCTGCTCCAACAACAACAGCAGCTGCTCCAACAACCACAACAGCTGCTCCAACAACCACAACAGCTGCTCCAACAACCACAACAGCTGCTCCAACAACCACCACAGCTGCTCCAACAACAACAGCAGCTGCTCCAACAACCACAACAGCTGCTTCAACAACCACTACAGCTGCTCCAACAACCACAACAGCTGCTCCAACAACCACCACAGCTGCTCCAACAACAGCAGCTGCTCCAACAACCACAACAGCTGCTCCAACTACAACAACAGCTGCTCCAACAACCACAACAGCTGCTCCAACAACCACCACAGCTACTCCAACAACCACAACAGCTGCTCCAACAACATCAACAGCTACTCCAACAACCACCACAGCTGCTCCAATAACCACAACAGCTACTCCAACAACAACAGCTGCTCCAACAACCACTACAGCTGCTACAACAACCACTACACCTGCTCCAAAAACCACTACAGCTGCTCCAACAACCACTACAGCTGCTCCAACAACCACAACAGCTGCTCCAACAACCACAACAGCTGCTCCAACAACAATTACAGCTGCTCCAACAACAACAGCAGCTGCTCCAACAACCACTACAGCTTCTCCAACAACCACAACAGCTGCTCCAACAACCACCACAGCTGCTCCAACAACCACAACAGCTGCTCCAACAACCACCACAGCTACTCCAACAACCACCACAGCTGCCCCACCAACCATAATAGCTGCTACAACAACCACTACAGCTGCTCCAACAACAACAGCAGCTGCTCCAACAACCACTACAGCTGCTCCAACAACCACAATAGCTGCTCCAACAACCACCACAGCTGCTCCATTAACCACTACATCTGCACCACTAACCATAACAGCTGCTCCAACAACCACCACAGCTGCCCCACCAACCATAATAGCTGCTACAACAACCACTACAGCTGCTCCAAAAACCACCACAGCTTCCCCAACAACCACAATAGCTGCTCCAACAACCACCACAGCTACTCCAACAACCACCACAGCTGCCCCACCAACCATAATAGCTGCTACAACAACCACTACAGCTGCTCCAACAACCACAATAGCTGCTCCAACAACCACCACAGCTGCTCCATTAACCATAACAGCTGCTCCAACAACCACAACAGCTGCTGCACCTCTTTATACACTTGAAGCACAGTTGTTTAATGAAACCTTCACAGACCAATTAAACAACCCTAACAGCCCTCAATACAAAGATCTTGAAGAAAGAATTACAAAAGCAGTAAGTATTTGATCATTTTAATGAGTTCATCAGTGTTTAGTATTGGACAATACTACATACATAGTAAGTATTGGACAAAGGTATTTTGTTGGATCTGAAGTGTCATTTTTTTTCCTTGAATTACTTTCATGTGCTATTTTCACTTTAAATTGTTTATTCAGCTAAAAGTCTCCTAATGTTGTGTTTTTCCATTCTTTGTTTTTTCACAGTGTGAAGACATTTACCAAGCAGAATTCCCTCGTAGATTTCTCAAGTGCACTGTGAAAGAGTTCAGGTAAAAGCCTTTTTTGTGACATTTTTCAATAGGCCTTGCTCAATACAATGATGTCTCAAAAAATGATGTCTTATTGTGGACATTTGAAGTCTCACAGACAGAAGCATAATTGCCTCATGTGTTGTCCCCTTTGGTTTTTTTCTATAGTCCTGTTCCATCACAAGTTGATGAAGTTGGAGCAGAGTTGGGGATTGCCTTCAGTCCGACCACTCCAACTGAAGACCTCCCACAAAATAATGTTGTTGCTGAAACCTTGGCTGAAGCTGCAAAAAATCCCAACAACAACTTCAATGTGACCTTTAACCCCAATGCAGTTTCAGTAACAGGTTAGTCTTCATAACAAAATGTTGAATTCTTAGTATCCTTGATAAGTCTGTTCATTTGAAACTACTGACAGTTTGATACCAACTAATATAGGATCGACATTTTGCTTTTGGGCACTAATAATCATTGACTTATTTGTTAATATATCATTTATAGATGGTCCAGTTCCAGATGCACAATCAACTGCCACACCTGGAACAACTACTGCTCCTCCAACAACTCCAACAACAGCTGCTGAACCTCTCTACACAGTTCAAGCACAGTTGTTTAATGAAACCTTCACAGACCAATTAAACAACCCTAACAGCCCTCAGTACAAAGATCTTGAATCAAGAATTAAAAAAGCAGTAAGTATTTGATCATTTTAATGAGTGCATCAGTTTTCGGCATCAGTTTTTTATAAGAATGATTTGGACAAGATGATACTTTTGGAACTGGTTTTATTTTTTAAATGCAGTTAATTTTCCTTTCTCTTATTTAGCATGTATCATTTTCAATATTGTGCTTTAGACAACTAAAAATATCTAAATGTTGCTGTATTTCCATCCTTTGTTTTTTTACAGTGTAAAGAAATATACCAAGCAAAATATGGAAAGGCATTTTCCCGGTGCATTGTGAAAAAGTTCAGGTAAAAGCCTTTTTTGTGACATTTTTCAATAGGCCTTGCTTAATACAATGATTTCTCAAAAAATGATCTCTCATTGCTGACATTTTTAGTCTCACAGACAGAAGCATAATTGCCTCATGTGTTGCCCCCTTTGTTTTTTTTCTATAGTCCTGTTCCATCACAAGTTGATGAAGTTGGAGCAGAGTTGGGGATTGCCTTCAGTCCGACCACTCGAACTGAAGACCTCCCACAAAATAATGTTGTTGCTGAAACCTTGGCTGAAGCTGCAAAAAATCCCAACAACAACTTCAATGTGACTTTTAACCCCAATGCAGTTTCAGTAACAGGTTAGTCTTCATTACAAAATGTTGAATTATTAGTATCCTTGATAAGTCTGTTAATTTGAAACTACTGACAGTTTGATACCAACTAATATAGGATCGACATTTTGCTTTTGGGCACTAATAATTATTGACTTATTTGTTAATATGACATTTATAGATGGTCCAGTTCCAGATGCACAATCAACTGCCACACCTGGAACAACTACTGCTCCTCCAACAACAGCTGCTGCACCTCTTTATACACTTGAAGCACAGTTGTTTAATGAAGCTTTCACAGACCAATTAAACAACCCTAACAGCCCTCAATACAAAGATCTTGAATCAAGAATTATTAAAGCAGTAAGTATTTGATCATTTTAATGAGTGCATCAGTGTTTAGCATGACTTTTTTCATGAACATGAATTGGACAAAGGTATTTTGTTGGATCTGAAGTGTCATTTTTTTCTTTGTATTCGTTTCATGTACAATTTTCAATTTAAAGTGTTTATTCAACTAAAAGTCTCCTAATATGTTTTTCCATTCTTTGTTTTTTCACAGTGTGAAGACATTTACCAAGCAGAATTCCCTCGTAAATTTCTCAAGTGCACTGTGAAAGAGTTCAGGTAAAAGCCTTTTTTGTGACATTTTTCAATAGGCCTTGCTCAATACAATGATGTCTCAAAAAATGATGTCTTATTGTGGACATTTTTAGTCTCACAGACAGAAGCATAATTGCCTCATGTGTTGCCCCCTTTGGTTTTTTTCTATAGTCCTGTTCCATCACAAGTTGATGAAGTTGGAGCAGAGTTGGCGATTGCCTTCAGTCCGACCACTCCAACTGAAGACCTCCCACAAAATAATGTTGTTGCTGAAACCTTGGCTGAAGCTGCAAAAAATCCCAACAACAACTTCAATGTGACTTTTAACCCCAATGCAGTTTCAGTAACAGGTTAGTCTTCATAACAAAATGTTGAATTCTTAGTATCCTTGATAAGTCAGTTAATTTGAAACTACTGACAGTTTGATACCAACTAATATAGGATCGACATTTTGCTTTTGGGCACTAATAATTATTGACTTATTTGTTTAAAATATCATTTATAGATGGTCCAGTTCCAGATGCACAATCAACTGCCACACCTGGAACAACTACTGCTCCTCCACCAACTCCAACAACAGCTGCTGAACCTCTCTACACAGTTCAAGCACAGTTGTTTAATGAAACCTTCACAGACCAATTAAACAACCCTAACAGCCCTCAATACAAAGATCTTGAATCAAGAATTAAAAAAGCAGTAAGTATTAGATCATTTTAATGAGTGCATCAGTTTTCGGCATCAGTTTTTCATAAGAATGATTTGGACAAGATGATACTTTTGGAACTGGTTTTATTTTTTAAATGCAGTTAATTTTCCTTTCTCTTATTTAGCATGTATCATTTTCAATATTGTGCTTTAGACAACTAAAAATATCTAAATGTTGCTGTATTTCCATCCTTTGTTTTTTTTTACAGTGTAAAGAAATATACCAAGCAAAATATGGAAAGGCATTTTCCCGGTGCATTGTGAAAAAGTTCAGGTAAAAGCCTTTTTTGTGACATTTTTCAATAGGCCTTGCTTAATACAATGACTTCTTAAAAAATTATCTCTCATTGCTGATATTTGAAGTCTCACAGAGAGAAGCAAAATTGCCTCATGTGTTGCCCCCTTTGGTTTTTTTCTATAGTCCTGTTCCATCACAAGTTGATGAAGTTGGAGCAGAGTTGGGGATTGCCTTCAGTCCGACCACTCCAACTGAAGACCTCCCACAAAATAATGTTGTTGCTGAAACCTTGGCTGAAGCTGCAAAAAATCCCAACAACAACTTCAATGTGACTTTTATCCCCAATGCAGTTTCAGTAACAGGTTAGTCTTCATAACAAAATGTTGAATTCTTAGTATCCTTGATAAGTCTGTTAATTTGAAACTACTGACAGTTTGATACCAACTAATATAGGATCGACATTTTGCTTTTGGGCACTAATAATTATTGACTTATTTGTTAATATGACATTTATAGATGGTCCAGTTCCAGATGCACAATCAACTGCCACACCTGGAACAACTACTGCTCCTCCAACAACAGCTGCTGCACCTCTTTATACACTTGAAGCACAGTTGTTTAATGAAGCTTTCACAGACCAATTAAACAACCCTAACAGCCCTCAATACAAAGATCTTGAATCAAGAATTATTAAAGCAGTAAGTATTTGATCATTTTAATGAGTGCATCAGTGTTTAGCATGAGTTTTTTCATGAACATGAATTGGACAAAGGTATTTTGTTGGATCTGAAGTGTCATTTTTTTCTTTGTATTCGTTTCATGTTCAATTTTCAATTTAAAGTGTTTATTCAACTAAAAGTCTCCTAATATGTTTTTCCATTCTTTGTTTTTTTACAGTGTGAAGACATTTACCAAGCAGAATTCCCTCGTAAATTTCTCAAGTGCACTGTGAAAGAGTTCAGGTAAAAGCCTTTTTTGTGACATTTTTCAATAGGCCTTGCTTAATACAATGATGTCTCAAAAAATGATGTCTTATTGTGGACATTTGAAGTCTCACAGACAGAAGCATAATTGCCTCATGTGTTGCCCCCTCTGTTTTTTTTCTGTAGTCCTGTTCCATCACAAGTTGATGAAGTTGGAGCAGAGTTGGGGATTGCCTTCAGTCCGACCACTCCAACTGAAGACCTCCCACAAAATAATGTTGTTGCTGAAACCTTGGCTGAAGCTGCAAAAAATCCCAACAACAACTTCAATGTGACCTTTAACCCCAATGCAGTTTCAGTAACAGGTTAGTCTTCATAACAAAATGTTGAATTCTTAGTATCCTTGATATGTCTGTTCATTTGAAACTACTGACAGTTTGATACCAACTAATATAGGATCGACATTTTGCTTTTGGGCACTAATAATTATTGACTTATTTGTTTAAAATGTAATTTATAGACGGTCCAGTTCCAGATGCACAATCAACTGCCACACCTGGAACAACTACTGCTCCTCCACCAACTCCAACAACAGCTGCTGAACCTCTCTACACAGTTCAAGCACAGTTGTTTAATGAAACCTTCACAGACCAATTAAACAACCCTAACAGCTCTCAATACAAAGATCTTGAATCAAGAATTAAAAAAGCAGTAAGTATTTGATCATTTTAATGAGTGCATCAGTTTTCGGCATCAGTTTTTCATAAGAATGATTTGGACAAGATGATACTTTTGGAACTGGTTTTATTTTTTAAATGCAGTTAATTTTCCTTTCTCTTATTTAGCATGTATCATTTTCAATATTGTGCTTTAGACAACTAAAAATATCTAAATGTTGCTGTATTTCCATCCTTTGTTTTTTTACAGTGTAAAGAAATATACCAAGCAAAATATGGAAAGGCATTTTCCCGGTGCATTGTGAAAAAGTTCAGGTAAAAGCCTTTTTTGTGACATTTTTCAATAGGCCTTGCTTAATACAATGATTTCTCAAAAAATGATCTCTCATTGCTGACATTTTTAGTCTCACAGACAGAAGCATAATTGCCTCATGTGTTGCCCCCTTTGTTTTTTTTCTATAGTCCTGTTCCTTCACAAGTTGATGAAGTTGGAGCAGAGTTGGGGATTGCCTTCAGTCCGACCACTCCAACTGAAGACCTCCCACAAAATAATGTTGTTGCTGAAACCTTAGCTGAAGCTGCAAAAAATCCCAACAACAACTTCAATGTGACTTTTAACCCCAATGCAGTTTCAGTAACAGGTTAGTCTTCATTACAAAATGTTGAATTATTAGTATCCTTGATAAGTCTGTTAATTTGAAACTACTGACAGTTTGATACCAACTAATATAGGATCAACATTTTGCTTTTGGGCACTAATAATTATTGACTTATTTGTTAATATGACATTTATAGATGGTCCAGTTCCAGATGCACAATCAACTGCCACACCTGGAACAACTACTGCTCCTCCAACAACAGCTGCTGCACCTCTTTATACACTTGAAGCACAGTTGTTTAATGAAGCTTTCACAGACCAATTAAACAACCCTAACAGCCCTCAATACAAAGATCTTGAATCAAGAATTATTAAAGCAGTAAGTATTTGATCATTTTAATGAGTGCATCAGTGTTTAGC
Source organism: Notolabrus celidotus (assembly GCF_009762535.1). Lineage (NCBI taxonomy): Eukaryota > Metazoa > Chordata > Actinopteri > Labriformes > Labridae > Notolabrus > Notolabrus celidotus. The sequence goes on along the minus strand of NC_048294.1, from coordinate 12,571,074 downwards.
ATGAGTTTTTTCATGAACATGAATTGGACAAAGGTATTTTGTTGGATCTGAAGTGTCATTTTTTTCTTTGTATTCGTTTCATGTACAATTTTCAATTTAAAGTGTTTATTCAACTAAAAGTCTCCTAATATGTTTTTCCATTCTTTGTTTTTTCACAGTGTGAAGACATTTACCAAGCAGAATTCCCTCGTAAATTTCTCAAGTGCACTGTGAAAGAGTTCAGGTAAAAGCCTTTTTTGTGACATTTTTCAATAGGCCTTGCTTAATACAATGATGTCTCAAAAAATGATGTCTTATTGTGGACATTTGAAGTCTCACAGACAGAAGCATAATTGCCTCATGTGTTGCCCCCTTTGTTTTTTTTCTGTAGTCCTGTTCCATCACAAGTTGATGAAGTTGGAGCAGAGTTGGGGATTGCCTTCAGTCCGACCACTCCAACTGAAGACCTCCCACCAAATAATGTTGTTGCTGAAACCTTGGCTGAAGCTGCAAAAGATCCCAACAACAACTTCAATGTGACTTTTAACCCCAATGCAGTTTCAGTAACAGGTTAGTCTTCATAACAAAATGTTGAATTCTTAGTGTCCTTGATATGTCTGTTCATTTGAAACTACTGACAGTTTGATACCAACTAATATAGGATCGACATTTTGCTTTTGGGCACTAATAATTATTGACTTATTTGTTTAAAATATCATTTATAGATGGTCCAGTTCCAGATGCACAATCAACTGCCACACCTGGAACAACTACTGCTCCTCCACCAACTCCAACAACAGCTGCTGAACCTCTCTACACAGTTCAAGCACAGTTGTTTAATGAAACCTTCACAGACCAATTAAACAACCCTAACAGCCCTCAATACAAAGATCTTGAATCAAGAATTAAAAAAGCAGTAAGTATTTGATCATTTTAATGAGTGCATCAGTTTTTTTGGCATCAGTTTTTTTATAAGAATGATTTGGACAAGATGATACTTTTGGAACTGGTTTTATTTTTTAAATGCAGTTAATTTTCCTTTCTCTTATTTAGCATGTATCATTTTCAATATTGTGCTTTAGACAACTAAAAATATCTAAATGTTGCTGTATTTCCATCCTTTGTTTTTTTTTACAGTGTAAAGAAATATACCAAGCAAAATATGGAAAGGCATTTTCCCGGTGCATTGTGAAAAAGTTCAGGTAAAAGCCTTTTTTGTGACATTTTTCAATAGGCCTTGCTTAATACAATGTTGTCTCAAAAAATGATCTCTCATTGCTGACATTTTTAGTCTCACAGACAGAAGCATAATTGCCTCATGTGTTGTCCCCTTTGGTTTTTTTCTATAGTCCTGTTCCATCACAAGTTGATGAAGTTGGAGCAGAGTTGGGGATTGCCTTCAGTCCGACCACTCCAACTGAAGACCTCCCACAAAATAATGTTGTTGCTGAAACCTTGGCTGAAGCTGCAAAAAATCCCAACAACAACTTCAATGTGACTTTTAACCCCAATGCAGTTTCAGTAACAGGTTAGTCTTCATTACAAAATGTTGAATTATTAGTATCCTTGATAAGTCTGTTAATTTGAAACTACTGACAGTTTGATACCAACTAATATAGGATCGACATTTTGCTTTTGGGCACTAATAATTATTGACTTATTTGTTAATATGACATTTATAGATGGTCCAGTTCCAGATGCACAATCAACTGCCACACCTGGAACAACTACTGCTCCTCCAACAACAGCTGCTGCACCTCTTTATACACTTGAAGCACAGTTGTTTAATGAAGCTTTCACAGACCAATTAAACAACCCTAACAGCCCTCAATACAAAGATCTTGAATCAAGAATTATTAAAGCAGTAAGTATTTGATCATTTTAATGAGTGCATCAGTGTTTAGCATGAGTTTTTTCATGAACATGAATTGGACAAAGGTATTTTGTTGGATCTGAAGTGTCATTTTTTTCTTTGTATTCGTTTCATGTACAATTTTCAATTTAAAGTGTTTATTCAACTAAAAGTCTCATAATATGTTTTTCCATTCTTTGTTTTTTCACAGTGTGAAGACATTTACCAAGCAGAATTCCCTCGTAAATTTCTCAAGTGCACTGTGAAAGAGTTCAGGTAAAAGCCTTTTTTGTGACATTTTTCAAAAGGCCTTGCTTAATACAATGATGTCTCAAAAAATGATGTCTTATTGTGGACATTTGAAGTCTCACAGACAGAAGCATAATTGCCTCATGTGTTGCCCCCTTTGTTTTTTTTCTGTAGTCCTGTTCCATCACAAGTTGATGAAGTTGGAGCAGAGTTGGGGATTGCCTTCAGTCCGACCACTCCAACTGAAGACCTCCCACCAAATAATGTTGTTGCTGAAACCTTGGCTGAAGCTGCAAAAAATCCCAACAACAACTTCAATGTGACTTTTAACCCCAATGCAGTTTCAGTAACAGGTTAGTCTTCATAACAAAATGTTGAATTCTTAGTGTCCTTGATATGTCTGTTCATTTGAAACTACTGACAGTTTGATACCAACTAATATAGGATCGACATTTTGCTTTTGGGCACTAATAATTATTGACTTATTTGTTTAAAATATCATTTATAGATGGTCCAGTTCCAGATGCACAATCAACTGCCACACCTGGAACAACTACTGCTCCTCCACCAACTCCAACAACAGCTGCTGAACCTCTCTACACAGTTCAAGCACAGTTGTTTAATGAAACCTTCACAGACCAATTAAACAACCCTAACAGCCCTCAATACAAAGATCTTGAATCAAGAATTAAAAAAGCAGTAAGTATTTGATCATTTTAATGAGTGCATCAGTTTTCGGCATCAGTTTTTCATAAGAATGATTTGGACAAGATGATACTTTTGGAACTGGTTTTATTTTTTAAATGCAGTTAATTTTCCTTTCTCTTATTTAGCATGTATCATTTTCAATATTGTGCTTTAGACAACTAAAAATATCTAAATGTTGCTGTATTTCCATCCTTTGTTTTTTTTACAGTGTAAAGAAATATACCAAGCAAAATATGGAAAGGCATTTTCCCGGTGCATTGTGAAAAAGTTCAGGTAAAAGCCTTTTTTGTGACATTTTTCAATAGGCCTTGCTTAATACAATGACTTCTTAAAAAATGATCTCTCATTGCTGATATTTCAAGTCTCACAGAGAGAAGCAAAATTGCCTCATGTGTTGCCCCCTTTGGTTTTTTTCTATAGTCCCATCACAACACGAACTGAAGGAGTAATTGCAGATTTGGCAATCGCTTTCGCTGGGACCACTCCAACTGCAGAACTCCCCAAAAATAATGATGTTGCTGAAACCTTGGTTAGAGCTGCAAGCGATACCAACTCCAACTTCGATGTGTCTTTCAATCCAGTTTCAGTTGCATTAATAGGTAAGTCGTCATAACATAATTTTGAGATCTTAGTATTATAGAAAAACGTAATTTTGTCATCAACAACTTTAGTATCATCCTGTTAGTTTGGACGCCAAAAATCATTCACTTATGTGTTTAAATTAATATAAACAGATGGTCCTGTTCCGGATGCATCAACTGCTGCACCTGCCACTGCTGCACCTGCATTTACAACTGCTGCACCTGCAGCTACAACTGCAGCACCTGCCACTACTGCACCTGCAGCTACAACTGCTGCACCTGCCACTGCTGTACCTGCAGCTACAACTGCCACACCTGGAACAACTACTGCTCCTCCACCAACTCCAACAACAGCTGCTGAACCTCTCTACACAGTTCAAGCACAGTTGTTTAATGAAACCTTCACAGACCAATTAAACAACCCTAACAGCCCTCAATACAAAGATCTTGAAACAAGGATTAAAAAAGCAGTAAGTATTTGATCATTTTAATGAGTGCATCAGTTTTCGGCATCAGTTTTTCATAAGAATGATTTGGACAAGATGATACTTTTGGAACTGGTTTTATTTTTTAAATGCAGTTAATTTTCCTTTCTCTTATTTAGCATGTATCATTTTCAATATTGTGCTTTAGACAACTAAAAATATCTAAATGTTGCTGTATTTCCATCCTTTGTTTTTTTTTACAGTGTAAAGAAATATACCAAGCAAAATATGGAAAGGCATTTTCCCGGTGCATTGTGAAAAAGTTCAGGTAAAAGCCTTTTTTGTGACATTTTTCAATAGGCCTTGCTTAATACAATGACTTCTTAAAAAATGATCTCTCATTGCTGATATTTCAAGTCTCACAGAGAGAAGCAAAATTGCCTCATGTGTTGCCCCCTTTGGTTTTTTTCTATAGTCCCATCACAACACGAACTGAAGGAGTAATTGCAGATTTGGCAATCGCTTTCGCTGGGACCACTCCAACTGCAGAACTCCCCAAAAATAATGATGTTGCTGAAACCTTGGTTAGAGCTGCAAGCGATACCAACTCCAACTTCGATGTGTCTTTCAATCCAGTTTCAGTTGCATTAATAGGTAAGTCGTCATAACATCATTTTGAGATCTTAGTATTATAGAAAAATGTAATTTTGTCATCAACAACTTTAGTATCATCCTGTTAGTTTGGAAGCCAAAAATCATTCACTTATGTGTTTAAATTAATATAAACAGATGGTCCTGTTCCGGATGCATCAACTGCTGCACCTGCCAGTACTGCAGCTGCAGCTACAACTGCTGCACCTGCCACTGCTGCACCTGCATCTACAACTGCTGCACCTGCACTTACAACTGCTGCACCTGCCACTGCTGTACCTGCAGCTACAACTGCAGCACCTGCTACTACTGCACCTGCAGCTACAACTGCTGCACCTGCCACTGCTGTACCTGCAGCTACAACTGCTGCACCTGCAGCTACAACTGCTGCACCTGCCACTGCTGCACCTGCAGTTACAACTGCTGCACCTACCACTGCTGCACCTGCAGCTACAACTGCTGCACCTGCCACTACAACTGCTGCAGTTACATTTGTTAATGCAACTTTCAGATCTGTTCTTCAAAATTTTACAAATGATTTGTTGGATCCATCATCTGCAGCTTTTCAAAGGCGATCATCAATGATAAAGACACAGGTAAGTCTCAGACATCACAATAAGATCTACCAGTACTCATATAACACATTTTTTTGTATTGTCATAAAAAACTTTTTAATTTGTCTAAATTTATTTTTTGTTTATGTTTCTGCAGCTTGAACCAAAGTTTAAGAGTGAATTCCCCTCCTCGTTCAAGATTTTTATCGTGAATAGCTTCAGGTACCTTTTAAGAATGGTCAAACAACAATTTAAGATTAGTTGCTTGATCCTGTCTAATAATATTGTTTTCTTCTCCCTCTGCAGAAGTGGATCGATCTTGAATAATCTCTTCCTTGGATTTGATAGCGCATCTGTTCCTAATAACACTCAGATTGCAGCAGTTTTCAGAAATGCAGCTCCTATTGTCACTGGCTTTGACATTGAAGGAACCTCTATCATCGTTAATGGCATATGTAAGCAACATTCAGTGCTGATTTATAAAAATATATGAATTGGGTGTTGAAGTGTTTCTTAAACTAAAGCTTTGTCCTATTTCTTCTTCATTTACAGCTTCAAGTGGAGTAAGCCAGAAGATCAGTCTCATCACTGCATTCTGCCTGGTACTGTTGTCATGGCTTCTGTCAAACCAGCAATAGCACCAGTGCTGATTAACATGTCTTTCATTACTGGTTTAAAACATATCTCTGTGTGGGAGAGTCCAAGATCCTGGGCTGGACAGAAAGGCACAGCCTACTTTAAACAGCTGGTCTAATGAATATTAGAATTATGAGCAGCACTTTATGCTTTCTTTGTAATCAGAAAATAATTGCACTATTTATTAACAACTGTATCTTGATAAACTAAGCACTGTAATATTTGAACAAGTGACAGTTACCACTTCTGACTTGTTAAGTCTTGTTTGTCAAACAAGTAAAACCAGCCACATTAAAAAGTCAAAATGTAAAACCACTGTCATCACTGTTAAACTGTAAAAGCAATACAATATGAAATTTTAGAGTAGAATATCTACCTCTATGAACAAGGGGCATTTTCTACTTTGGATAACAAAAAAATATGTTGTTGTTTATTTTAAATGAACAACCCTGAATGATTTAAACCTTCAGTGGTTTCCAAGGAAACATAAGATTCAAGGTTAGTTCATGAGTATTATTTTATGAAGGGAAACATTTATTTAACACATGAATATATTATACATATATATAATTGGTTATCTGCACATCCTGATATTTAGTCAATGTATTTAATATTTTTAAGGGACTTATATTTAAAACAAAATGCACTGTCATTGTTCTTATTTATATAAACTGTATTATTTAATCCTGTATTCTGTGAGACTTTTTGTTGTTTGTACAGAACCTGTCAGAAACTTTACAATGATCAGAATACAAAATCTTTGAAAAATTTACACTGTCTCTTGTTCTCTAATTTTGGTCTGTTAAGAGAGAGAAGGTAAGGGTATGTATGAGGTCAGAAGTTTTAGTTTGAGCATAGGTGATTTTGACAAACTCTCAAAAACAGCCTGTGATTTTATATGATTCATCTTAACAAGAGCTCCTTGCAATCACAGGTTCAGCTATTGTGTCAGTGAAATTGACTCCTTAATAATAAGAGAGCCTTTTCATGGCATTCGACAAGACAACATGTAATATTGGATGCAAGATGGTGAGTCAAACTCATGCACAACATTTCTAAATAAAGGAACTCATCACACAGCTCGCATCCATGGAGCCAAAGAGGGCAGAACTCAGCTATGGTGTGTTACAGTGGAAGATCTTAAGAACTTGCTGAACTGAGTAACCCCCTCACATACACACACCTACATCCACATCACTTCACCACATTACCACAACATACGCAACAACCTTGAACTTTCTCCCTTCTTCTTCTGGACCTGTTTTTTGTTTGTTTGTTTGTTTGTTTGTTTGTTTGTTTGTTTGTTTTGTTTTGTTTTGTTTTTTATTCTCTTTGATCCATGGTAATCTATGTACTGCACAAATTACAATAAAAATTTGATCACAAAAAAATAAATAAAGGAACTCACCTTCCTCCTCCGAGTAAAATCCACTGCTTAACTGTTGGCAAACTCGCTGCCAGAGATATTTTAACGTTGGATCCTTTATTTGATCAGAGTTTTAGAGGATGACTTTAGAGGGGGTCTTGGCGAGTGAGCATGGTTTCACATCCATGATCTCTTATTTTGTAATACCACAACATTACAGCCTCAATAAGCACGCAAACAGGCAAATAAGTAAATAAATGAATGAATAACAAATAAATAAATAAATAAGTTAGTAACTAAATAAATAAATGTATGTATGTATGTATGTATGTATGTATGTATGTATGTATGTGTATGTTTGTATGCATGTATGTTTGTGTGTGTATGTATGTTTGTGTGTGTGTATGTATGTATGTATGTATGTATGTATGTATGTATGTATGTATGTATGTATGTGTATGTTTGTATGTATGTATGTTTGTGTGTGTGTGTGTATGTGTGTATGTTGTATGTATGTATGTATGTATGTATGTATGTATGTATGTATGTATGTATGTTGTATGTATGTATGTATGTATGTATGTATGTATGTATGTATGTATGTTTGTATGTATGTATGTATGTATGTATGTATGTATGTATGTATGTATGTATGTATGTATGTATGTATGTATGTATGTATGTACCTGGTCTGCACAATAGACTGTATAAATAATGGACGTAGCATCGGTGACGTCACCCATCTGTTTCTGAAGCGCTGTTTTGAAGCCAATCGTCGGCTTCCATATTGAAAATGCTGAACGCAACCTAATTTCTGTAGAGCTAGTGTGAGGTAAAGAAGCCCTCCCCCATACAGTGTGTGCTGATTGAGAAATGAGCTATCCAGACTACACTCGTTTTTTGTACCAGGCTGTAAACGTGTTTATTTCTGCTGTAAAGATCGGCTTTTTTGAATTGGTGTGTATGTGGTTTCCGGTACTTCTGGAGCCAGCCTCAAGCAGATCCTCGATGAACTGTAGTTTTTAGCACTTCCGCATTGGACTCGTATTTTTAGACCGGAGGTTGCCGCATGACACAGATCTAAATAACGATCTGTATGTGTTCCTTTCTTTTCTATTACTGATTGATGTAACCTTGGTGAAGAAGGCCAACTCAGTCCTGGACCATGTGGAGGTGGTGGCTGACAGGAGAATTATGGCCAAGCTGTCGTCTCTGATGGACTTTTATATATATATATATACAGTATATATATTCTTGTTGGAATTCTTGCACTGTACACTTTCTTGTTTGCTGCTGTAACTCCATGAATTTTCCCGTTGTGGGATGAATAAAGGAGTATCTTATCTTATATTATCTTATCTTAATAAATGCTATATAGTGTATAATGAAAAAACTATTCAAATGCTGCAATAAGGGAGAATGAAATGAAATAGATTAGTCATGTCTGACAGCTTGTAACAGCTGAGAGCTGTGTAGAAGATGAACCTCATTCATTCATTTGCGTCATGCAGCAGCTCTTCATGCCATTGTCATTACATCACATCCTGGCCAAATCCCTATGACAAAGATTTTGTTGCTAAAGCACTAATATTAAATTCAATCAAAGTGCCAAGCCTTTGTTGCGAAACACAGTATGGTACCACGTTTTTCAACTTGTGACAAGATCTTAACAGTTGTTGAAAAGTCCTTGAATTCATTTTGTGATTAACTGTGTGGTTCAAGTTGTCCTGTAGTGGATACTCTGTGTCTGAGAGGTCAGCTGTGGGGGCTCACAGGCTGTGTTTACATCTGAGCTGAACAGTAGTGAATCACAGTCAGCAGAGTTAGGAGTGTGTGTGTGTGTGTGTGTGTGTGTGTGTGTGTGTGTGTGTGTGTGTGTGTGTGTGTGTGTGTGTGTGTGTGTGTGTGTGTGTGTGTGTGTGTGTGTGTGTGCTGGAGTGCTGTGTTTGAGTCACTCTGACCCCTGTGTTTAGAGTCCGTGGGCTGTGGGGTTCACAGGCAAAAGTTTATCACTCATGCCAGCAACCCAGAGACTTCATCTTTCACCCCTTTAAACAGAGAAAATGCCAGAGTTCATATGGCCAACACCAACCCCTTTAAAGTTTCATAATAATGTTTGTCGACTTGTCCTCTGATGCAGGAATACAGCTCTAAAATGTTCCTAAATTGTGTTCTTTCCTCTTCCTCGTGAATTGGCAAACCAGATGCATCAGCAAAGACCCCATGTCACAACTTGTTTTCCCCCTTTCCCTCTGAAAAGAGATACCGGACAATCATGTCACACACAAACAGACTGAAAAACAGCTTATTTTCAAAAGCTGGTAAGACAGGCTAGATTTTCCCTTTATATAAGTTACACAGCAAGAACAAATGAGTTCACTTTGACAGAGTAAAAACTCGACTGCACAAAATACCTCAGAATCCAAATATGTTTTTGCCCAGATATTTGAAAATATGACCCATATGGATGAGCAAATAAAGTTTGTGTTATATGCAGATGACAGAAACATATTTTGTACTGGAGAGGATTTAAAGGCTCTAGCAGAAAGTAGAGAAAATATAATATAATATAAATATAATTGTCAAACTTAAAGGTTCCCTAAGGGGTCTTTAGATGGTTCTGAAACAGACTGAAATTGATATTTTTGATTTAAAAAGATTTTTTCTACGTAGCACTTCTTGTCTGAAACCACAAGTGGGTTTTTTTTCTTTTCTCCCTGTCTGCACCGTTTTTTTATGCTTTTTAATTTTCTGCATTTTTTGTTGTTATGCACTTTGTAACTTTGTTAATAAAAGTGCTATAAATAAAGTTTTTTTTATTATTATTATTATCATTACTATTTGCCAGCTGCTTCTTTTACATTTCTTTCGGCATAAGATTTAGATGGGACATACAGTTAACTTTTAAAATGAAGCAGGATGAGAATTTAAAAAAAAACAAAATTTAGCAAGACAGTGAGAGGTACTGCTTTGTTAACAGGGGTCGATGAAAACAGACCCAAAAACGTCCTGCCTCACTACAAAAACAAGCCGTCGACTTTGAAAGTGTCTGGAAACCAATCATTAAAAACCTCAATTTATAATATATAGAACAAGTTTCTGCCTGTGCACCAATCACACCATTCACGTTACACACACAAAACCTTACTCAGAAATCATCGCTATTACTTTTTTTTTTTTTTTTTTTTTTTTTTCTTTCTTTTTTTTTTTTCTTTTCTCTTTTTTCTCTTTTTTTTCTCTCTTTTTCCTCTTGTCTGCATATATATTTCTGGTTTGTGTCATGTTTGTCACAAACTGTCAAATATTCATGCAATTTATTCTTGCAGCAAAAGAAAAGAAGGAAAACCTTTTTCTTCTGTGCTTGTGACTGTGTGCATGCAACCATCACCATCCCTCTTAGAACTCTGGCCTATCTTTTATTGGCAGCTAATATCATGTTCTGTAAAAGAGGGCGTGCACACCTAGGTGGGCCAAAAAAAATAAAAAAAATAAGAGAAAGTGAAAGAAAGATTACATAAGGATATACAAAGGGACAGGGAGAGAGAAGGAGAGAGAGACCTAACACACTTAGATGGAGAGGGACCATCTCACCATGATGCCAAAAAGAAAAAAAAAAAATCCGTGGGGTGATACTAATGATTAAGCAACCCTTAGTGTCCACAATCATTACTGAAGCTTGGGTCGCAGAGGGTTGCCGCCGTGCTGTGTTCTATTTGTGTAACAAGACCACCACTGGTGCAGATGAAACCACCTGGGTCAGACCAGCCGAGCGGTAGGGCTCAGCACCCGGGCCGCGAGAGCAGTCAGACCGAAGGACCCAACCCGCCGCGGGAGACCCAGGCCAGGGGACAAGCCAAGGACCCAGACCAGAAGCAAGCAGGTACCGCCGGAGCACCCAGGGCGACCCCCAGGTCACCCAGTAGGAGGAAAGGGGGGCGAGGGGGGAGAGATCCCGCGGCCCCCCCAAGGGACACCCCCACAACACCGCCCCCACAGCCCCCCAAGACGGAGCCAAAGGAGCCACCAGGGCCGAGGGGGCCCGGCACCAGGAGCAGACAGCCAGGCAGACGGGCAGGACCAGGACCAGAGCCCACCAACCGGCGCGCCGGAGCGGGGGGAGGGCGGAGGCGGCAGGGCCAATCCCACCTGCCCCCCCCAGACGGCCCGACCACTCCCCCCAGCCACGCCCCCCACCCACGCCCTGTGACTGATGGACCAGGTCACGGGGGCATGGAGGGACACCCCAACGGCTGTCGTAGTAACACCCCCCCAGCTGCGCACCACCCCACCCCCCCAAGAGGACCGCGAGGGAAACCCGGCCCCGAGGGCAGCCGCGTACCAGGCCCCCACAGGGGAGGGGGCAGCAGGGGGGCGGAGGGTGACAGGGACACCAGCCACCCACCCAGACCCGATGGGCCCCCAACGAGTAGGGCCGAGCCAAACACTAAGGCCCCGCCAAACCTGATCTGTGTGTGTGTGATATGATTTGAATTTTGTTTTGTTTGTTTTTTTTGTTGTATGTATGTTTGCCAGTGAGGTGGATTAAAATAGGGGGGGCAGGAAGGGAGGCGGGAGAGAGGGGGGAGAGCCGTAGTGCACTACTGCATCACAATCCGCCGCCCCCCCCCCCCCCCCCCCTCGTATAAAACCCGCCCCCCCGACCCTATATCTTTACCTATATCAGTATCTAGTGAGGTGCATTAAAATAGGGGGGGGGCGGATGGGGGGGCGGGAGAGAGGGGGGAGAGCCGCAGCGCACTACTGCACCACAATCTGCCCCCCCCCCCAGTATAAAACCGGTCCACCCAACCCACATCCCCCACCCCATGTCTTTACCTATATCAGTATCTAGTGAGGTGCATTAAAATAAGGGGGTGGAAGGGAGGCGGGAGAGGGGGGGGGGGAGCCTTGGCGCACCAATGCCCCATCATCTGCCCCTCCCCCCTGTATAAAACCCGCCCACCCATCAGCACCCCCAACCCTATTGTCCTTTTTTTTTTTTCTTTTTTTTTTTGTCTAACTGTTCTAGTGAAGTGCGTTAAAAGAGGCAGGGCAAGTCTGCGGTAAGCCCACTCCAGGGGGCCCTAGGGCGGTGGCACTCCAGCAGTCCCCGACCCCTCAAGCCCCAACCACCAGCCCCCCCACCCCGCGATAGACAAGGCCCACGGCCGCCCGGCAGGGCGTGGCACCCGACCCGAGATCCCCCCCAGTATCCCACAGGGAGGCAGGGAGCCCACAGCCAGGGAGGGGAACCCGGCACCACGTGACGCCCCAATCCAACCCCCGCCGCAGGCCGCACGAGCAGAGTAGGGGCAGCAGGACAGAGGAGGGCCAAAACCAACCGGGGAGACCAGACGGGAAAGGCAGGCCAATGAATGGACCCTTCCCCTGCCCCCACCACCACCCCCCCACCACCACCACGCCGGCCGGCCAACCCCCAGCCCAGGACACCGCCCGCCCAACCCCCCAGGACCCAGGAGGCCCCCCAGGACCCAGGAGGCCCCCCAGGCCCCGCCCCAGGCAGCCACAGGGACAGAGCGCAGAAGCGCCCAGAGGGGGAACCCAGGACCAAACCCCACAACCCCCCCACCTCCCCCACCAGTAGAACCAGAGGCCGCGCAGGCACCCGGCAGGCACCGCCAGCCCCCCGTCAAAAGGCCCCGAGCCCAACCACAGGCCCCAGCCACCCACACCGCGAAGGGCCCCACCAAACCCAACGCCCCAACCACCCCGGGCGCAGGGCCGACCACCCGTGCCAGTTCGAATCCCAAGGGCCATCCGAGAGTTACCGCAAGGCCCCTTTAAAGCTCCTGTATATGTATGCGGGTGTGAGCATATAAACGTGTATGTGTGTGGTTTGTGATTGTGTGTATACGATGAACTCTGGTAAGAGGGTGTCCATGTGTTTGTGAATGTGGGTGTAAGTCAGTAGGTTGGAGAGAAGTATATGGGAAAACTCAAGTCATGAAAATATTTGGCAGTCTACTATTTTGTTTTGTTTTGTTTTGTGGTTGTTTGGAGATCAGTTAGTTAAAGCTGTTAATTTGGTGATGATTGGAAGCCAGCTGCTTTCAAATGAGTCCAGTGTATTATTAACTGTCGCACAACATTTCTCTATTGATATTTGGTCCATTAGTAGATTCTCCCAAATCTTAATGTTTAGATTTCTCTTTGATTTCCAATTTAAGAGGATAGTCTTCTTTGCTATGATTAGGGCCATTAAGAGAATGGTGGAATGTTTATTATGTTGTGTTATTTCCGATATGTCGCCAAGGATGCAAGTTGTTGGGCACAGCTGGATGTTGCAGTTGAGCATGGTTGACAATCTGTCGATGACTTGTTGCCAGAATTGGCGGACCGGTGTACAGGTCCAAAATGCATGGAGATATGTGTCTGTTGTATCTTGAATACAGTTGGTGCATTTGTCTGTTTCTGATAATCCCATTTTGTGTAGTTTTGCCACAGTGTAGTGTGTCCTATGGATGGTTTTATACTGGATAAGTTGTAATTTTTTGCTAATGCTTTTATTGAAGTTGTATATACAGATTCGATTCCAGAAGTCACAGTTAGTTGTTATTGAGAGATCTGATTCCCATTTTGATATCGGTAATGACACCGAGGTGTCGGACTGGTTTAAGATTGCGTATATTTTTGACATGCTCTTTTTTTTGCTGAAGATATTTAAGATTCTGTCAATTGGAATGGGGTCATCCGGCGTGTTAACAATGCTATTTAGGATTGGTGTCACTATAGATTGTAGTTGTATGTATTCTAAAAAGTTTGGGGTGATACTAAATTTCTGGGCTAGTTTGGTGAGGCTGATGAGAGTGTTTTCCTCCGTAATGTGCTGAAGGTGCGTGATGCCCTTTTTCACCCAGTTGGGGAAGTGGAGTGGTTTCTTTTTAAAAGAGAAATCTGGGTTTTTCCAGATGGGAGAGCGGAGGGATGGGGCAATTTGTTGAGACTTCGTGATTTTAATCATCGCTATTACATTCACACAGTTTTATGGCGACTTTAAAACAAGGTACAAGTTTTAAAAAATTAATGTTGACCTACTTTGGAAATATCTATTCAAGACATAATTGAAACTCTTGAAAACACTGAACTTATTTAAATAAAAATAATCACAGGATTAAAAGTTCTATAATAAATCTATAAACAAACTTCTTAATTCTTCTCTCCTGCTTGTTTGTAAAGTGAGTTTTGTAAGGCTTTTGTATCTGATGGTGAGCTGGCAATGAAGTGACTGTGCATTCAAGAAGATGCTGCATGTTTCTTAATTGAGTTTCGTTTGACACAGTCAGATGTGTGCCAGTCAGTGTTGCTATTATTAGCAACAGTAGCTCAGACTGATAATTAAACAACGTCAATAAGCTTCAATTCAGAACTTTGCACGCAACTTTACCTTTGGTAATCCATCCATCCATTCGTTTTTTTTGTTTGATAGTTTTCTTTATGCTGCTTAACTAGGTCCATGGCTTATTCATTCAGTTAATTATATAACTGTTCATTTTTAAATACAGCTTGGATGTCCTGAAAAAAAGTGATATGATTGTATTTTTAGTTTGTGTTTGCAGTGGTCCTTCATCCTACTTTGAATTGGATACATGAAAGTTTGCTTTGAAAATGTTTTACATCCATATTTTTGCATAGAGCGTTTTTGAGGAGGGCATTTTTTTATGGTAAAAGAAATAAGCTTATATTCTTCAAAAAAACAAGATTAGAGCTCACAATTCATAAATTGTTGCAATCTATATATTTGGTCAATATATTGGTATCATTTGCACTTGGAAAGATTAGAGGGCATGAAAGTGAGATGTTTTATTCTGGTTTAGCTGTATCATTATTGTTTTACACCTTAACTGTATTGTACTGTCAATTTGCACCAAAACTCTAACTCTATTGAAAGTATTCAGGATTAGTTTTTCATTACTTCGAGCTGTATCACCACTTCACTGGGGCTCTTTCTTAATTTGTTTGTCACCACTAGCTGTCACACCTTTGGAACTCCTTTCAACATTCATCTAAATGGAATGTACCGTTACCTTCACAGAACAAAAAAAGGGTGTATGTCGTACTACTGTGCTATAAAAATGACAAAGGTGTCTCCAAATTATAGAAATAATAGTCACGTAGGTAACACGTAAGCAGCCTTTATTCCTTTACAATATAAAAGCCTGTATTAAATGAAGGCTGTCAGACAAGGTGAAAGGTTTGATAATCACAGCTGAATTGGACTGAATTGAGGATAAAACTTATCACATAGAAAGAGAGTTCTGAACTTTTCTTCTTTTATTTTTTTTCTCAATCGGTTTTCCATCTTTTTCTTACGGTAAGCACATTTTAAGTACATTTTTAAACTCTTGTACATTCATGAAAGTTCATAGTTTTAAGAAATGTGTATAGCTACATTTCCTCCTACATAAAATGAAGAACTGTTTTTCTACAGATGTTTTTGTAAGATGTGAGACACAGCTTATGGCACCTCTTTACTGACAGGTATTAAGCGCTTTGCCCAAAAATATTGATTGGTTTGTTGTTGCTCGTAAACATTTGCTCAGACTAAAACAAAGGGATTGCAGAAGCTGACAGTATTTTGAACTGTGCATCACTTGCCACGATTATCTTCTCTCACTCTAGGTAAACAAAATCTCACAGCTGAAGGCATTTTCTTCTTGTTTTGGGGATTTCTGTGAGCTGTCAGCACCTCCACTCCCTGTTACTGCAGGGACTCAGTTAAATTTTGTCTACATAAAGATCATGAGCAGGGATGGAATGGGGTAGAACTTTTAACAGTCTGTTGTCTAAATAAGGCCCCAGTCTCTTCCTGCACTACAGCTTCAGTGTCAACACAACTGAAAATAGTGGGCCGACATGTGTCAAGATTGGGCACCATACATATTTTTTATTGTTATAAAACATTACTTTATTAACTGACTCCATTTAGACACGATTCCTTGGCACAGTTTAGGTATAAGTACTTTTAAAATATCTCAAAACGTATATTGACAAAGCATAAGTGCAGTCAAGAATGCATGGGTGTACATTCTGCTACATTAGGTTTATTCAGTGAAATAGTGAAATGTAAACGGCAACTGAGTAACTACAAGCACAGACAAGATGGTTTAAAATGTTTCATTTAGAACAAAACAGGTTTGTTAACTACAGACCTTGACATGCTTTCTTAGGTTTGATGGGGATTTTTTGTAGGCTGTAATGAAGTTTGTGTGGGAAATAGATCGGAGATTTACAACAAAACGAGTCATTCTTTATTTTAAAAAAAACGCAACATGGGTTTAAAATATACCTGTGGTGCTCAGGTAGAGAATCATCATCCTTCTCAGCCATAGCAATCATCACCACAACTAAATGAACTGTCTGATCTGAAAAATGTTTGCTCTGCATTTGCGCTACCAAGGTACGGCTACATAATTTAGACAAACCACATGCAAGTATACAATTAATCAACTGACTTCAAAGCAAAAGTATCAAGTAACTAGAGCATTGATAGAAATAGATATTTGTCTTTCAAATAAAGGAGTAAAATTAATAAATTCAACTGTACATTGACTTGCAATGTCATTAACCCTTCTTATTTGGAATGTGTTTATACTTTACTTTGTTTAGAATTATGACAGAGTTAAAATTCAAGTAAAGGGCAAATGGAAGGATAAATGTTAAGGTTCTTAATTCTTCTATGTATGTTAATGATTTAATAAATCAAGTCATTGGCAGAATGAAAAGTATGAACACAAAACAATGTTGCAAAGATCTGTTTCATTTAAATATCATTGAAAAAAGGACACATGAAAAAAACAAAATGAATTATAATCATGTTTAAATAGTGGGAAGTATTGTTTCATCAATGTAACATTTTGTAATTAGTTTAAAACTAATTGGTATTCTTTGGACGAGTGATGTCTGCACTAAGATTTTTGTGTAACTTTTCTGTTATTAAGTTGTTGCACGTTTTTTTTTTTCATAGAGATGAAAGAAGGCAAGATGGCTGTTGGAAGGATCATATCCGTTTTTCTGATTCTTACTGGTAAGCAAAACGGAAAATGTTTAAAAAATCTTTGTCAAAATCAGTGGATTGTCTTTTCTACGAATGTTCACACAAAAAAGAACAGAGAATCACAACTAAATATATTTGTATGAAATAAATTTCTTTTGGACAGCTCTAGGAATGTCAACAGAAACAACCACAACAGCTGCTCCAACAACCACAACAGCTGCTCTAACAACCACAACAGCTGCTCCAACAACCACAACAGCTGCTCCAACAACCACAACAGCTGCTCCAACAACCATAACAGCTACTCCAACAACCACAACAGCTACTCCAACAACCACAACAGCTGCTCCAACAACCACAACAGCTGTTCCAACAACCACAACAGCTGCTCCAACAACCACAACAGCTGCTCCAACAACCACAACAGCTACTCCAACAACCACAACAGCTGCTCCAACAACCACAACAGCTGCTCCAACAACCACAACAGCTGCTCCAACAACCACAACAGCTGCTCTAACAACCACAACAGCTGCTCCAACAACCACAACAGCTGCTCCAACAACCATAACAGCTACTCAAACAACCACAACAGCTGCTCCAACAACCACAACAGCTGCTCCAACAACCACAACAGCTGTTCCAACAACCACAACAGCTGCTCCAACAACCACAACAGCTACTCCAACAACCACAACAGCTGCTCCAACAACCACAACAGCTAGTCCATCAACCACCACAGCTGCTCCAACAACCACAACAGCTGCTCCAACAACCACAACAGCTACTCCAACAACTACCACAGCTGCTCCAACAACCACAACAGCTGCTCCAACAACCACAACAGCTGCTCCAACAACCACAACAGCTGCTCCAACAACCACAACAGCTGCTCCAACAACCACAACAGCTGCTCCAACAATCACAACAGCTGCACCAACAACCACCACGGCTGCTCCAACAACCACAACAGCTGCTCCAACGACGACCACAGCTGCTCCAACAACCACAACAGCTGCTCCAACAACCACAACAGCTGCTCCAACAACCACAACAGCTGCTCCAACAACCACCACGGCTGCTCCAACAACCACCACAGCTGCTCCAACAACCACCACAGCTGCTCCAACAACAACAACAGCGGCTCCAACAACCACCACGGCTGCTCCAACAACCACAACAGCCGCTGCAACAACCACAACAGTGGCTCCAACAACAACCACAGCTGCTCCAACAACCACTACAGCTGCTCCAACAACCACAACAGCTGCTCCAACAACCACAACAGCTGCTCCAACAACCACAACTGCTGCCCCAACAACCACAACAGCTGCTCCAACAACCACAACAGCTGCCCCAACAACCACAACAGCTGCCCCAACAACCACAACAGCTGCTCCAACAACCACAACAGCTGCTCCAACAACCACAACAGCTGCTCCAACAACCACAACTGCTGCCCCAACAACCACAACAGCTGCTCCAACAACCACAACTGCTGCCCCAACAACCACAACAGCTGCTCCAACAACCACAACAGCTGCCCCAACAACCACAACAGCTGCTCCAACAACCACAACTGCTGCCCCAACAACCACAACAGCTGCTCCAACAACCACAACAGCTGCTCCAACAACCACAACAGCTGCCCCAACAACCACAACAGCTGCTCTAACAACCACAACAGCTGCTCCAACAACCACAACTGCTGCCCCAACAACCACAACAGCTGCTCCAACAACCACAACAGCTGCTCCAACAACCACAACAGCTGCTCCAACAACCACCACAGCTGCTCCAACAACCACAACAGCTGCTCCAACAACAACCACAGCTGCTCCAACAACCACAACAGTCGCACCAACAACCACAACAGCCGCAACAACAACAACACCAGCTGCTCCAACAACCACCACAGCCGCTCCAACAACCACAACAGCTGCTCCAACAACCACAACAGCTGCTCTAACAACCACAACAGCTGCTCCAACAACCACTACAGCTGCTCAAACAACCACAACAGCTGCTCCAACAACCACAACAGCTGCTCCAACAACCACCACAGCTGCTCCAACAACCACAACAGCTGCTCTAACAACCACAACAGCTGCTCCAACAACCACAACAGCTGCTCCAACAACCACAACAGCTGCTCCAACAACCACCACAGCCGCTCCAACAACAACAACAGCTGATCCAACAACCACAACAGCGACTCCAACAACCACAACAGCTGCTCCAACAACCACCACAGCCGCTCCAACAACCACCACAGCCGCTCCAACAACCACTACAGCTGCTCCAACAACCACCACAGTCGCTCCAATAACAACAACAGCCGCTCCAACAACCACAACAGCCGCTCCAACAACCACAACAGCTGCTCCAACAACCACCACAGTCGCTCCAACAACCACCACAGCCGCCCCAACAACCACAACAGCTGCTCCAACAACCACAACAGCATCTCCAACAACCACAACAGCTGCTCCAACAACCACAACAGCCGCTCCAACAACCACAACAGCGACTCCAACAACCACAACAGCTGCTCCAACAACCACAACAGCTACTCCAACAACAACCACAGCTGCTCCAACAACCACAACAGCTGCTCCAACAACCACAACAGCTACTCCAACAACCACAACAGCTGCTCCAACAACCACAACAGCTGCTCCAACAACCACAACAGCTGCTCCAACAACCACAACAGCTGCTCCAACAACCACCACAGCTGCTCCAACAACCACAACAGCTGCTCCAACAACCACCACAGCTGCTCCAACAACAACAACAGCTGCTCCAACAACCACTACAGCTGCTCCAACAACCACAACAGTCGCATCCAACAACAACAACAGCTGCTCCAACAACCACCACAGCTGCTCCAACAACAACAACAGCCGCTCCAACAACCACAACAGCTGCTCGTACAACCACAACAGTCGCACCAACAACCACAACAGCCGCTCCAACAACAACCACAGCTGCTCCAACAACCACAACAGCTGCACCAACAACCACAACAGCTGCTCCAACAACCACCACAGCTGCTCCAACAACCACAACAGCCGCTCCAACAACAACCACAGCTGCTCCAACAACCACAACAGCTGCTCCAACAACCACAACAGCTGCTCCAACAACCACAACAGCTGCTCCAACAACCACAACAGCTGCTCCAACAACCACCACAGCCGCTCCAACAACAACAACAGCTGCTCCAACAACCACCACAGCTGCTCCAACAACCACAACAATTGCTCCAACAACCACCACAGCTGCTCAAACAACCACAATAGCTATTCCAACAACCACCACAGCCGCTCCAACAACCACCACATTCGCTCCAACAACCACCACAGCCGCTCCAACAACCACCACAGCTGCTCCAACAACCACAACAGCTGCTCCAACAACCACTACTGCTGCTCCAACAACCTTTACAGCTGCTCCAACAACCACAACAGCTGCTCCAACAACCACAACAGCTGCTCCAACAACCACCACAGCCGCTCCAACAACCACAACAGCTGCTCCAACCACAACAGCCGCTCCAACAACCACAACAGCTGCTCCAACAACCACTTCAGCTGCTCCAACAACCACAACAGCTGTTCCAACAACCACAACAGCTGCTCCAACAACCACAACAGCCGCTCTAACAACCACAACAGCGACTCAAACAACCACCACAGCTGCTCCAACAACCACAACAGCTGCTCCAACAACCACCACAGCCGCTCCAACAACCACCACAGCCGCTCCAACAACCACTACAGCTGCTCCAACAACCACAACAGCTGCTCCAACAACCACCACAGCCGCTCCAACAACCACCACAGCCGCTCCAACAACCACAACAGCTGCTCCAACAACCACAACAGCCGCTCCAACAACCACAACAGCTGCTCCAACAACCACAACAGCCGCTCCAACAACCACAACAGCGACTCCAACAACCACAACAGCTGCTCCAACAACCACAACAGCTACTCCAACAACCACAACAGCTGCTCCAACAACCACAACAGCTGCTCCAACAACCACAACAGCTGCTCCAACAACCACAACAGCTGCTCAAACAACCACCACAGCTACTCCAACAACCACCACAGCTGCTCCAACAACCACAACAGCTGCTCCAACAACCACCACAGCTACTCAACAACCACAACAGCTGCTCCAACAACCACCACGGCTGCTCCAACAACAACAACAGCTGCACCAACAACCACAACAGCTGCTCCAACAACCACCACAGCTGCACCAACAACCACAACAGCTGCTCCAACAACCACCACAGCTGCTCCAACAACCACAACAGCTGCTCCAACACCACAACAGCTGCTCCAACAACCACAACAGCTGCTCCAACAACCACAACAGCTGCTCCAACAACCACCACAGCTGCTCCAACAACCACCACAGCTGCTCCAACAACCACAACAGCTGCTCCAACAACCACCACAGCTGCTCCAACAACCACAACAGCTGCTCCAACAACCACAACAGCTGCTCCAACAACCACCACAGCTGCTCCAACAACCACAACAGCTGCTCCAACAACCACAACAGCTACTCCACAACCACCAACAGCTGCTCCAACAACCACCACAGCTGCTCCAACAATCACAGCTGCTCCAACAACCACCACGGCTGCTCCAACAACCACAACAGCTGCTCCAACAACCACAACAGCTGCTCCAACAACCACCACAGCTGCTCCAACAACCACAACAGCTGCTCCAACAACCACCACAGCTGCTCCAACAACAACAACAGCTGCTCCAACAACCACAACAGCTGCTCCAACAACCACCACGGCTGCACCAACAACCACAACAGCTGCTCCAACAACCACCACAGCTGCTCCAACAACCACAACAGCTGCTCCAACAACCACCACGGCTGCTCCAACAACCACAACAGCTGCTCCAACAACCACAACAGCTGCTCCAACAACCACCACAGCTGCTCCAACAACCACAACAGCTGCTCCAACAACCACAACAGCTGCTCCAACAACCACCACAGCTGCTCCAACAACAACCACAGCTGCTCCAACAACCACCACAGCTGCTCCAACAACCACAACAGCTGCTCCAACAACCACCACAGCTGCTCCAACAACCACAACAGCTGCTCCAACAACCACAACAGCTGCTCCAACAACCACAACAGCTGCTCCAACAACCACAACAGCTGCTCCAACAACCACAACAGCTGCTCCAACAACACCACAGCTGCTCCAACAACCACAACAGCTGCTCCAACAACCACAACAGCTGCTCCAACAACCACAACAGCTGCTCCAACAACCACAACAGCTGCTCCAACAACCACAACAGCTGCTCCAACAACCACCACAGCTGCTCCAACAACCACCACAGCTGCTCCAACAACCACAACAGCTGCTCCAACAACCACCACAGCTGCTCCAACAACCACAACAGCTGCTCCAACAACCACAACAGCTGCTCCAACAACCACAACAGCTGCTCAACAACCACCACAGCTGCTCCAACAACCACAACAGCTGCTCCAACAACCACCACAGCTGCTCCAACAACCACCACAGCCGCTCCAACAACCACCACAGCTGCTCCAACAACCACAACAGCTGCTCCAACAACCACTACTGCTGCTCCAACAACCACTTCAGCTGCTCCAACAACCACAACAGCTGTTCCAACAACCACAACAGCTGCTCCAACAACCACCACAGCCGCCCCAACAACCACAACAGCTGCTCCAACCACAACAGCCGCTCCAACAACCACAACAGCTTCTCCAACAACCACATCAGCCGCTCTAACAACCACAACAGCGACTCAAACAACCACAACAGCTGCTCCAACAACCACAACAGCTACTCCAACAACCACAACAGCTGCTCCAACAACCACAACAGCTGCTCCAACAACCACAACAGCTGCTCCAACAACCACAACAGCCGCTCCAACAACCACAACAGCGACTCCAACAACCACAACGGCTGCTCCAACAACCACAACAGCTACTCCAACAACCACAACAGCTGCTCCAACAACCACCACAGCTGCTCCAACAACCACAACAGCTGCTCCAACAACCACAACAGCTGCTCCAACAACCACCACAGCTGCTCCAACAACCACAACAGCTGCTCCAACAACCACAACAGCTGCTCCAACAACCACAACAGCTGCTCCAACAACCACAACAGCTGCTCCAACAACCACAACAGCTGACTCCAACAACCACAACAGCTGCTCCAACAACCACAACAGCTGCTCCAACAACCACAACAGCTACTCCAACAACCACAACAGCTGCTCCAACAACCACAACAGCTGCTCCAACAACCACAACAGCTGCTCCAACAACCACAACAGCTGCTCCAACAACCACAACAGCTGCTCCAACAACCACAACAGCTGCTCCAACAACAACCACAGCTGCTCCAACAACCACAACAGCTGCTCCAACAACCACAACAGCTGCTCCAACAACCACCACAGCTGCTCCAACAACCACAACAGCTGCTCCAACAACCACCACAGCTGCTCCAACAACCACAACAGCTGCTCCAACAACCACTACAGCTGCTCCAACAACCACAACAGTCGCACCAACAACAACAACAGCTGCTCCAACAACCACCACAGTCGCTCCAACAACAACAACAGCCGCTCCAACAACCACAACAGCTGCTCCAACAACCACAACAGTCGCACCAACAACAACAACAGCCGCTCCAACAACCACAACAGCTGCTCCAACAACCACAACAGTCGCTCCAACAACAACCACAGCTGCTCCAACAACCACAACAGCTGCTCCAACAACCACAACAGCTGCTCCAACAACAACAACAGCTGCTCCAACAACAACAACAACAGCTGCTCCAACTACAACAGCTGCTCCAACAACCACAACAGCTGCTCCAACAACCACAACAGCTGCTCCAACAACCACAACAGTCGCTCCAACAACAACCACAGCTGCTCCAACAACCACAACAGCTGCTCCAACAACCACAACAGCTGCTCCAACAACAACTACAGCTGCTCCAGCAACCATAACAGCTGCTCCAACAACAACCACAGCTGCTCCAACAACCACAACAGCTGCTCCAACAACAACCACAGCTGCTCCAACAACCACAACAGCTGCTCCAACAACCACAACAGCCGCTCCAACAACCACCACAGCCGCTCCAACAACAACAACAGCTGCTCCAACAACCACAACAGTCACTCCAACAACAACCACAGCTGCTCCAACAACCACAACAGCTGCTCCAACAACCACAACAGCTGCTCCAACAACCACGACAGCTGCTCCAACAACCACCACAGCTGCTCCAACAACCACAACAGCTGCTCCAACAACCACCACAGCCGCTCCAACAACAACAACAGCTGCTCCAACAACCACCACAGCTGCTCCAACAACAACAACAGCTGCTCCAACAACCACTACAGCTGCTCCAACAACCACAACAGTCGCACCAACAACAACAACAGCTGCTCCAACAACCACCACAGTCGCTCCAACAACAACAACAGCCGCTCCAACAACCACAACAGCTGCTCCAACAACCACAACAGTCGCAACAACAACAACAACAGCCGCTCCAACAACCACAACAGCTGCTCCAACAACCACAACAGTCGCTCCAACAACAACCACAGCTGCTCCAACAACCACAACAGCTGCTCCAACAACCACAACAGCTGCTCCAACAACAACAACAGCTGCTCCAACAACCACAACAGTCGCTCCAACAACAACCACAGCTGCTCCAACAACCACAACAGCTGCTCCAACAACCACAACAGCTGCTCCAACAACCACAACAGCTGCTCCAACAACCACAACAGTCGCTCCAACAACAACCACAGCTGCTCCAACAACCACAACAGCTGCTCCAACAACCACAACAGCTGCTCCAACAACAACTACAGCTGCTCCAGCAACCATAACAGCTGCTCCAACAACAACCACAGCTGCTCCAACAACCACAACAGCTGCTCCAACAACCACCACAGCTGCTCCAACAACCACAACAATTGCTCCAACAACCACCACAGCTGCTCAAACAACCACAACAGCTGTTCCAACAACCACCACAGCCGCTCCAACAACCACCACAGTCGCTCCAACAACCACCACAGCTGCTCCAACAACCACAACAATTGCTCCAACAACCACCACAGCTGCTCCAACAACCACCACAGCTGCTCCAACAACCACAACAGCTGCTCCAACAACCACTACTGCTGCTCCAACAACAACTACAGCTGCTCCAACAACCACAACAGCTGCTCCAACAACCACAACAGCTGCTCCAACAACCACCACAGCCGCTCCAACAACCACAACAGCTGCTCCAACAACAACAACAGCTGCTCCAACAACCACAACAGTCGCTCCAACAACAACCACAGCTGCTCCAACAACCACAACAGCTGCTCCAACAACCACAACAGCTGCTCCAACAACCACAACAGCTGCTCCAACAACCACAACAGTCGCTCCAACAACAACCACAGCTGCTCCAACAACCACAACAGCTGCTCCAACAACCACAACAGCTGCTCCAACAACCACCACAGCTGCTCCAACAACCACAACAGCTGCTCCAACAACAACCACAGCTGCTCCAACAACCACCACAGCTGCTCCAACAACCACAACAGCTGCTCCAACAACCACCACAGCTGCTCCAACAACCACAACAGCTGCTCCAACAACCACCACAGCTGCTCCAACAACAACAACAGCTGCTCCAACAACCACAACAGCTGCTCCAACAACCACCACAGCTGCTCCAACAACCACAACAGCTGCTCCAACAACCACAACAGCTGCTCCAACAACCACAACAGCTGCTCCAACAACCACCACAGCTGCTCCAACAACCACAACAGCTGCTCCAACAACCACCACAGCCTGCTCCAACAACCACAACAGCTGCTCCAACAACCACCACAGCTGCTCCAACAACCACAACAGCTGCTCCAACAACCACCACAGCTGCTCAAACAACCACAACAGCTGTTCCAACAACCACCACAGCCGCTCCAACAACCACCACAGTCGCTCCAACAACCACCACAGCTGCTCCAACAACCACCACAGCTGCTCCAACAACCACAACAGCTGCTCCAACAACCACTACTGCTGCTCCAACAACAACTACAGCTGCTCCAACAACCACAACAGCTGCTCCAACAACCACAACAGCTGCTCCAACAACCACCACAGCCGCTCCAACAACCACAACAGCTGCTCCAACAACCACCACAGCCGCTCCAACAACAACAACAGCTGCTCCAACAACCACAACAGCCGCTCCAACAACCACAACAGCGACTCCAACAACCACAACAGCTGCTCCAACAACCACAACAGCTACTCGAACAACCACAACAGCTGCTCCAACAACCACAACAGCTGCTCCAACAACCACAACAGCTGCTCCAACAACCACAACAGCCGCTCCAACAACCACAACAGCGACTCCAACAACCACAACAGCTACTCCAACAACCACAACAGCCGCTCCAACAACCACCACAGCTGCTCCAACAACAACAGCTGCTCCAACAACCACAACAGCTGCGCCAACAACCACCACAGCTGCTCCAACAACCACAACAGCTGCTCCAACAACCACCACAGCTGCTCCAACATCCACCACAGCTGCTCCAACAACAACAACAGCTGCTCCAACAACCACTACAGCTGCTCCAACAACCACAACAGTCGCACCAACAACAACAACAGCTGCTCCAACAACCACCACAGCTGCTCCAACAACAACAACAGCCGCTCCAACAACAACAACAGCTGCTCCAACAACCACAACAGTCGCTCCAACAACAACAACAGCTGCTCCAACAACCACAACAGCTGCTCCAACAACCACAACAGCTGCTCCAACAACAACCACAGCTGCTCCAACAACCACAACAGCTGCTCCAACAACCACAACAGCTGCTCCAACAACCACAACAGCTGCTCCACAACCACCACAGCCTGCTCCAACAACAACAGCTGGTCCAACAACCACCACAGCTGCTCCAACAACCACAACAGCTGCTCCAACAACCACAACAGTCGCACCAACAACAACAACAGCCGCTCCAACAACCACAACAGCTGCTCCAACAACCACAACAGTCGCTCCAACAACAACCACAGCTGCTCCAACAACCACAACAGCTGCTCCAACAACCACAACAGCTGCTCCAACAACCACAACAGCTGCTCCTACAACCACCACAGCCGCTCCAACAACAACAGCTGCTCCAACAACCACCACAGCTGCTCCAACAACCACAACAGTTGCTCCAACAACATCCACAGCTGCTCCAACAACCACCACAGCTGCAGCAACAACCACAACAGCTGCTCCAACAACCACAACAGCTGCTCCAACAACCACAACAGCTGCTCCAACAACCACAACAGCTGCTCCAACAACAACAACAGCTGCTCCAACAACCACCACAGCTGCTCCAACATCCACCACAGCTGCTCCAACAACCACCACAGCTGCACCAACAACCACAACAGCTGCTCCAACAACCACAACAGCTGCTCCAACAACCACAACAACTGCTCCAACAACCACAACAGCTGCTCCAACAACCACAACAGCTGCTCCAACAACCACAACAGCTGCTCCTACAACCACCACAGCCGCTCCAACAACAACAGCTGCTCCAACAACCACCACAGCTGCTCCAACAACCACCACAGCTGCACCAACAACCACAACAGCTGCTCCAACAACCACAACAGCTGCTCCAACAACCACAACAGCTGCTCCAACAACCACAACAGCTGCTCCAACAACCACCATAGCGGCTCCAACAACCACCACAGCGGCTCCAACAACCACCACAGCTGCTCCAACAACCACAGCAACTGCTCCAACAACCACAACAGCTGCTCCATCAACCACTACAGCTGCTCCAACAACCACAACAGCTGCTCCAACAACCACAACAACTGCTCCAACAACTACAACAGCTGCTCCAACAACCACAACAGCTGCTCCAACAACCACAACAGCTGCTCCAACAACCACAACAGCTGCTCCAACAACAACCACAGCTGCTCCAACAACCACAACAGCTGCTCCAACAACCACAACAGCTGCTCCAACAACCACAACAGCTGCTCCAACAACCACCACAGCTGCTCCAACAACCACAACAGCTGCTCCAACAACCACCACAGCTGCTCCAACAACCACAACAGCTGCTCCAACAACCACAACAGCTGCTCCAACAACCACAACAGCTGCTCCAACAACCACCACAGCTGCTCCAACAACCACAACAGCTGCTCCAACAACCACCACAGCTGCTCCAACAACCACCACAGCTGCTCCAACAACCACAACAGCTGCTCCAACAACCACACAGCTGCTCCAACAACCACAACAGCTGCTCCAACAACCACAACAGCTGCTCCAACAACCACAACAGCTGCTCCAACAACCACAACAGCTGCTCCAACAACCACAACAGCTGCTCCAACAACCACCACAGCCGCTCCAACAACCACCACAGCTGCTCCAACAACCACAGCAACTGCTCCAACAACCACAACAGCTGCTCCATCAACCACTACAGCTGCTCCAACAACCACAACAGCTGCTCCAACAACCACAACAACTGCTCCAACAACCACAACAGCTGCTCCAACAACCACCACAGCTGCTCCAACAACCACAACAGCTGCTCCAACAACCACAACAGCCGCTCCAACAACCATAACAGCCTCTCCAACAACAACAGCTGCTCCAACAACCACCACAGCTGCTCCAACAACCACAACAGCTGCTCCAACAACCACCACAGTCGCTCCAACAACAACAACAGCCGCTCCAACAACAACAACAGCTGCTCCAACAACCACAACAGTCGCACCAACAACAACAACAGCTGCTCCAACAACCACCACAGCCGCTCCAACAACCACCACAGCCGCTCCAACAACCACCACAGCCGCTCCAACAACCACCACAGCTGCTCCAACAACCACTACAGCTGCTCCAACAACAGCAGCTGCCCCAACAACCACTACAGCTGCTCCAACAAAAGCAGCTGCCCCAACAACCACAACAGCTGCTCCAACAACAACAGCAGCTGCCCCAACAACCACCACAGCTGCTCCAACAACCACCACAGCCGCTCCAACAACCACCACAGCTGCTCCAACAACCACCACAGCTGCTCCAACAACCACCACAGCTGCTCCAACAACCACCACAGCTGCTCCAACAACCACCACAGCCGCTCCAACAACCACAACGGCTGCTCCAACAACCACCACAGCTGCTCCAACAACCACCAAAGTCGCTCCAACAACCACCACAGCCGCTCCAACAACCACCACAGCTGCTCCAACAACCACCACAGCTGCTCCAACAACCACCAAAGTCGCTCCAACAACCACCACAGCCGCTCCAATAACCACCACAGCTGCTCCAACAACCACAACAGCTGCTCCAACAACCACAACAGCTGCTCCAACAACCACAACAACTGCTCCAACAACCACAACAGCTGCTCCAACAACCACCACAGCTGCTCCAACAACTACAACAGCTGCTCCAACAACCACAACAGCCGCACCAACAACCACAACAGCCTCTCCAACAACAACAGCTGCTCCAACAACCACCACAGCTGCTCCAACAACCACAACAGCTGCTCCAACAACCACAACAGCTGCTCCAACAACCACCACAGCTGCTCCAACAACCACAACAGCTGCTCCAACAACCACCACAGCCGCTCCAACAACCACCACAGCCGCTCCAACAACCACCACAGCCGCTCCAACAACCACCACAGCTGCTCCAACAACCACTACAGCTGCTCCAACAACAGCAGCTGGCCCAACAACAACAGCTGCTCCAACAACCACCACAGCTGCTCCAACAACCACAACAGCCACTCTAACAACCATAACAGCCTCTCCAACAACAACAGCTGCTCCAACAACCACAACAGCTGCTCCAACAACAGCAGCTGCCCCAACAACCACAACAGCTGCTCCAAAAACCACAACAGCTGCTCCAACAACAACAACAGCTGCTCCAACAACCCAACAAGCTGCTCCAAGAACAACAGCAGCTGCTCCATACAACTACAACAGCTGCCCCAACAACCACCACAGTTGCTCCAACAACCACCACAGCTGCTCCAACAACCACAACAGCGCTCCAACAACCACAACAGCCGCTCCAACAACCACTAACAGCTCTCTCCAACAACAACAGCTGCTCCAACAACCACCACAGCTGCTCCAACAACCACAACAAGCTGCTCCAACAACCATAACAGCCTCTCCAACAACACACAGCTGCTCCAACAACCACAACAGCTGCTCCAAACACCACAAGAGCTGCTCCAACAACCACATACAGCTGCCCCAACAACCACAACAGCTTGCTCCAAAAACCACAACAGCTGCTCCAAAAACCACAACAGCTGCTCCAACAACCACAACAGCTGCTCCAACAACCACAACAGCTGCCCCAACAACCACAACAGCTGCTCCAAAAACCACAACAGCTGCTCCAAAAACCACAACAGCTGCTCCAACAACCACCACAGCTGCTCCAACAACCACAACAGCCGCTCCAACAACCATAACAGCCTCTCCAACAACAACAGCTGCCCCAACAACCACAACAGCTGCTCCAACAACCACAACAGCTGCTCCAACAACCACAACAGCTGCTCCAAGAACAACAGCAGCTGCTCCTACAACTACAACAGCTGCCCCAACAACCACCACAGTTGCTCCAACAACCACCACAGCTGCCCCACCAACCATAATAGCTGCTACAACAACCACTACAGCTGCTCCAAAAACCACTACAGCTGCTCCAACAACCACCACAGCTTCCCCACCAACCACAATAGCTGCTCCAACAACCACTACAGCTGCTGCACCTCTTTATACACTTGAAGCACAGTTGTTTAATGAAACCTACACAGACCAATTAAACAACCCTAACAGCCCTCAATACAAAGATCTTGAAGAAAGAATTATTAAAGCAGTAAGTATTTGATCATTTTAATGAGTGCATCAGTGTTTAGCATGAGTTTTTTCATGAACATGAGTTGGACAAAGGTATTTTGTTGGATCTGAAGTGTCATTTTTTTCTTTGTATTCGTTTCATGTACAATTTTCAATTTAAAGTGTTTATTCAACTAAAAGTCTCCTAATATGTTTTTCCATTCTTTGTTTTTTTACAGTGTGAAGACATTTACCAAGCAGAATTCCCTCGTAAATTTCTCAAGTGCACTGTGAAAAAGTTCAGGTAAAAGCCTTTTTTGTGACATTTTTCAAAAGGCCTTGCTTAATATAGTTACGTCTCAAAAAATGATCTCTCATTGCTGACATTTTTAGTCTCACAGACAGAAGCATAATTGCCTCATGTGTTGCCCCCTTTGTTTTTTTTCTATAGTCCTGTTCCATCACAAGTTGATGAAGTTGGAGCAGAGTTGGCGATTGCCTTCAGTCCGACCACTCCAACTGAAGACCTCCCACAAAATAATGTTGTTGCTGAAACCTTGGCTGAAGCTGCAAAAAATCCCAACAACAACTTCAATGTGACCTTTAACCCCAATGCAGTTTCAGTAACAGGTTAGTCTTCATAACAAAATGTTGAATTCTTAGTATCCTCGATATGTCTGTTAATTTGAAACTACTGAAAGTTTGATACCAACTAATGTAGGATCGACATTTCGCTTTTGGGCACTAATAATCATTGACTTATTTGTTAATATGACATTTATAGATGGTCCAGTTCCAGATGCACAATCAACTGCCACACCTGGAACAACTACTGCTCCTCCAACAACAGCTGCTGCACCTCTTTATACACTTGAAGCACAGTTGTTTAATGAAACCTACACAGACCAATTAAACAACCCTAAAAGCCCTCAATACAAAGATCTTGAAGAAAGAATTATTAAAGCAGTAAGTATTTGATCATTTTAATGAGTGCATCAGTGTTTAGCATCAGTTTTTCATAAGAATGATTTGGACAAGATGATACTTTTGGAACTGGTTTTATTTTTTAAATGCAGTTAATTTTCCTTTCTCTTATTTAGCATGTATCATTTTCAATATTGTGCTTTAGACAACTAAAAATATCTAAATGTTGCTGTATTTCCATCCTTTGTTTTTTTTACAGTGTAAAGAAATATACCAAGCAAAATATGGAAAGGCATTTTCCCGGTGCATTGTGAAAAAGTTCAGGTAAAAGCCTTTTTTGTGACATTTTTCAATAGGCCTTGCTTAATACAATGTTGTCTCAAAAAATGATCTCTCATTGCTGATATTTTTAGTCTCACAGAGAGAAGCAAAATTGCCTCATGTGTTGTCCCCTTTGGTTTTTTTCTATAGTCCTGTTCCATCACAAGTGATGAAGTTGGAGCAGAGTTGGGGATTGCCTTCAGTCCGACCACTCCAACTGAAGACCTCCCACAAAATAATGTTGTTGCTGAAACCTTGGCTGAAGCTGCAAAAAATCCCAACAACAACTTCAATGTGACCTTTAACCCCAATGCAGTTTCAGTAACAGGTTAGTCATCATAACAAAATGTTAAATTCTTAGTATCCTTGATATGTCTGTTAATTTGAAACTACTGAAAGTTTGATACCAACTAATGTAGGATC
The DNA here is from genome assembly GCF_009762535.1 of Notolabrus celidotus. Taxonomy (NCBI): domain Eukaryota; kingdom Metazoa; phylum Chordata; class Actinopteri; order Labriformes; family Labridae; genus Notolabrus; species Notolabrus celidotus. The sequence continues at coordinate 12,538,350 of NC_048294.1, read as the reverse complement.
GACATTTCGCTTTTGGGCACTAATAATCATTGACTTATTTGTTAATATGACATTTATAGATGGTCCAGTTCCAGATGCACAATCAACTGCCACACCTGGAACAACTACTGCTCCTCCACCAACAGCTGCTGCACCTCTTTATACACTTGAAGCACAGTTGTTTAATGAAACCTTCACAGACCAATTAAACAACCCTAACAGCCCTCAATACAAAGATCTTGAAGAAAGAATTATTAAAGCAGTAAGTATTTGATCATTTTAATGAGTGCATCAGTGTTTAGCATGAGTTTTCCATGAACATGAATTGGACAAAGGTATTTTGTTGGATCTGAAGTGTCATTTTTTTTCCTTGAATTCATTTCATGTGCTATTTTCAATTTAAATTGTTTATTCAACTAAAAGTCTCCTAATGTTGTCTTTTTCCATTCTTTGTTTTTTTACAGTGTGAAGACATTTACCAAGCAGAATTCCCTAGTAAATTTCTCAAGTGCACTGTGAAAGAGTTCAGGTAAAAGCCTTTTTTGTGACATTTTTCAAAAGGCCTTGCTTAATACAATGTTGTCTCAAAAAATGATCTCTCATTGCTGACATTTTAAGTCTCACAGACAGAAGCATAATTGCCTCATGTGTTGTCCCCTTTGGTTTTTTTCTATAGTCCTGTTCCATCACAAGTTGATGAAGTTGGAGCAGAGTTGGCGATTGCCTTCAGTCCGACCACTCCAACTGAAGACCTCCCACAAAATAATGTTGTTGCTGAAACCTTGGCTGAAGCTGCAAAAAATCCCAACAACAACTTCAATGTGACCTTTAACCCCAATGCAGTTTCAGTAACAGGTTAGTCTTCATAACAAAATGTTGAATTCTTAGTATCCTTGATATGTCTGTTCATTTGAAACTACTGACAGTTTGATACCAACTAATATAGGATCGACATTTTGCTTTTGGGCACTAATAATTATTGACTTATTTGTTTAAAATGTAATTTATAGACGGTCCAGTTCCAGATGCACAATCAACTGCCACACCTGGAACAACTACTGCTCCTCCACCAACTCCAACAACAGCTGCTGAACCTCTCTACACAGTTCAAGCACAGTTGTTTAATGAAACCTTCACAGACCAATTAAACAACCCTAACAGCTCTCAATACAAAGATCTTGAATCAAGAATTAAAAAAGCAGTAAGTATTAGATCATTTTAATGAGTGCATCAGTTTTCGGCATCAGTTTTTCATAAGAATGATTTGGACAAGATGATACTTTTGGAACTGGTTTTATTTTTTAAATGCAGTTAATTTTCCTTTCTCTTATTTAGCATGTATCATTTTCAATATTGTGCTTTAGACAACTAAAAATATCTAAATGTTGCTGTATTTCCATCCTTTGTTTTTTTTACAGTGTAAAGAAATATACCAAGCAAAATATGGAAAGGCATTTTCCCGGTGCATTGTGAAAAAGTTCAGGTAAAAGCCTTTTTTGTGACATTTTTCAATAGGCCTTGCTTAATACAATGTTGTCTCAAAAAATGATCTCTCATTGCTGATATTTTTAGTCTCACAGAGAGAAGCAAAATTGCCTCATGTGTTGTCCCCTTTGGTTTTTTTCTATAGTCCTGTTCCATCACAAGTTGATGAAGTTGGAGCAGAGTTGGGGATTGCCTTCAGTCCGACCACTCCAACTGAAGACCTCCCACAAAATAATGTTGTTGCTGAAACCTTGGCTGAAGCTGCAAAAAATCCCAACAACAACTTCAATGTGACCTTTAACCCCAATGCAGTTTCAGTAACAGGTTAGTCATCATAACAAAATGTTAAATTCTTAGTATCCTTGATATGTCTGTTAATTTGAAACTACTGAAAGTTTGATACCAACTAATGTAGGATCGACATTTCGCTTTTGGGCACTAATAATCATTGACTTATTTGTTAATATGACATTTATAGATGGTCCAGTTCCAGATGCACAATCAACTGCCACACCTGGAACAACTACTGCTCCTCCACCAACAGCTGCTGCACCTCTTTATACACTTGAAGCACAGTTGTTTAATGAAACCTTCACAGACCAATTAAACAACCCTAACAGCCCTCAATACAAAGATCTTGAAGAAAGAATTATTAAAGCAGTAAGTATTTGATCATTTTAATGAGTGCATCAGTGTTTAGCATGAGTTTTCCATGAACATGAATTGGACAAAGGTATTTTGTTGGATCTGAAGTGTCATTTTTTTTCCTTGAATTCATTTCATGTGCTATTTTCAATTTAAATTGTTTATTCAACTAAAAGTCTCCTAATGTTGTCTTTTTCCATTCTTTGTTTTTTTACAGTGTGAAGACATTTACCAAGCAGAATTCCCTAGTAAATTTCTCAAGTGCACTGTGAAAGAGTTCAGGTAAAAGCCTTTTTTGTGACATTTTTCAAAAGGCCTTGCTTAATACAATGTTGTCTCAAAAAATGATCTCTCATTGCTGACATTTTAAGTCTCACAGACAGAAGCATAATTGCCTCATGTGTTGTCCCCTTTGGTTTTTTTCTATAGTCCTGTTCCATCACAAGTTGATGAAGTTGGAGCAGAGTTGGCGATTGCCTTCAGTCCGACCACTCCAACTGAAGACCTCCCACAAAATAATGTTGTTGCTGAAACCTTGGCTGAAGCTGCAAAAAATCCCAACAACAACTTCAATGTGACCTTTAACCCCAATGCAGTTTCAGTAACAGGTTAGTCTTCATAACAAAATGTTGAATTCTTAGTATCCTTGATATGTCTGTTCATTTGAAACTACTGACAGTTTGATACCAACTAATATAGGATCGACATTTTGCTTTTGGGCACTAATAATTATTGACTTATTTGTTTAAAATGTAATTTATAGACGGTCCAGTTCCAGATGCACAATCAACTGCCACACCTGGAACAACTACTGCTCCTCCACCAACTCCAACAACAGCTGCTGAACCTCTCTACACAGTTCAAGCACAGTTGTTTAATGAAACCTTCACAGACCAATTAAACAACCCTAACAGCCCTCAATACAAAGATCTTGAATCAAGAATTAAAAAATCAGTAAGTATTTGATCATTTTAATGAGTGCATCAGTTTTCGGCATCAGTTTTTCATAAGAATGATTTGGACAAGATGATACTTTTGGAACTGGTTTTATTTTTTAAATGCAGTTAATTTTCCTTTCTCTTATTTAGCATGTATCATTTTCAATATTGTGCTTTAGACAACTAAAAATATCTAAATGTTGCTGTATTTCCATCCTTTGTTTTTTTTACAGTGTAAAGAAATATACCAAGCAAAATATGGAAAGGCATTTTCCCGGTGCATTGTGAAAAAGTTCAGGTAAAAGCCTTTTTTGTGACATTTTTCAATAGGCCTTGCTTAATACATTGACTTCTTAAAAAATGATCTCTCATTGCTGATATTTGAAGTCTCACAGAGAGAAGCATAATTGCCTCATGTGTTGCCCCCTTTGGTTTTTTTCTATAGTCCCATCACAACACGAACTGAAGGAGTAATTGCAGATTTGGCAATCGCTTTCGCTGGGACCACTCCAACTGCAGAACTCCCCAAAAATAATGATGTTGCTGAAACCTTGGTTAGAGCTGCAAGCGATACCAACTCTAACTTCGATGTGTCTTTTAATCCAGTTTCAGTTGCATTAATAGGTAAGTCGTCATAACCTAATTTTGAGCTCTTAGTATCATAGAAAAATGTAATTTTGATGTCAACACCTGCAGTATCATCCTGCTAGTTTGGACGCCAAAAATCATTCACTTATGTGTTTAAATTAATATAAATAGATGGTCCTGTTCCGGATGCACAATCAACTGCTGCACCTGCCATAACTGCACCTGGAGCTACAACTGCTGCACCTGCATCTACAACTGCTGCACCTGCCACTTCTGCAGCTGTAGCTACAACTGCAGCACCTGCCACTGCTGCACCTGCAGCTACAACTGCAGCACCTGCCACTGCTGCACCTGCAGCCACAACTCCTGCACCTGCCACTGCTGCACCTGGAGCTACAACTGCAGCACCTGCCACTGCTGCTCCTGCACCTGCCACTACTGCTCCTGCAGCCACAACTCCTGCACCTGCCACTGCTGCACCTGGAGCTACAACTGCAGCACCTGCCACTGCTGCTCCTGCACCTGCCACTACAACTACTGCAGTTACATTTGTTAATGCAACTTTCAGATCTGTTCTTCAAAATTTTACAAATGATTTGTTGGATCCATCATCTGCAGCTTTTCAAAGGCGATCATCAATGATAAAGACACAGGTAAGTCTCAGACATCACAATAAGATCTACCAGTACTCATATAACACATTTTTTTGTATTGTCATAAAAAACTTTTTAATTTGTCTAAATTTATTTTTTGTTTATGTTTCTGCAGCTTGAACCAAAGTTTAAGAGTGAATTCCCCTCCTCGTTCAAGATTTTTATCGTGAATAGCTTCAGGTACCTTTTAAGAATGGTCAAACAACAATTTAAGATTAGTTGCTTGATCCTGTCTAATAATATTGTTTTCTTCTCCCTCTGCAGAAGTGGATCGATCTTGAATAATCTCTTCCTTGGATTTGATAGCGCATCTGTTCCTAATAACACTCAGATTGCAGCAGTTTTCAGAAATGCAGCTCCTATTGTCACTGGCTTTGATATTGAAGGAACCTCTATCATCGTTAATGGCATATGTAAGCAACATTTAGTGCTGTTTTATAAAAATATTTGAATTGGGTGTTGAAGTGTTTCTTAAACTAAGTTTTGTCCTATTTCTTCTTCATTTACAGCTTCAAGTGGAGTAAGCCAGAAGATCAGTCTCATCACTGCATTCTGCCTGGTACTGTTGTCATGGCTTCTGTCAAACCAGCAATAGCACCAGTGCTGATTAACATGTCTTTCTGGTTTAAAACATATCTCTGTGTGGGAGAGTCCAAGATCCTGGGCTGGACAGAAAGGCACAGTCTACTTTAAACAGCTGGTCTAATGAATATTAGAATTATGAGCAGCACTTTATGCTTTCTTTGTAATCAGAAAATAATTGCACTATTTATTAACAACTGTATCTTGATAAACTAAGCACTGTAATATTTGAACAAGTGACGGTTACCACTTCTGACTTGTTAAGTCTTGTTCGTCAAACAAGTAAAACCAGCCACATTAAAAAGTCAAAATGTAAAACCACTGTCATCACTGTTAAACTGTAAAAGCAATACAATATGAAATTTTAGAGTAGATTATCTACCTCTGTGAACAAGGGGCATTTTCTACTTTGGATAACAAAAAAATATGTTGTTGTTGTTTATTTTAAATGAACAACCCTGAATGATTTAAACCTTCAGTGGTTTCCAAGGGAACATAAGATTCAAGGTTAGTTCATGAGTATTATTTTATGAAGGAAAACATTTATTTAACACATGAATATATTATACATATATATAATTGGTTATCTGCACATCCTGATATTTAGTCAATGTATTTAATATTTTTAAGGGACTTATATTTAAAACAAAATGCACTGTCATTGTTCTTATTTATATAAACTGTATTATGTAATCCTGTATTCTGTGAGACTTTTTGTTGTTTTACAATGATCAGAATATAAAATCTATGAAGAATTCACACTGTCTCTTGTCTGATGTTTTCTAATGTTGGTGTATGTAAGAGGTCAGAAGCTTTGGTTTTAGTATAGGTGATGTTGACAAACTCTCAAACACTACCTGTGATTTTATATGATTAATCTTAACAAGAGCGACTTGTTGTCAGTCTGGCACAGATTTTGTGTCAGTTAAACCGGTTCCTTAAGACTAAGAGGTGGGAGTAGTGCATAGTTTACACTGGCAGAGATTTTGTTGATTCATTACCAACACACAGTCTGAGAGATGTGTGTCTCAAAACCAGCATGTAGCTTATGTGTAAGAGCATATGTACACTACATTTTAAGTAATTACTCTCTCATAAAGTTACTTTTAAGGGTTATTCCTTAATCAGTATTGTAGAGGGGTAAGAGAAACAAATGAGGAGAAAAGCTAAAGGTAGTTTAAAAGCAAGGACTGACACTAATGGTGTGCTGTCTTTGATTTAGCTTTCATTAAACTTCTTTTTTTATTTATTCAGATAATTTGATTTAACTGCTATTGGACAAGATAATTAATGCCACTACAAATAAATTGTGTTTTAAATAAATCTTTGTGGAAAGTTGTTACCATCTCATTAACTGGAAACTTTACAAGGTACAGAATAATGCAATTGTCATACAAACAAACAAACAAACTTCCAAAAAAATAGAGAGATTTTCAAGATTTAAATAATGTTGAATCTTGTGAAACAATGTGAAACAATGTGCTTTTATTAAGCCATTATATGTGAAATAACATGACAAAATAAACTAGTGACATTTGTGGCTTCATTGCCTAACAGTAAAGCAAAGTCAAGTCAAGTCAACTTTAGTTATATAGTACATTTAAAACAAGCAGTGTTGGCCAAAGTGCTTTACAAAGTAAAAAAGTACATGAAGACAATAATAAACAACACATCATATTTTTATAGAAAAGTAAAATCAGGTAAAATCTGTTTGGATATTGATGTTCTCATCTTGAGGAGAAGGCCAAAGAGATGAGATGGGTCTTAAACATTTAAAACATTCAACAGTGGGTGCCGATCGGAATTGAAGTATTAAGCTATTCCAGAGCTTGGGGGCAGCTATTGCTAACGCCCGGGGAGTTTAGCCACATCCAGGAGCAGCTGGTTGGTTGACCTCAGTGCTCGAGCTGGATTATGAACATGAAGAAGATCTGCCAAGTAGGATGGTGCCATTCCATTAAGGGCCTAGTACGTTAACAATGCAATTTTAAAATCAATCCTGTGACGGACAGGAAGCCAATGGAGAGCATGCAGCACAGGTGTGATGTGCTCCCTCTTTTTCTTACCAGTCAGGAGGTGTACAGGAGTTTCTTATATTCATTCCAAATTCAAACTTTCATTCAATATATTAAGACATTCATTCTATATATTCAGACTTTCATTCTATATTCCGACTTTCATTCCATATATTCAGACTTTCATTCTATATTCCGACTTTCATTCAACATATTCAGACTTTAATTCAATATATTGAGACTTTCATTCCATATATTTAGCCTTCATTCCATAAATTCAGACATCCATTCTATATATTCACACTTCATTCCATATATTCAGACTTTCATTCTATATATTCACACTTCATTCCATATATTCAGACTTTCATTCTATGTATTCAGACTTTCATTCCATATATTCAGACTTTCATTCTATATATTCAGACTTTCATTCCATATATAAAGACTTTTTTATTCTATATATTCAGACTTTCATTCTATATATTCAGACTTTCATTCTATATATTCAGACTTTCATTCTATATAATCACACTTCATTCCATATATTCAGACTTTCATTCTATATATTCAGACTTTCATTCTATATATTCAGACTTTCATTCAGTATATTCAGACTTTCATTCCATAAAATCAGACTTTCATTCCATATATTCAGACTTTCATTCCATGAATTCAGACTTTCATTCTATATTCACACTTCATTCAATATATTGAGACTATCATTCAATATATTGAGACTTTCATTCCATATATTCAGCCTTCATTCCATATATTCAGACTTGCATTCTATATATTCACACTTTATTCCATATATTAAGACTTTCATTCTATATATTCAGACTTTCATTCTATATTCCGACTTTCATTCCATATATTCAGACTTTCATTCTATATTCAGACTTTCATTCCATATATTCAGCCTTCATTCCACAAATTCAGACATCCATTCTATATATTCAAACTTCATTCCATATATTAAGACTTTCACTCTATATATATAGACTTTCATTCTATATATTCAGACTTTCATTCCATATATTAAGACTTTCATTCTGTATATTCATACTTCATTCCATATATTCATACTTTCATTCAATATATTCAGACTTTCATTCTATATATTCAGACTTTCACTCTATATATTCAGACTTTCATTCTATATATTCAGACTTTCACTCTATATATTCAGAATTTCATTCTATATATTCAGACATATCAGTATACTCAGACTCTCATTCCATATATTCAGACTTTCATTCCATAAATTCAGACTTTCATTCTATATTCACACTTCATTCAATATATTGAGACTATCATTCCGTATATTCCGACTTTCATTCCATATATTCAGACTTTCATTCAATATATTGAGACTTTCATTCCATATATTCAGCCTTCATTCCATAAATTCAGACATCCATTCTATATATTCACACTTCATTCAATATATTCAGACTTTCATTCTATATATTCAGATTTTCATTCTATATACCGACTTTCATTCCATATATTCAGACTTTAATTCAATATATTGAGACTTTCAATCCATATATTCAGCCTTCATTCCATAAATTCAGACATCCATTCTATATATTCACACTTCATTCCATATATTAAGACTTTCATTCTATATATTAAGACTTTCATTCTATATATTCAGACTTTCATTCCATATATTAAGACTTTCATTCTGTATATTCATACTTCATTCCATATATTCATACTTTCATTCAATATATTCAGACTTTCATTCTATATATTCAGACTTTCACTCTATATATTCAGAATTTCATTCTATATATTCAGACATATCAGTATACTCTGACTCTCATTCCATATATTCAGACTTTCATTCCATAAATTCAGACTTTCATTCTATATTCACACTTCATTCAATATATTGAGACTATCATTCCTTATATTCCGACTTTCATTCCATATATTCAGACTTTCATTCAATATATTGAGACTTTCATTCCATATATTCAGCCTTCATTCCATAAATTCAGACATCCATTCTATATATTCACACTTCATTCAATATATTCAGACTTTCATTCTATATATTCAGATTTTCATTCTATATACCGACTTTCATTCCATATATTCAGACTTTAATTCAATATATTGAGACTTTCAATCCATATATTCAGCCTTCATTCCATAAATTCAGACTTTCATTCTATATTCACACTTCATTCAATATATTGAGACTATCATTCCGTATATTCCAACTTTCATTCCATATATTCAGACTTTCATTCAATATATTGAGACTTTCATTCCATATATTCAGCCTTCATTCCATAAATTCAGACATCCATTCTATATATTCACACTTCATTTCATATATTCAGACTTTCATTCTATATATTCAGATTTTCATTCCATATATTCAGACTTTCATTCTATATTCAGACTTTCATTCTATATTCAGACTTTAATTCAATATATTGAGACTTTCAATCCATATATTCAGCCTTCATTCCATAAATTCAGACATCCATTCTATATATTCACACTTCATTTCATATATTCAGACTTTCATTCTATATATTCAGACTTTCATTCCATATATTCAGACTTTCATTCCATATATTCAGACTTTCATTCAATATTTTCAGACTTTCATTCTATATATTCAGACTTTCATTCTATATAATCACACTCTCATTCCATATATTCAGACTTTCATTCTATATATTCAGACTTTCATTCAGTATATTCAGACTTTCATTCAATATATTGAGACTTTCATTCCATATATTCAGCCTTCCTTCCACAAATTCAGACATCCATTCTATATATTCAGCCTTCATTCCATATATTGAGAATTCCATTCTATATATTCACACTTTATTCCAAATATTAAGACTTTAATTCTATATATTCCGACTTTTATTCTATATATTCCGACTTTCATTCTATATTCCGACTTTCATTCCATATATTCAGACTTTAATTCAATATATTGAGACTTTCATTCCATATATTCAGACTTTCATTCAATATATTGAGACTTTCATTCCATATATTCAGCCTTCCTTCCACAAATTCAGACATCCATTCTATATATTCACACTTCATTCAATATATTCAGACTTTCATTCTATATATTCAGACTTTCATTCCATATATTAAGACTTTCATTCTATATATTCATATTTCATTCCATATATTCAGACTTTCATTCAAAATTTTCAGACTTTCATTCAATATATTCAGACTTTCATTCTATATATTCAGACACATTAGTATATTGAGACTTTCATTCCATATATTCACACTTTCATTCAATATATTGAGACTTTCATTCCATATATTCAGGCTTCATTCCATATATTCAGACTTCCATTCTATATATTCACACTTCATTCCATATATTGAGACTTTCATTCTACATATTCAGACTTTCATTCTACATATTCAGACTTTCATTCTACATATTCAGACTTTCATTCTACATATTCAGACTTTCATTCCATATATTAAGACTGTCATTCTATATATTCATACTTCATTCCAAATATTCAGAATTTCATTCAATATATTCAGACTTTTATTCAATATATTCAGACTTTCATTCAATATATTCAGACATTCATTCTATAAATTCACACTTCATTCCATATATTCAGACTTTCATTCAAAATATTGAGACTTTCATTCCATATATTCAGCCTTCATTCCATATATTCAGACTTCCATTCTATATATTAACACTTCATTCCATATATTAAGACTTTCATTCTATATATTCAGACTTTCATTCTATACATTCAGACTTTCATTCCATATATTAAGATATTCATTCTATATATTCAGACTTTCATTCTATGTTCACACTTCATTCCATATATTAAGATTTTCATTCAATATATTCACACTTCATTCCAAATATTTAGACTTTCATTCTATATATTCAGAATCAGAATCAGAATCAGAATCAGAATCAGCTTTATTCGCCAAGTATGCTTGAACACACAAGGAATTTGACTTTGGTAAACTGTGCTCTCTTTGTACAAGGCATAAGAAAAGGAATAAGAATAAGAACTACAATAAAAAATAAAATGAAAATATAATAACAATAACCTTAGCTATAAATACAAAGAAACAACAAATAGGCTTGACTAATATGTACAGGCTAAAATAATATGATAAAGTGCAGTGGTGAGTTGCAGAGGTAGTTTTACATTATAAAATAGAAGTTAAATAATACAAAAAATAGAAATATGGAATTCTGCTTGAGAATTGTTGCATTGTGTATCTACATGTATATTTACAGAGAGTATTTATCTGACAGGTATGACACTGTTATGGTTTAGTGTTCATCAGAGTGACAGCCTGGGGGAAGAAACTGTTCTTATGGCGGGTTGTTTTGGCGCACAGTGATCTGTAGCGCCTGCCGGAGGGGAGGAGTTTGAAGAATTTGTGTCCAGGGTGTGAGGGGTCAGCGGTAATGCTCCCTGCCCGTTTCCTGGCCCGGGACCGGTACAAGTCCTGGATGGGGGGCAGGTCGACACCGATGATTTTCTCTGCAGTCCTTATAGTCCGCTGCAGTCTGTGTTTGTCTAGTTTGGTTGCAGAGCCAAACCAGACAGTGATGGAGGTACACAGAACAGACTGGATGATGGAGGTGTAGAACATGATCAGCAGCTCCTGAGGCAGGTTGAACTTCCTGAGCTGACGCAGGAAGTACATCCTCTGCTGGGCCTTTTTTCTGATTGTGTCTATGTGGGAGGTCCACCTCAGGTCCCGGGAAATAGTGGATCCCAGGAACCTGAAAGAGTCCACAGTAGACACAGTGCTGTTCAGGATGGTGAGGGGGGGGAGTGGGGGGGGGCTTCTCCTGAAGTCCACTGTCATCTCTACCGTCTTGAGCGGGTTCAGCTCCAGATGGTTCTGACTACACCAGAGGGCCAGCTGTTCCACCTCCTGTCTGTAAGCAGACTCGTCTCCGTCCTGGATGAGACCGATGACGGTGGTGTCGTCTGCAAACTTCAGGAGTTTCACCGAGGGGTCTCCTGAGGTGCAGTCATTGGTGTAGAGGGAGAAGAGCAGTGGGGAGAGAACACATCCCTGTGGGGCGCCAGTGCTGATGGTCCGGGTGCTGGATTTGATGCTCCCCAGCCTCACCTGCTGTCTCCTGTCCGTCAGGAAGTTGGTGATCCACTGACAGATGGAGGCCGGCACTGTGAGCTGGGTGAGTTTCTGGTGCAGGATGTCTGGTATGATGGTATTGAACGCAGAGCTGAAGTCCACAAACAGGATCCTAGCGTAGGTCCTGGGGGAGTCCAGGTGATGCAGGATGTAGTTCAGACCCATATTGACTGCATCCTCCACCGACCTGTTTGCCCGATAGGCAAACTATTCACACTTTCATTTAATATATTCAGACTTCATTCAATATATTCAGACTTTCATTCAACATATTCAGACTCCCATTCTATATATTTAGACTTTCATTCCATATGTTCAGACTCTCATTTCATATATTCACACTTTCATTCTATATATTCAGACTTCCATTCTATATATTAACACTTCATTCCATATATTTAGACTTTCATTCCATATATTAATATTTTCATTCTGTTTATTCATACTTTCATTCCATATATTCAGACTTTCATTCTATATATTCAGACTTTCATTCTATATATTCAGACTTTCATTCTATATATTCAGACTTTCATTCCATATATTAAGACTTTCATTCTATATATTCAGACTTTCATTCTATATATTCAGACTTTCATTCCATATATTAAGACTTTCATTCTATATATTCAGACTTTCATTCTATATATTAAGACTTTCATTCTCTATATTCACACTTCATTCCATATATTCAGAATTTCATTTTATATATATATATATAGACTTTCATTCCCTATATTAAGACATTCATTCCATATATTCAGACTCTCATTCTATATATTCAGACTTTCATTCTATATATTCACACTTCCACTCTAAATATCAATATTTTCATTCCATATATTCACACTTCTATTCCATATATTCAGACTTTCATTTCATATATTCCGACTTCATTCTATATATTCACACTTCATTCCATATATTCAGACTTTCATTCTTTATATTTACACTTCATTCCGTATATTTAGACTGTCATTTCATATATTTAGACTTTAATTTTATATGTTCAGACTTTCATTCTATATTTTCAGACTTTCATTCAATATATTCAGACTTTCATTCAATATTTTCAGACATTCATTCTACAAATTCACACTTCATTCCATATATTCAGACTTTCAGTCTATATTCACACTTCATTCAATATATTGAGACTTTCATTCCATATATTCAGACTTCCATTCTATATATTCACACTTCATTCCATATATTAAGACTTTCAGTCTATATTCACACTTCATTCAATATATTGAGACTTTCATTTCAAATATTCAGCCTTTCATTCTATATATTTACACTTCATTCCATATATTTAGACTTTCATTTCATATATTCAGACTTTCATTCAACATATCCAGACTTAATTTCATATATTTAGACTTTCATTTCAAATATTCAGATTTACATTCCATATATTCACACTTCATTCCATATATTTAGACTTTCATTTCATATATTCAGACTTTCATTCCATATATTCAGACTTTCATTCAATATATTCAGACTTCCAGGCTATTATATATATAATAATGTCCTTAACGGCTTGCCATATATAGATAGATATATAGATACATATATTTTTATTGATATTTAAATATATATATTAAAATCGATGTAAATCAGCCACCTTGTTTACAGAAGGTCACATTATAGCCTACATATGATGATCAGCAGAACCGGAAACGGAACACGCATGGATTAGAGTGTTTACAACTGGCATCATTCTGGGTGCGACCGCATTAGCCTGCTTTCCAAGAATACAGAACCACAGCCGAATTTTCACTTGCAGGCTGATGCTTAGTAGAGCATATCGGATCTTGTATTACAAGCCTTTTTTTTTTTACTGTGTCAGTGAGGAACAGTGGGGCTGGTTGTGTGATTTCTGCCGCAGCGCCTGGCCACCCACCATCTGTGGAAGTGGGACAAGGGAACAGATGGCGCATCCAAGCCGGCCTACAGGGCTGCTGACGCTTACTGTTGGGACAGCTTTGGAGATGAGTATCAATCAATAAAATAGGATGCTGTTTTCCTCTACTGTGCAGTAGGCTGTGTTTTGCAGAGATAACAATGTCGGAGTGACTTGGATTCGAGTTTATGTGACGAACCCTCGCAGATTGACCACATTGACGCGCAACGATTCAACCACTGGCATCAACTTAATCCCCTTTGACGTGTCTTTGGCTTGGTGAACAATGGTTGATAACCGCTACGCTACAGCTCTGGTCATTGCCTGTGTGCTGAGCATACTGGCCACTGTGTATCTGTCTGTGGCCATCGGGACGCAGCACTGGTACCAGTACAGCAGCCCCACCGTCCGTGGAGAGGCCAACGTGTCCGAGTTGCGCTCCCTGTATGAGGAGTTCATGGACGGGGAGTTTGATGAGAAAACCTACAGCGACACCCTGTTCCGTCTCAATGGGACTGTGGGCCTCTGGTGGCGATGTGTGCTCGTTCCTGCCAACGCTAACTGGTTCAAAGAGACAGGTATGTTCAAACAACTGCCCTAACCAGCCCAATTACAATGTCTGTTGCTTAGACTGATGATGAGTCATAAGTCTGTGTTTTCAACTGTAGAGCAGCTCTTCACCTATCAGCCCCACCTTGTCTGAAGTATGCCATCAGGTGTGGCTTATTCCCCAGGCAGGAAGGACAGTTTACCACCTTTGGGCTATTGGTGCTGTTAGTTCAACTTTGTGGCTGTCATGTTTTATAATTCTTCCCACGTCACTTGATTGATCACCTCAGAAGTAGCATACAACATGAACTAACCTATGTCATGTTGGTTCACCTCCATCATCCATGCTGTTCCTGACTTTACTTCTCTTCCAGCAAACTTTCAGTGTTTGGTCATATTATTATATACAGTCGCCCATGTGATTAACTCCTTACATTAATTAAACTACTAACATTAAATTACCATACAGATGTTATATATCTCAAGTCAAGTCAAACTTTATCCATATAGCATATTTTAAAACAACCTCAGTTGACCAAAGTGCTGTACAAGCTTAGAAACACAATATCAAAACAAACAAACATTAGTAACAAGGAATAGATATTAAAAATACAATAGATAACACAAAAAGTCACAATAAATAAAAGCAAAATAACATGTTGGGATGTCTCGCTTAGCAGGTATTAGAAGCCAAAGTAGGTGTGTTTTAAGCAAAGATTAAAACTCAATGGTCTGTGCATTTCTAATATTTTGAGGCAGATTGTTCCACAGTGTGGAAGCAGCCACCGCAAAAGCTCTGTGACCTCTTGGTTTGAGCCTGGATCTTGGCACATCTAAAAGCATCTGGTGCGTTGACCTGAGCGCTCCTGCTGGAGCATGCAGGGGAAAACACTCACACAAGTATGGTGGTGCCAGCAAAACTTTTGTAAACTTTTAAAAACCAACATCACAAGTTTGACCTGGATCCTGAAACTGACAGGAAGCCAGTTGAGAGAGGCCAGTAAAGGCACACATATTTGTGCATGTAGGCCTTTTTCTTAACTGTAAAAAGTAATCTAAATGATCTAAATTGCAAATGTAACCCTGCTCACAGCTTAAACAATAAACAAATGTGTCTCCAAAATTATCAAATGTTGTCTTTTCAAAACAGTTTCTTTATAAACTGTAAGGTTTTAACAAATGAATCAGCTTGATTTATTGTAACTTTAAGGCTAGCTGTTCACAGAACCTGTTTTGGCTCTAGAGTATGTTAAATGTAATATCATGTAATATATAGAAATATAACCTACGATATCTAAACCTGGAAATGATCAGTTACTGCAAGTCTGCATATTTACTCGTCTGCTGCTGTATGTCCAGCAGAAACAGAAAACACCAGAATCTCTCCAATGTTTGAAAAAGTTCGTATCTATGTGAATGTTAATGATGATGATGCTTCTTCGTCTATTTTGCCTTTCAGATGCAAAAATCGTGCTGGAGTGCCGAAGCTTCAGTCTACCTCAGCAGTTCACCCCAAAATACAAAGAACCAGGGAACCACAACAGTGGAGAGGACATGCTGCGCACGTGTAGGTGAACTCGCAACAGTTTTACCCTTAGTCAAAATGCTCAGTTCAACAGGAGGTTTTAAAAAAAAAAAAAATGTCTGCGACAGATTGAGCCTCTTCTATGCCAGGTACATTAATATGGATATCAATATGGATATTGAATAATACATTGCTCCTAACCAGGGCACTTTCTTCTTTCAGGCAGAAGCAGGTGATAAAGATAAAGACCTCAAGAGGGTTTTTTTGCTCAGTGACTCATCCTGTTCTGTGTGTGTATGAATAGACTTGTGGCGATGCCAGTTCCTGCTACCACTAGTGTCCCTGGGTCTTGTGGTCCTGGCAGGCTTGATCGGGTTTTGTGCCTGCCTCTGTCGAAGCCTCACCCCCACCCTTGGGATAGGAATACTTCATCTGCTGGCTGGTAAGACCTTGTTCAATATCTAAGACTACCAACTTCTAAGGGGCCATTTTTATCATACAAGGCGGTTTACAAAGCAACTCCATTTTTGAACAAAACTAGGATTCATTTATTTCTTTTGGTAATAATTTATTCAGACAATAACCTCCATTACATCAAAATATTGCATTTTTACTAACCTATGCAGTGACATATCTCCTCAAAGCTTTAACACTCTAAACCAATACTCGCTGTTTTGAGAGGCACCTAAACCCGCTCTCAATGGCAATGATAGCATGTCGAAGTGAAGTCCATAGCATGTTCACTGGAGTTGTAATTGATGCTAAAGGAAATGTTAAGACATCATCAGAGTCCATGATATACAATAAATCCTCTGGGGACCATGAATGTCCGTACAAATCAAATGGCCACATCTAGATGGGTTTATATTGATTATCAGAGAGGCCAATAGTGCTAATCAATGAGCCATGCAGCTAGTGTTGCACAAGAAATCTATCATAAAATACAAGTCAAATGTAATCAATGTAAAAGAGAATATCTCATACTGGTATGTTAGACTACCTGTACGGTACTTGAGCTGAGCCTTCTGGAGTGTTGATGTAGGAGGTACAGACGGACCTACTTCCCTGCGCCAGCCCCCTTTCCTGGTCACTTGTTGTCCTAAAATTAAAAGTCTTGTCAATCAAACGAGCACTCCACAAGGTTTATTTATTTTTTTGCACATCAAGGTTTTCCTTCAATGCATGACCTAATGAGGGAGACAAGCGTCTCAGGTAGTCTGGCCTGCCTCGGTATGTTTCCAGCTGTAGTTTTTTTGTTATTCTTGCTGCCTCCATAAACCAAGATTTAAAGCTGTTTTCAGCAACAAAAAAAAAAAAGTGCAAGATGTGTAAATTAGCAACAGTATACTGACAATTTACACTCAGGACTGCAACAAATCATGCTAAGATGCAGATTATAACTTTGCTTAATGTGCCAACCAATGATCTTTATCTGAAAAATACTTCAGTCATTCACAAATGTCCTCTGATTGTGTGCCATGCAGGTCTCTGCACCTTAGCCACAGTGTGCTGCTACCTGGCTGGGATGGATCTGCTCCACAAGGTGTCAATGCTGCCCGATAAGGTGGATGGCTCCCAGGGCTGGTCCCTCTACTTGGCCCTTATTTCCTCCCCGCTCCACATGATGGCCGCCGCACTGCTCGTGTGGGCGGCCCGCAGCCACAGTCAGAACTACTATCGCATGACCGCCTACAGGGTGGCATAGACTGAGATTCAGCTGTGAATCTCTGCCCTGCTTCAATTCATATGCCACTCCAACACCAAGATGCTTTTTATTATGATCTCAGAGGAATGAGATGTGGGTCAATCTGTGTGTTTTGCCCCCCTGACGGATTAAAGTACAGGCGCTCTGTAGTAATGACCCTATCTGCTGCATTAAAAGATTAATGAGATGGTTATAGAGTTGGTTTGTAAAAGGTCAAGAGAGATGTTGATTTTGCAACATATGTTTGGTTCTGGGTAACTTAACCCCAGGTTCAAAAGCATAAGCTTGTCCCAGTTCATAGCATAACTCCTTCTAGGTTCTGAATATGTCATGTCTTTGCACTGAAAAGTGCTGTTACAGATTAAACACAGTACTTTTAGTTGATCACTTACATTTAGAAATGCATCAGAATTGCCAAAAAGTTTGCCTCGACAAGAAAAAGCAGAGACCGCAAGTTTTTTATTAATCAAAGGTTAGCCAAACGTTTTTATAATGGAAGATTAATCAAGGTGTTTATAAAGCAAACAGGTTCAACAACAAACTACACCCACTGAGTACTGTTCACGCACAGTAGTCGGTGCCATGAGGTTAATTATACATTTCATATATGCATCTTTTCAGTTTTACCTCAGATTTACAGTTGGGTGTGTTGACACTTCCCCTATGTTCACAAATCAAAAACATCTCCCTGTAACAAAAAGGCATGCCAGACACACCCTGAGCTTGTTTCCACGGAACTGCAGCAACACAAAAAGCCATCATAAGATGTTTATTATTGCAAGAGATTGCTGTCGCGCAGTCAGTCTTTTACTTCAGCTGCTTCAGAACAAAGTCAGGGAAAGAAGGCTTCAGTGAAGAGAACAGAGGGAGAGGCGTTGATTATTACTGTGCACACTATAATTACTCAAGAATCACGTCTTGCACACTCTTTTTTTAAGCAACACTTATTTATTTATTTATTTATTTATTCATTGACATTATTAAGGTCAAACTTTGTTTATATTTCTGTTTACCCATTACATTGCTTTCTTAGCTATTTTCAAGCATATTTCAAACATGTTGATTGATTTTTGTAGGTTTTTGTAGTAAAGATCCAAAGCTTTTCATTTTTCAAAACACACCTGCATCCATTTGTGTTCTGTTGTCCTTCTATAAATGTGTACCCTTATCCTTATGTTAATCGCTTATATGTGGATTTATTTATTTGATTTTGATTTGTTACTCCAATAGTTACTACTTTGTGTCATCATTTCAATTTTACAAGATGTAAGGGAATCATTAATTCCCTGTTAGGCATTATGAATGTAATTTAAGGCCATATGGTGATAAACTACAGTATTCCTTTGCACTTAAAATATTGTTGAACATATCCTGAACATTGCTGTTATGGTCAGAAGTGAATTTCTATTTTTGACAGTGTATATTAAATAACAATGAAATACATTTAGTAATGAATCGTTATAAATCTAAAAGCCATGCTTTATGTTTGCAGAAATATATGAAGTTCCCCTTGTCACAGTTTCATGAAGTGAATAATGTGAAATGTTGCACTGTGTGTGGTCTAATAGGTCTTATGGTAAAGCAGATTGTATTTTGCGTATTCAGCCTTTAATTTAAGATTTTTTTCTTCCCTGAATCCCTCACATATAACAAAAAACACTGTATGACTGTGCTTTTGTGAATCAACAGTGAATAGTTTGTGCATTTTATGGACCTGACATTTTACACCTCAGTATTGTGTGTGAGTGTACGCGGATGTAATCATGATTTGTCAAAGCATCAGCTGTCATTTCAATAAAAGCTTTTTGTAAAATTTGTTTTATAGACACTTAAGCCTCATTATGTGCCTCATTATTTCCTTTTTACCTGTCATTGTATCTGATTAGTTAAAGTCCATTTTCATTCTTCTTCTTCTTCTTCTGATGCAAATCCCTGCTCATTAGCTTGTTCTTCCTGCTCTGTTTGCCCCCTGATTGCAGGAATCATCACACACCTTTTCCTTGCCAGGGAGAGAGCAATGCCCTTCTCGTAGTACGCACATTCATTGATGAAGAAAGGATAAAGAGGTTCTTTCCCTTTAAACCTCAGCGTTTCACCTGAGAAAGTCTGGAACATTGGGTCTTCAGGGTGAAGCAGGCAGAAGTCTCTGTCCTGTGGGCACAGAAAAGACAGTTGAGGCTAATTCCTAACATTAACACCATTGAGATTTAAAATGGTTATTTGAATGTTAAAGATGTACTTTTACAGCCGCTGAACAGCAAAACATATGTCCAAAGAGGTTGTGAAATCTAGTTTATGGGAAAGGGTTTGAAAAATTGCTGAATGATTTAAATAACAGCCTTGGAAGTTCAATATTATGGGAACTTAAGCATTAGCTTCATGTATTTTGAAATGAAGGGGAAAGAGCAGAAAGGCAGAAAGTGAGTTACACTTGAACAAATTTAAAACTCCCTTTAAGCCTGTTATTTAATCCAGTCTGCTTTAAAATGTTCAACAAACCATTTAACACATGTTGGTAATTTAGCAAACAGGGATATGCAGCTAACTAAATTTCACTGTTTTTAAGCTAGCACTAGAGGTAATAATATTGAACAATGTTTGAAGGTTTTTCCTGTGCCTTTTACTGAACCCACCTTTCACACAGCTTTAAGAGTTTTTCATTAACTTTATCAACATTTTGAAGTTTCATAACTTGCTTATATGCCAGAAAACCGGCTGAACATTATGCTTTGTGAAAGTCTGAAATGTGTCATAAGGGAAAACAGAGTATAGGAGTTCTATGGTCTTAAAATGTCTGATTTACCTCTAGATTTCAAAATGTATGCCGTGTCATGGCAAGTTTTATTCTTGTAATTTTGAAATAAGGGTCTTTATAGGCTTTATTTTCAAGGAAATAACAGGGTTTTGTTTGATAATTATATCCAAAATGTAACTAGCCCTTAAAATAGAATAGAATAGAATCTTTATTGTCTACCAAGGTGGAAATTTGCTCTCCAGATACATGATGTCAGCACAAAAATCTTCATGCAATCAGTATAACAATAAAGCAGGGCTCAAAATTTACACATTACATAGAGTTAATTTTATGCCAGGGATTCAATCTCATCCAATGTTTATTCAAAGATTAATAACTTCTTAAACACGTTTTAGTTGCTAGAGAGACTCTATAGCGCCTCCCTCAGTGCAGAGGCTTAAACTGCAAGAAGAGAGCATGGGAACTATCTGCTATGATGCTCTGGGCTTTCTTTCTCCTCCTGTCAGTAAATAGTTGGTGTTGAACTGACAATAGAATCCTGTGGGCTGATTATCTTTAATGGTACTTCAAGAACTGTTTGACTCAAAGGAGAGGTGACAACACCTTCAACCATCATGTGCAAACATAACCACAGATCCCATTGAGCCATCATGTGACAGCTTAAATAGAAATGTTTTTGTCAAATGTACAATGAAAGCTATTTATAGGAGGGTTTCTATTCATCCAAGGCACGGATGTTACATAACAAAGGATTATTGCAAAGCACTTTTATCAGGTACCAAGATCCAATCGAACAGCATGTTGCTTTTTCTTTTATCATATTTTCAAGCTGTTATGTTTTCACCATCAAATGTCCCATTTACAGTCATGTATTTAGTGACCGTTTTTAACAAGTCAGGAGCACATTGGCAACATAGATGCTTGTGTCTTCATAATGAATTAATTGAAAATAATTTGTAACATTATACAAGTATCATTCACGTTCAATAATACTTTAATTAAACATATTGAACTTTGGCCAGCATAAATATAAGGCAGCCTTTATTTGATGACTCTTTTAATGACATTAAGGTGACACTGGCTTATTTTGTACAAGACATCTGCAGGGGTCAATATCTACATAATTTCCACAATTAAAGTCACACTCAAAGAGCAAACTTTAAACACAAGTGAATGTTATTTTAGCTTTAGAAATACCGGACACTTCGTTTGTGTTATATGTGGACACTTCACATTTCTCCAGTATTCAGTTGAGCTATTAAACTGGAAATTATTTACAGGAAATGAAGCAATTAGGTGAGACTATTTTTCCTCTGTAATTAAAAGAAGTTTCAGTACGCAGTTTTTCCTACAACCATTTACAGTATACATTTTCATGTGTCATTGGATTGGGTTTCCGACTAAAATGATTTACTGGATGCATGCATCACACAGTGGTTGAATGAGGTAGATTGAAGATGGCATGTAAAACATGTTGTCAACGTCATAGACTTTATTATGTCCTTGGTATGAATCCATCTGACAGGATAAGGCACCGCCCTGTATTGTGAACACTCACTCTATGAGTGGTTGATAAATACAAAGAAAATGACACAGCATACACACGCTTACACATTGACTTGAAAACAAATTTAAATGTTTTCTCAGCAGCAGGCGGGGTTACAGAATTTAAAGTATGATTCATTGCGACAACAGGTAAAGTACATCTGAACAAAAGGTTAAGACTTTTCTCAGGACAAAAGGCCTAATTATGTAATTAACGTTGACCTGTCCTCGATTGTTTGATACTTAGCATTCGTGTAAAGTCCCTTGTTGTTCCTTGATTTAAAATCTTGATGTGTTCAAATGAATGAATGTGTAATGAAGCTTTATTTAATTTAACAAAGAGAATAATCTTTCATTAAAACTTAAGTCCAAGAGTTTCCTTCATATTGTACCTGTAGCTGAGGATGAATGGCAGCAGTGATGTTGCAGGTCTCGCTGTCTCTTGGGTAGTCAATGTTTTTAACCATTGTGAACACCTCCACAAGTCCTCCCTCAAAAATAGTACCTTTCAAACGGAAGCAAAAAAAGGAAACTTGAGCCTCAAACAAGAGCAAAAAGGGCTTGAAATACTTAGTGTAACAGTACAATAACAATTTGTAGCCTGTGCTTGATTGCACCTGAGTTGAAGAAATGCACCCAATCCAGCATGTGCTGCACCCCTAATTTCATCGCTGTATAGATGTTTGACCGCACCACACCATGGGGTTGAGGGCCAATCTCCATGGCTGTAGAAAAGCGATTATAGATGACAAGTATAACAAGTTGTCAAACACTTCAATGCTTTGGATAATAAATTGGTATTCTGGTAGAAGAAGAAACTTACCAAAGCCGTGTTTTCCTACTGAATCAAGAGAATACGATTCTTTATTGGAGACATCAAAATGGATGTACCTGATTGGTATGTCTGGCATCTGCCTCTGAAGAGACACATCAGACTGAAGTTAAGATTTCCAGCATGGTTAAGTAAAATCAAATCAACTCACATCAAACCAAGTCAAGTCAAACTTTGTAGTACATTTCAAACAACAAGAGCAGTTTGAAGCTTGAAGTGCACCAGCAACAGAAAACAAGGTTAAAAATCCAGATACTCAAGCAAGGATAAAAGCAAGTTCAGGAAATATAAACACAACTATTTAAAACTGCTCTGTAGAAGAAACTCGACCATGTTTGACAACCAAAGTTTTAAAAAAGAGAGAGCGCATTTAAATTCAAATGTCCGTAGATTCAAAAACCAACCCAATTTGTGCATAGGGTTTCACAGTATGTAAGTATAGTCTGAACAGACACCTGGCAGGTTCTGGAGGGTCTTAAAGAAACCCTCTCTTTTTTTAGTTTGTTTAACATGAAGAAGTTTGGTGACCTCCAGTTGTTAATTTCCTAAGAAAAGAGAAAGGCCCAAGAGCAGAGCCTTGAGGAACTCCAAGGGGCTTTGAAGGAAAAAGTACTCTTGACATTGGTAGGAAAAGTTTTACTTTCCAGGTAAATCTTGGACAAAAGATGAGCTGTTGCCTGGATCCCCACCCATTTCTCCTGCCTGGTAGTAATCTGAATCTCAGTTATCTGTTTGTTATCATTTCGGGGCTAACCACTGAGCTTCTTCAAGGTGTAGTGGACCAAGCTTGGCAAAACACCAGTGAAGGGAGGTTCCCGCTTGATAACCCTGTTGATGTGTTGGCTCTTGCTGCCTATCTTGTTCCACATTGAGAGTGTGGGAGTCATTAGGGGCCAAGTGGTCAGGTAGATGGTATCAGGATTGTCAGTACCTGGAGCTTGCAAACAAAGAGTCTAGGTCTTTTGGAGGTGGGGGTGCTGTAAGGTCTAGTGAAGAAAAGAGTGCTAATCTTTTTCATTGGGGCACATATTGGAGCCCATTCTAAAGAGTTTCTCCAACATGCAGGATGAACTGATTTGTACTTGAGTGTGAGTTCTTGCTCAGAACCCTGAGTATTGATAAAGGATGGATGTAGGTAGGTACTTGCCTGCAGGTGTCTGAATATGTGTAGGCAGATCCAGTCACAGTCTGAGTACGAGATGAAGCACAGGCCCATGTTGGCTGTGGTGTTGTGGAGGTCGCAAGCAAGATCCACAGCATCACGGCTTCCTTTGGGTCCGAGCAAGGCGTTCAAATCTCTGGATCTGACCATCTCGTAGGGGGGCTTGTCTGGTAAGGGACAACTGAGAGAAAGATTAAATCAGCTGGCCACTGATTATCATAACAACTCCTCCGATAAGCACTGTCACCTCTTACTTCTGCCTTACTTGAGGATGGCGTGAGTGAAGCAGCGGTTCAAGTCAGTGTCGATGTATCTGCGGCACCGCTGCACTGCCTTCGGGTTTGCCAGAACCATCAGCACTGACTTCTTCCTCTTCTCCTCTGCCTTCTCTGATGTCTCCTTCTGTACTTTCAAGAGCTCTCTCACCAGATACACTCCCGACAACTCGTTGCCATGTGTGCCGCCGCACACTGCAACCCGAGGCAACCTTGGCAAACACACCACCTCCATCTGAGGCAGACATACAGTGGAAAAAAGTGGACGAATTTGAAGGGAAATGCTACAGAATAAAAGGATCTCAGGTCTTCTGGTATCACTCTCTGTTATCAGTACAGTTTGAGCAGCACATGCACACATTGGGTTGCATTTCTGGTTCATTCATCAATAGTATCATTTATGTTTAATGCATTAAGTCACATATACATGTTTCCCTCTCTTTTTGACTTGGTGGGAGTATCAGTTCCACCAGCATTGATGTCACTGAGTACATTGTAGAGAACAAAGCAACACAGAGCACAGATATTGATTTGTGAAACCTTACCTCGCCTTTCTGCTGCGCCGTAAACTTTAAAGAGGCAGCACTGGCTTTCAACTTGATAAAACGTCTGTTCTCTAAAGCATCACTGAGATTAAAAGTCTCTTAACCGAGGAGGAAAGCTTGAGGGAAAGCAGGGCAAACTGTCATGAATGACAAAGCATTATACAGTGCATCTTACTCAATCCACTCTGGTCGTTACCTTTCTCTTCCCTCTACCCCCGGCCGTTTACCCTCTTCCACCCTCTCCCGGGCTTTCATGCAGTTTCACTGATTCAGCATTCCCATCCCACCCTCTGCGCTGGCTGTAGCTGCCTGTTTTCGCAAAACTCTCACCGTCTCTCTACCACTTCTTGTCCGCTGCACTGCAGTGTACCACACCGTATCATGGGCAGGGTGTGTTCTGAGAGTGACGCATCAGTGGCTTCCCTCAGTCCCGACAGCTGTGAGGTCCACAGCTCCCCGTTTTCCTCTCTCTCTCTGCCCCATGTATAGGATGGTAGGTTCCAGTCTGCCTTTCAGAAGTTTTGGCTGAAAATAAATCTGCTGGCATGACACAGCAGGAGAGGCGCCTGTAGTGTGTACAGTGAAAGGAAAAAGGCTTCACTCGGGGAGAATAACAAGCAAATCAGCAGGGGGTGTAAAGGGAATACAGATTTAACCTTTAAAGAAGTTACACTGCAAACGGTTCCATTTCCCCCTTTTAAGCCCAAATTAAATAAAAGTGTTTAAAAAGTCAAGGTAAATATTTTAGAGCTAGTGAGTAAAATCATTAAGCTGCAATAAAAATGTTGTACGTGTCTAAGGTTACTGATAGGTCACACGAAGCACGAATAATCAGCGAATGGGGCAGTGATGTCACAGTTCTCAGAGGATCCGTGTATCGCTTGTATGCACAAAGACAAATGGGTTTGCATTTTTGTAAAATTCCACTCTGGAACCCGTTATCAAGAGTTTGCAATTTCAGTCGCCCCAAAATGCTGTTTCCGTGTAAATGAACTGCAGAAACGCAACAGTAGTTTACCATTTTCTGTTGAAAGCGTTCAGCATAAACCAAACGGCAACCTCCAGTCTGAAAATGAGTCCAATGTGGAAGTGCTAAAAACTGCAGTTCATCAAGGATCCGCTTGAGGCTGGCTCTGGAAGTACTGGAAACCACATACACACCAATTCAAAAAAGACGATCTTTACAGCAGAAATAAACATGTTTACAGCCTGGTTTAAAAGAAGAGTGTAGTCTGGATAGCTCATTTCTCGATCGACACACACTGTAAAGGGGGTGATTTTTTTTCTAACGCAGCAATTTCAAAGATATTAAGATTACGAGTCCTCCAATGAGAGGCACAGCTGACTGCGGGAACACTCTAGCTGTTGGCTAGGAGGCTCAAACTCCGCCTCTTCACATCACACTGGCTCGACAGAAGCAATATGGCTGCCGCCGACGATTGGCCTCAAAACAGCGCTTCAGATGGGTGACGTCACGGATACTACGTCCATATTTTATACAGTCTATGGTGTTAACAGGCCTTAAGGAGGCTTGGCTAACAGCATGTAGCAATGCCAATGTTTAATTTGCTTCCCCGGCCTCTTTTTTCAAACGTCAGGAATTCAAAAGTAAAAAAAATGTAAAACATGAACAAACATGAATCCACACGGAAAATGCTATGTTCATTCAACCTAACGAAAACAGATAAATGGCTTTTATTTGAGGTCATTTTTTTAAGCGGTGCAATATCTGTTGTTACACCTATTAGGATTTGTATATTTTGGAATTTGCAACAGCAACCAGGAGAAACACGCACCCTCCTCTGCTATGCTAACAACACTGTGAGGCTGTGCAGTAGTCTCTGTAGCTTAAGGTACAGTACGCTGACATTTGCTAATTGACAGTAAACACAGCGCACAGCTGAGGCTCATGGGAATTTTCAAACGCAGTAGAAAATTTCCCTTTCTGGGGATCACCACTATGCTTCAATTTCTACATGTGCCGTCAAAATCAACTAAAATGTTAAATGTTAGATATTTTTTATGGTAGATTTTAGAATTTAACCAAGAAGTCAGGAACAAGTTGTTTGTGGACAAAATAGGATGTCATTTGTAATGTCAATGAGCTCAGATTATAGTGTATATTTCGTTGGACTTGAAGAAACAATAAGAAGATTAATTAAAGTGTTGGCATGTTTTGATCTTTCTATTGACAGCGTATGTTTGACCTGAAGCTGCTGCCCTCACGTTACATCTCAGCTCACAAATAATTGATGTGGCCAATCTTAACTTGTGTTGCCTCGGTCTTAACTAACATTGTTATGAATGAAATGAAGCATTTTGTTTGACATCACAGCATTTGTTTATTACAGATTTATTTTTTGTTAATACAAAATACTGAACAATGTCATGTCTCCCCTCTCAGTTAGGTATGGAAACTCCCTTTTTTTTCAGAAAATGAAGAAAATCCTCCGATTACATGAGAGGAACCCGAAAATAAAGAAACCTACCTTACAGTTATCAATACTATAATATGAATTTCTATACATTTATAAAATCATAGTTATTTGCAATGTGTCTTTGTTTCTTTATTCTTCATTTTTAAGTACACTTACAAACAAAAAAATTATGAAATCTCACACAAACACACGCACACACACGCACACATTATATTCCATGTTTTTGGTGTCAAAATGTACTTGCATATGTATGAACACTTGTTTCTTTGCTCATTTGTATGTGTTACTCTCAACACAATGAATCAAACGTTTCAGAAAGCTGTTCTTATTCTCATCACTTCTTATGTAAAATGACTCCACATTATTCCAATCCTGCAAAACAGCTGATTTCATTCACAGATTCAAACTGTCTTCATTTAGGAATTTCTCTGAATTGGAACAAGCTTCGTTTTTTTCTTTTTTTGGCATTTTGCAGCGCTGCCTTTATTTTCCCCCATGTTTTTCCTCAAGGTTTGATTCTTTGTACAAGAAACCAGCCGTTTCCGTCTGTGTCAAACCGACTGATGTGATTACAAGTGTGAGCAGCTCGCTCGTTTCTAAGGCGAAGAGAACGGGTGTAAAGGAAAAAAACTAATCTCCTCTAACTACATAAAAAAAAGAACATTGTGGAGGTTCAACCATTATTTCAACAATCATTTGTTTAGTTGTTTTTTTTTTTTAAACACAGTATACCGCACAGTGGCAGAGTTTTAAAGTGATGGAAGAGCGGATATGCATCATACACAAGCACACTAGAACCTTCACTTCATTACATTAAGACACTAAATCAGAGAGAAAAAAACAAGAAATCCTCGCTAAGTTCTTGAAGGCCACCAGTCGACAGTTAAATGAAATTATTCTAATCATATCTATATATAATGTATATATTAACCAGGTCTTACCCCTTTTTTTAAGAGTTACAACCAAAGCACACAATGCTGTGGATGACAATAGGAACACTAAATTATCTAACAGGGTGTTATCAGGCGTAAAAACTTCATCTGATCCTGATCTGAGAGACTGAACAGAGTGGCTACTGTAGATCTGTGAAGCTCTGCCCATTTTACCTCCTTCTCTGACCCGAGTCAAAGCAGCATAGGTGTTTACAAACCAGTCCCATCGGATATGTGACAGCAACAAGGAAACAGGAACCAAAACCAGATGAGAGAAGCCCCTCCCCTCCACGTAGCAGACGGCGGTTGACCGTCCTGGAGATCTCTTAGAACAGAGAGCCGCTGGAGGAGGAAGAGCGGGACAGAGGGTGACGAGCCGGCCTTTGGTGGAAGCTCTCCACCAGGCAGCTTTTGATGGGATCAGTCTCTTTAGTGCACCTTGCAGTCAGTGCTGAGGTCAAAATATGTCAGGCAAGTCTTCCCAGCTGCCCCGATCCTTGGTTTCCCAGTAGCCTCCCTTATAGATATGGATCTGCTCACCTGTGATGCGGTCCTCACAGCGATCGAACCAAAGTGCCTGATGGTTATCGTGAGGTGTGCCTGAAACGGAAAACGCTGCGTTAGGCAAAGTGAGAGAAAAACAGAATCTGGAAATGAGATTAGAGCATAAATAAAAAAGAAGCAGTGAAGGAGACAAAAGAAGAATACTTGCTTTTTAAGGAGGGATCAGTAAGAGAGTCTTCCTCGACAGCTTTAGGAAGAGAAAAGCGGGATCACAGATCTGCCTTTAACCCCTTAATTCCAAGATTTCCCCCACGCAAGTCAAGAGAAAGAAATACAGGAGGAGGAAAACACAAACACAAGGTGCACTCTCACCTTCTTCTGACTGGCTGGAGGTGCGTTGGCTGGCTGCTTCCCTCTCTCTCTCCCGCCGGGCGCTGCGTTGCTTCTCCTCCAGCCGCTGCTTCTCGGCGTTGGCCTCCTCCCAGCGGCCGTCTTCCATCAGGCGCTGGTCGGGCCGGCGCCGGCTGTCAGTGGGCGCAACAGCATCCTCAAGCTCGTTCAGGGTCAGCGCCAAGGCAGTGAAGTAGTACATGGTCTCTGCTCCTTCCCTGCGCAAAACAAAGACAGCAAATGACTTTGAATTACTGCAATCTTTATTCTTACATTTAAGCAGTTTGTTTCTTGTGGAATTTTATTTGATACTCTGCTGTATTTAGATTCCAAATTCCCAGGTTGGATAATACTGACGTTTTCTTAAGTCCTATGGTGTCTCTTAAATAAACAGAAGTCACGTTTGTGTCATAAGCAGACAAAGACCAGAAGACAGACAGGAGTGACACTGGATGAGTTATGTTTTCTTAAAGTCCTGTTCTTTGTTCTGTAAGTGAGCTTCATATCTCTACACAATGACTGAAGCACAGACTGTCCCAAACACAGGAACATGATGAGAACATTTTAAAAATAGACAGAAGCCAGGGTCTGTGAACAGAAACCACACTTCAGCTGGATCATGAACTCTCATCTCATTTCATCTTGCAGCATGGCTCTTTTCTGGGAGCTCCCTGCCCTTCCATGTGCCTATAAGCCTTAGGTGGGGAGAGCACATTTCCCCTCGCTTTCATGGGCATACATGAAAGGCCAAAGCAGGGAGAGCAGCACCAAAGACCCTGTTGAGTACAGAACTGAGCATCGATCTAAGTTTGAAGTGAGGGGCGGGAGGCTGTGAGGGCTTTTCCACTTCTCACGTGACCTGCATGACGTCATGTATCTCACCTTAGCGGCATTACGAATGTTTAATGCACAATTTTTACTTTCCTCAAATTCAAAGCGCTTCAGGGACCGACTGTACAGTTAGATCCTTGATCACATGGCAGACTGCTTAACCACAAAGTTTAAAACATATAAATATATAACTATAAATATATAAATTATACTGTATATACACATATGTGTGAAGATGACACGATTGTGGCTGATTAAGGCGGTTTTCTATATTTATACTTACAGGCAAACTTTTTTTTTTTTTTTAAATGTCAACATTGGTTGTACCTTGCCTGCTTCTGGTGAGCCGTCTCTCTTTTTTACATTTCATGTCATATCATTCGTTCACCCTTCCATGCTCGCGAGCTTTCCCTGCGAATCCTGCATTTCACGTGACATTGCTATGAACTATGGGTAATTCCCTTATGCTAAGTCTGCAAAAATGCCCACTTACAGAAAGGGGGTATAAAGGGCACAAAAAGTCTGTGAGAGATCTGTCATGCGCTTATTGATTTGACAGTGGGACAGCCCTAATCCCTCACAAAATCTGCATATAGCATAATTTTTTACTTCCTTCAGCAATTGTTTGCTATAAATACCACTGTGTTTGGTGTTTCTTTGTGGTTAAAGTTATAAGTATTATTTAAAAGTGTTTTGCTAGAGTGATATTTAATCCCGCTGGAACACAGCCATCCTATGAGCATCATATTACATAGAACATATGCAGAGTTATATAAGGTTGGCTGTAAAATCAGATTTTGAATAACAACCGGTTCCAACCAGAGTATACAGACGCCACAACACAGAACACTGAGTATCTCTCATGACAATGACTGAATACGTATCCCTGGTTTATTAATAGTTTCTGCATATGACTCAGGTTTTATATGCATGTACACACCCAGCTGTGCAACAACAACAACAACTTACGGAAGCGGGTTCCTCCTCCACACCTCTCTGGCTTTCAGAGTTTGATAGACCGTCTTCTGTTTGCCCTCTGTGCCGTTCTCGCCTCCACGGCTACTCTGCATGACCCGAGAAAACTCCATCTTTTCGTCCCACGTGCCCGAGAGCACATAGTGGGCTTTGCCATCCTTGTCCATTACGACTCCGGTCACCTGAAGGAAACAGAGCCAGAGTTAACAGAGGAGGGAAATGTAATAAACTGAAGTTAGGTCAAAATGAACGTCTTTTTGTTTGCCTAAGAATAATTATGAAAAGTAGAACAGCTTTATTTTCAGACCTTATTAATAAACTAGTTTTGGAGGTGTATTCAAGCCCAACATGTCAGAAAAGCAGACAGGGTTCTCGCAGCATTTTTAAAATCAGGTTTAAGGCTTTTAAAACCTTTTATGACCCAAACAAATTCAAACCAAGACGACAAAGCATCAATACTATTTTTCATAAAGCCAAGGTCTGAAAAAAGCCACATCACAAAGCCAATTATGTATGTGTTGTACATCAACTTTAAACCATCTGTAGCTGGGCTCAGCAACAGTGCTGTGTTCCTCTTGTAAGAACTCAACAAACTTAATGTTAATGTTAATCCCATCCATTCAACCAGCAACTTTCCCGTTCACCTAAAATTAAGGCTCTTTAAATTTCCAACCTTTATCAAATTTAAGGCACACTCAAGACAATTTATGGCCTTAATGTCCCAGATTGACCTTTTAGGAGCCCTGGCAGCTTAATATCTTTGAGAGCACACTTGAAGCCTGAAGTGGGGAGAGCACACCTCCCCTCTTTTTCAATGGTATAAATGAAAAACCAAGGGAAGGATAGCATCAGCAGCAAAGACCCCATGGGGTACAGAACACAGCAGTACATACAACACAGACAATACATATGACACAGGTAGAGGTGTGTTTGGAAGCGGTTTGCAGGGGTAGAGTAGGCAGGCTAAGACAGTTTAATAGAATTACTATTTTAATATTTGCCAATTGCATGTGTACATAAAAAGAAACACAATAAAAGGCCATTTAGAGACAAAAAGATGACCTAAGTCAGTCATTGGTGTTTGCACTTTGCTCACCTTTCTAGCCACGTCTCTGGAGAAGTAGCTGTAAGGAGCAAATTTCAAGTGGCATCGGTCTCCAGTGGTGTGGTTCACCACGTCGATCTCTCCTGACTGACGGAGCAAATAATCAAAATAAGGTTTTTAAAACATAAATCAGGCTTCATACTCGAGACAGATACAAGCTTCAACTTTGACAGGCAAGTCGGATGTTTTGTTTCCTTTCCATTCGAGCTTACACACAACAACAATCTGGTCAAAATCATAGTTGTTTTTCGGGGAGGACGGTGAAGTATGTTTCATACATGTTAGTTTTCATAGCTGTATTTTGTTCTCTGCATGTGAGATAAGATGTGTTTTCTGTTAACAAACACAAGCCTGTCACATGTCCACAATGTTTCCTTGTTATGAATGTTGTTTTATAGATAACCTGGCTGCCAAATTCTTTCAGGGATTAAAGAGCGACTTTATTCCCAGATGAATCTCACCTTGGTGTAATATTTGCGCTTGTTTACACGTGATGCGGACAGTGTGGTCGACCACAATTCACAAGCTTGGTTGATGATATATCAATTGCTATAAACACTTATAAACGCTGAAATAGAATTTTATCCATACCATTCGTATGAATAAATGATTGTCACATGCTTTGTTGTGAACTGTGTAATTACTACGTTGGCTGATGTTTCTGTTGTGTTATTTCCTGTCTCCACCCTGTTGATTGCATAAATAACTCAACACGTACAGTAAAAAAGCTCTGATAATCCCGATTATTAACAGATGATTGGTAATAGCTTTCATAGATTTTGGTTATTGAAAGTGTCAAAAGTCTGCCAGTCCCACCTGATCGATCCACAGCTTCCCTACAATGATGTTATGCACTGTGGTGGTAACTTTCTTCCATGTGTAGTGATTGTTGCCTTTTTCGAAGATGGCGTGAATTGTGCCTGTGAGGAGAGACGAGACGCCAAATCAAAGTGAAAATCATTGTCAACTTAAGAAAACAGAGCTTTGTTTGTTTGTAACTCTGTGACTGATGGCTTTCTGTTCCGCATAAAAAGGCGTGACGGCTGCATTCTTCAAGCTGAACTCACTTGTCTAGTAAAGAACACTAATCATTGGTTTGAACACCTTGGGTGCACCCTCAGGAAATAAATGTAATGCATGCACACCCTCATCTGCGTAATCATCAGGCTGCAAGGCATGCTTCAAACATTCGTTACCCACGTGGACTCTTACCTAAGGGCATGATGGAGAGGTATTTGCCCCTGAACTTGCTTGCGACAGTGATTTCCTGCCTCAGAGTCCAGCCCCGATCGGAGATCACATGATGCGCTGCTGCAGGAGGGTGGTGACTTACCTGGGAGGGAAATAATGATGATGCGATGGGTGCAATTTGAACAGAAACTTGAGTCTTTTTTTGCATGTTTGCTTCCACTTTTATAGTCATGACCTACATTCAGTGTCGTGCGGACACTGACATACTGGTCAAGTATGAAAATATGCCCTGTTATTATCCAGCGAGGTCATAAAAGCACTATAAAACCAATTATATTACTCATCTACAATTGGATTTAATGGCAGCTTCTACTTGCCAAATCCACTTTGTGACTCATCTGACCAAGTCCAGAGAGCGCCTGCTCTAAATACGGCCATGGCCACAGCTGCCTGATCTCTGGATTTACTGGCTTTAAGAATATATTACTGGAGTGTTTAAAGCACTCCATTTCTTTCTTCTTTAGGAGGAGAGGCCTAAATTATGCTTATCTTGTTTCCAACATTGAATCTCTGTTTTGTGTGCTCAAAGATCACAAAGTTGCTCTTTCTACAATGTATGAACATTTTGAATTAACATAAAAGACACTAACTTTTGTTTCATGTTGGGGTTTTTTTGCGTCACACTCAAAATGTTTGTTTTCAAATAGCTGCGACATAGTGTCCTCAAATTCAGAAGTACAGATATATTTTAATACAAGATTACTGGCATACTGACTTACTAACTTACTGACTAATTGTATAGTAATTATGCATTAAGTGAGTAATAATGACTAACTGACCTGTTAGGGCCTGTGTCCATTAACAGCTCTTTCTGGGCCAGCAGCGCCCATAATCTAAATTACAGGGCGTCTCTCCCTGGTGCTTAAAATTTCCAGGTTACCAAACCTAGTCTCTAGCACTCCTTTTGTAGTGGCCATTTAGTCTGTTTTAACGTGTGGTAATTTATATTTGTTTTGTTCAAGGATACAAAATCCCTAATCTAAGTATTAACAGGCTAACTTATGGGTGGTAGCGTCCTGTAAACAACCCTAATTTTAGACAAAAGATTCTCCTGCCTGAAATTCAATATTCGCTTTCACTCCCTTGACAGTATCCCTTACTGCGTCTTTTCCTCCTCACCTGCTCACAGAGGGAGCGGTAGCCACTCTCTCTTCGTCTGTCCAGCTCGTACGTCTCCCCCAGCAGAGGGTTGAAGGGCTTGCCGGTGCGGTGGACGGTGGTGGAGTAGGAGGACACGGAGAAGGCAGCCACGTAGCACATCTGCTCGAGGGAACTCTGGCACTTGGAGGCCTTGTCCAGCAGCTCGTGGTACTCGAGGTCCTCAGACAGCCGCTGGAGCATGGATATGGGCTCGTTGAAGTTCACCTGCATGGGGGGGGAGAAGGGGGACATTCAGATGGGACTCAAAATTCCCTATGCCCAAAAATGGAACGTAAAAAGAAAGAAATACATCCTGCTCTTAATATTTCTCTTTATCTCTTTGTTTATCTTTTCCTGTTCATGTTCAGGTATCAATTTAAAACACACTTCCTTTTGCTTGTTGTTGCTATGTTTGACATGTAACCACCAATGAACCTTAGGTAGGGGAATTTTTATACAAGGAATGTTGTTCGCCAGTTTCCTACTTCCACCTTGTGTGACCTTCACCTCAGAGGAGTCAGGCTACTAACTCATCAGACTTTCATTTAACACTTCCTCTTCCCTTTCAAGCACATAGAAGTATTAAAACACTGCCTAACAACTCCTACCTGAGTCTTCACACAAAACAAGATCTTATCTCATTTTTATTCAAATAAAAGCTCCGATTTGAAAGGGGATACATGTTTTTTTAAGTCCCAAAATGCCAAGCGACAGGCTTTTGAGGACACTACGTACTATGATAGGTGTCACACAGGTAAACAGAAAATGAAAGCTTATTTTTTTAATGAATGAAAAGCTGTTTAAATGTAATATTAAATTACAGCTCAATCAAAACTGTATACTTGAGGCTAATACTCATATTTATGGACGGTACCTTTAAAACACAAACTATTTCAAACACTAAGATCTGTTTGTTTCTCTTACTCAGAAGCAGACACGCTGAAAGCAGGACGACAGTGTAGCAATCAACCTCTTGGCGCCCTCTAGTGGAGGGAATAAGTCATAGTTATCTGGATTGGCTTATATTTTGGATTAAAAGGAAACACTGCACGTTTCTTGGATAAAGAAATATCTCACCAAACTTAATAAGAGGCACATTCACCTGACAAATCTGGATCAATGATTTATTTCAAATAATCCAAAAATAGAATTAGGCACACCAGCTTGAGTCAAGTAACGGTTTAAAAAGCCTTTCATGTGTCTCCATGTGATCGATGTCCACAAACTACAGCAAATTACACACACATGGTCTGAAGCTGTCCTTCTTTAGATGTGTTCTGGTCTGAGGTGTTAAGCACATTCTCTAAGGTAACTGGGAAAAGACTGGTCCCTAATGCTTCTACTGTTTGTTTGGTGTGTCTCTCCCTCTCTGTCCAACCTTTCCTCAGCCAAGAAGGACATGAAGGACATGATAGCATTTACAACTTTAACTTTTAGAATAAAACACTCTGTTATCGTTAGATCTTTTTTAACTTAACTATGACAACAAAATGTCGTTTTGAGCGGTAGCAGGCTTGGAGTCATCAAGTCAGAGGTTTTCAGAGGCTGATAAAGACAACATGGATGAGGAGACGAGGAGGAGGAGAATCCATGGGGCTATCTGTTCTTTTGTATGTTGCCTATATTGTCTGTGTATTTGTTCCTAAAGAATAATCAAATGTAACAACTGCTGACCTCAGAAATGATTGTTTTTCTATGTGAAAATCAATAAATAAAGTTAAAAAAAAAAAAAAAAAGGCTTTAATTGTTCAGGACCTAAAGTTACAGATAGTAATCAGGGAAAAATGACTTGCTTTAACTTTATTCCCTGAACAATTAAAGACTTTTTAAACCATTCCACTGCAAGTTTCACTTCTTTCTTCATGAGCACCTGGCTTCGACCTGGTCACTTTGTTTCTCTTTCCTAGAATCTGTGTATGTACTTGCTTAGTGTCTTGAAATTAAGACATTATTCTGATTTTAAGAAACTAACAAGTAAATTTAACTTGGACTTTTTTACTCATTACAACCAATTTAGATCCCATTTCTCCTCGTAAAAACATGAAATAAGACATTGATATGAGCTTGTCACACGAACGTGTCTTTTATTAAGTGGACTGAGTTTTTTTTAAGTTATACCTCTTGTGTTTTTGCTTTTATTAGATGGGAAAGCTGAAGGAAGACACTAAATGTGTGAAGCAGAGAGTGGGAGACATGCAGCAAAGGGTCGTGGCTGGAAGTTGAACCAGCGACCGCTGCGACAAGGACTACAGCTCTAGCTTAAACTACAACCAATTATTTTAACTAGAAACAAGACAGAAACACTCAGTTATTTACTTAGGGTGGTACAACTTGTTTTGATTATGTCCTATTTATGTAGCAGGATTGTGAGGCAAAATATGAATCCCTGTTATCGCCCATCTTATTATTTCTGCTGCGTCAATGCATACAGCGGACAGGTCGAGCAGAAGTGTCATGCCTAATCCGCGGTGCTGTGTGACGGGCACATGTGCGTGCTTGAGCTGATTCAATGTGTTGATTGAAATATCACTTCTAAATAAAGACACTTGCATAAAGATCATAGGTGTGGATCTCCAGCTTGTCTCTGAGGTTTCTTTGAACAAACAAATCTCTCACAATAGGTGTCAAAGAGAGATATTTTTACCTCAGATGGCCTGACAAGAATGTTGCCGAGCCAGTACAGTAGACAAAATGATTGGTGTTTTGATTGAACCCACGTCATAGGAGCACACTGGTGTCAATGACCTTAAATGACTGCGGTGAGCTTGTTAAATAGAGAAGCCATTTTTTTTTGGCTTGTCCACTCTATGACATGAGAGACATTCGCAGAAGAGGCTGTGAAACTGTCAGAGCTGACAAGCTTCCTTTGCGTCACGCTGGGTGTTGAGTAACTCAAGGTTCCTGCACCAGTTTCATGTCAATTCAACACTTTCTCTCTTGTTGTCTTACTTTATCTCAGCCCCCCACCCCACATAACGCAACAGCATTCCTCTCTGTACATACAGCAGCCTGTCCCACCCCGCCTCTTACTGTTTCCCTTTTTCTTTCTCTCTGTGTCTGACCTTTGACAACATCCATCAGCAGCACGTTTTGTGCAGACACTCTAGTGACAGGTCAGTTTTTCAAATATTTCTACTTATGTCTGCTCTTACATGAGATGATGCGTGAGAACAAGGCTTGTTGATTACGCAACGTTTCGCAACGGCCTGAAACTATGACCAGCTGCTCTTCACTTATGAGAAGGTTCATATTTAGCTAGAGACTTCATCCCTCCATCAATGCATTAACAGGAGTTGGACCTCTCTCTTTGTTACTGATTACCTGCAGCAGAGACAGTCTCAGGAACTGGACCTTGAGAATCTGTCAATTCTTGGCTTCTAAATGTACCTGTATCTTTCTCACACACCCTCTGGGTCCTTTCGTAACACTGATCTGTGTCAAAGCTTTCGATTTGCTGAGAGGTATCTCGTGGGAACAACTGAAAACGAAGGCACTAGTCCAAAAGGTTCTTGGGCTGCTTAACTCACTATCGTAAAGACAAGAAAAGCTGCACGAATTAGACTACACCAGGAACTTCAATCAGGAGGCATCTAGGGACAGATCCCTATTCGTCAATGAGTCACTTACAAATTATATGGTGAAACAAACTGCCTCTATACTTAGTTGAGGAAATTCTGTGCCCTGCAGGACAATTTTCCCATCAGCCTAGGAAGCAGTGTGTTCAACGTTATTACCTACAGTACCTACGGTACATTTACGGTAAATATACAGCAAAGTGACTGTAGATTTACAGTAAATATATGGCAAAGTTACGGTAACTTTGGGGATAAATATACAGCAAATTTACAGTAAATATATGGCACAACGTAACTGTAAATTTATGGTATATTTAAGATCATTTATGGCCTTTTGTAGCTGGAACCTGTAACCTCGGCTCAGATACTCACAGGCATGGGGATCTTAGACAGCTCTTTGCCGATGCAGTTCTTCATGATACTCCACAGGTTCAGAGAGTAGTTGGGTTTGTCTGGGATTCGTGTCCGCCTCTGCTTCAAGGGCACTAACTCCTGAGAGGGGGATTCTGGATTCATCGCTAGAGGCTCCTCATTGAGCTGAAAAGCAGGAGAGTCTGTTAAATAAGGGTAAAAGCTTGTGGTGCAAAAAAAAAAAAAAGATTGTAGCACTTTATGTGTTATGTGCAAACTAGCAGTAAAGCTGTGCATTTGTGTGATATAATGTCTGGAAAATCATCCCAGGGACATACCGATTGATCATCAGCACACATTTCACTGTTGAAGCCACTGATATTACTGCTTGATCTTCTGTAAGACATTAGAACAAAGGGACTCTATCTGATTAGGGAAGTTGTCAGGTTATACAAACATGAGGAAACAGAGGATAAACAGGGTACCAGCGAAATCAATCAACAAATCAGGGCATGTCTGCTTGCACTACAAGGAAGTTGGTTGAATAAATAAACAAACTGTCCTTCACAAATCAAATACTTGTGAACTCGGCTTTGGAAATGTTTGTCCTACTTAGACAGCATGTCATTGTGTGTGAATACGGGCTGAAAAAAAAAAGTACTGACTTGTGGAACTGTGGGTCCGCAGGCACAGTGATGAACTCAGGAGCTTCCTCCATGGCATCAAAGAACTCATTGTCGTCGTCTTCGTCGCTGGCCTCACCTTTTCCTGGACCGGCAGCACCTTAACAATCAATAATTAGTTTTTAAAAAGGAAACCAAACCTGGTTCACAGGAAATGAATCACTCTGTCATTAAACTTTCTATGACTTGAAATCCTCTAAGAGATTTAAATAACAGCAGGTCCTTTAGGGATTTAATTTAGCAGGAAATAATTAAGCCTGGGTATGATGAAGTTGTGGTTTCAGGCTTACTTTTATTGTCTGCAGTAGCGTTAGATTGCGCAGCCCCTCTGAATGCCCGCTCCAGGTGGTTGTGCTGCTTGGCCAGTTGCTCCAAAGTCTCCTCCAGCCTCACTCGCTGATCTCGTTCTGCTTGGAAGGCCTTCTGCCATCGTTTGCTGTGAGCCTGAGCCAGCGTGAGAAAGTCTCTGCATGCCTGAAGGGGAAACACATGGAAACATTAGATCACAGTAATAAGAACTATTCTGACCAGTTATTTCAGCATCAGGAGCAAAAGTTATGAAACTACACTTTAAATAAAAAAAAAGGTGAGAATAAGCTCCACAAGAAAAGGAGGTGGGATTACATTGATCATGGCGTTAGAGGTGATGCGGAACAGCGTTGCTCTCTCTGTCACTTGGCGAATCTTATCCCCAGCTTCTCCTGTCAGACGCAAACTGTCCAGCTCTGATAAAGACCTGAAATCAAAACATTAAAAGCACAACATGAATGAACAGCTGGGCCAACATCAGAACAGAGAAGCCTTGGTCTCAGATCTGCAGGCAGTTTGTGTTGTTGTTTTTATGAAGATAAACAAAGAAGAAGAAGAATCCAGCTGGAGGAGTCTTATTAGAAGTTTTATTACAGTAGTCCCCAAAACTGCAGGAGGAGCAAGAAAATTCTTGATACTTGTTTTGGACGCGTCCCAAAGTACACACTTTCTGGTGTCTGATCTTCACAGAATGAAGGATTGTATTTATGACGAATGTTACTTTTATGTGGGAATAACTTTCATTCTTCTAGAAATTAAAAATAGACAACTACTCATGTGTGAAACTTCTAGAGAAGACTAGTACCATATACCGTAAAACTTGCTGTATGAGAGACACTTTGAACAACTTTTGTTCCATCTAAAAAGTTAGTGTCGGGGCGCTGTTGACCTAGTGATCTAAGCGCCCCACATATAGAGTCCTCGTCACAGAGGTCGCCGGTTTCGACTCCCGGCCGATCGACCATTTACTGCATGTCTTCCCCCACTCTCTACTCCCTGCGTTTCCTGTCTCTCTTCAGCTGTCCTATCCAATAAAAGGCAAAAAAGCCCCAAAATATATCTTTAAAAAGTTAGTGTCCTATTTACTGGTGCACCAAAATACCAGTTTAGACAGTTTCCTGTCAGAGAGACACAAAAAAACAGACTGTGTCTTCTACACGGGTGCGGCTTATATTCCAGAACTTACGGTAATTCATGAAATCTTGTTAAAGACTTCAGAGAACAAAGTTTAAGGAATCATGGGACACGTGGAGGTCATTGATTCCCCACAAAACATCCTTCCTTGGTTTAAATATGTTGCTATAACTAAAAAAACGCCTGTAGTATGTTTGTTTATTTCATTGTGCTTACATTTCTTGGTTTTTATGTCCATCTATAGTTTTTTAGGACGTTTTAATTCATAGTTGTGCAGTAAGAGTGGAAAGATGGATCGCACTTGTAGTTAGCTTACAAAAAATGACTGTATGATAATAGAATTTAAGACAACAGGAGTAAAACCACGATCTCGATACTTAAAAAATGACATTATATAATACAAACATCATAATGTTGGTTTAATAATCAAGGTGAGTTTGTTTATCTACATTCTTCAGGCACAAGAGGCGCCACACCTCTGAGAATAAGAACATCAAAGTAATAAAAAGGTTTTAAAACAAAGTTCTGATGTTTTTCTTCAAAATTATTTTAGAATAATAGATCTGAGTCATGGGTTCTTCATGTTCTTAAAGTCTGGATACCACACAAGGCACTATTTGAAGCTTTGGCCCTGAGAGCTGAAGAATGCAGCAGCACTCTGAGAGCAATAGACTGGTAAATACTGACCTCTGGAGGGCAGAGCCGTGCTTTGAGATCAGGTCGTTACACGTGCTGAGATCCTCCACCTTGCTGCCAAGTGTTCTCAGAGCAGACTGGACCTCTGAGTTCTGGGATGCACCGCCTTGTCCGGGCGCCGCCGGCGTGGACGATGGAGAAAAGTCGTCTCCGGAGTCATCTGTTCATTAAAAAAAGGAAAGAGAGAGTAGAGAGGTGTCAATATAATGATTCATGATGGAAACACTGATTTAAAAGGCTTACTAAACACAGAGGTAAAAGCTCCAGAGTAACGGCAAAATTCCCCGGGATCCGTGTCTGGTCCATCTCCGATCCATCACGCCACCGGGTCTGATTGGTTTCTATTCTAGTCAATGTGTTAACTTTCACTGGATCCGCTTTGTTGTGTTGTGTGGCTGTGTCTCTGATCTGGCACACTGGAGCCCTTCGGATCAGATAACACAAGACTTCTATTTTTGCCGGATGCCGGAGCACGACGCATAAATATCAACAGAGCTGATGGAGCGAGACAGGAAGTCAGACACCAAAACAAAATGTAAACATCCGATTAATTAACAGAATAAAATACTACATGTTATCGCGAGATCATTTTTCACTTAACTACGGCAACAAACCGTCATGGTGAGCGGAGCCAGGCCTTGAGTCAACAGGTCAGAGGTTTTCAGAGGACCATAGAGACAGGAGGAGAGGAGGAGGAGAATCATTAATACAGTAATTACTGCA
Source organism: Notolabrus celidotus (assembly GCF_009762535.1). Classification (NCBI taxonomy): domain Eukaryota; kingdom Metazoa; phylum Chordata; class Actinopteri; order Labriformes; family Labridae; genus Notolabrus; species Notolabrus celidotus. Next base: position 12,496,463 of record NC_048294.1, on the reverse strand, counting down.
AGAAAACCTCAGTCACGTGACTCCTGAGGGGTATACTGCGAAGCCGGATTTGTGATTATCGAGGTAACATCAAAGTAACCTCTGGATTTTCTGTACTACGAAGGTGGTTCCTGTCTTACCAGGGTAGATCACCATGGTTACTCATGGTTACTCATGGTCAACTCTTTTTTTTTTTTTCTCTCGTCTGCATATATATTTCTGGTTTGTGTCATGTTTGTCACAAACTGTCAAATATTAATGCAATTTATTCTTGCAGCAAAAGAAAAGAAAGAAAACATTTTTCTTCTGCGCTTGTGACTGTGTGCAAAACTCATGCTGAACTCCTAACCTGCTCTGGGGCAGGTTATGCTCAGGATCAGAGATCAGTTTGGAGAAAACTCCGCCCACTGACTGACCAATCAGCTTGCTCGATCACAGAGCTCTGTGAGCTGATTGTGAGGGGAGAGAGACGGGCAGGACACTTTGTCTACCTGTATGATTTAACATATAAAACACTGGTCACAGTTATTGATTATCTGTCCTGACATCATACTTAAACGGAGTCTAAAGTCAGCTTATTCAGATGAAGTTGTTTCACTGCATTAATTATAAAACTGTGTGTGCTTATCACTTTGAATCATGTTCTCATTTTTATTTCTCCACAGCGCTCAGTTTAATACCGTCAGGGCTGCAGCTGAAATATTAGGTCTAAAACTGTCACACACAACACAAGATGAATCAGCGAGACTGTCTGTGTCTGTGATTGGTCACATGTTGCCATCTACGCCTCTTTCATGTGAACGCGCTCAGGGTAATTCTGGATTGACTGAACATGTTGATAACCAGCTTTGTGTGACAGACAAGCGTGATCTCCTTTGTCAGGTTTAGTGAAGCCGGATCAGGAGAAGATATCTAGGATATGTTGAACTCGCTTCGTAGTATACCCCTCAGCTGTCCGGCGCTTCTGCTCCGTGCTGCGTTCTGAAAACGAAACCAGTGGGTGTTGACGGATTAGAGAGCATGGAGCCGGACCGTAGCGGATCGAAGACGGACCAGACACGGATCTGGTGGAAGCCCCAGGTAACTTTCTCTGCTGCGTGTGTTTTGTTTGCTGTACCTGACTCGGCCTGCATTCGGGCCGCTTTAGCTTTGGCCAGTTCCAGGGCAGTGATCCAGCGCTGACGCTCCACCTCGCAGCTGGCCTTCAGGTGGTACGTCTGTGCGCCGCCGTTTGAGATGACAAAGTTGCAGGCGTCGTCCACGGTGATGGTCGCCGTGGCCAGGTTGATCGTGCCTCGACACGTGTGGCCCATTTCTGCCTGGGTCCTAACAACAAAGAGAGGTTTTGATTTAGTGGAAGTTATGAAACCTTGTGTGGTTATTTGCTTTAGGAAGCTTTGCTTGAATGAATCAGTGCAATACAAACAGTACTAATGAGACTTAATGAGCTGTATACAGTTTACAGAAACGACGTACGTAAACAGCTAGATGAATTACATCCTAACATTCCTTCTATTTCGTATGCGGGGATTTATCACCTACATTTAGGAGAAGTATGTAACACTGAACTGTTGGAGATCAACATGTTTGTGTGACTATTCAACGTCGCCTTGTTTCCTACCATTTTTCACATGGCTTTTGGACGACAAGTGGTCATCACCATAGACTGTAAATAAAAATGGACAGCGTTGCTCCGCCTCTTCCCGTTGTACAGTTCTGAAGCCAAAAAATCCCTCTCCTGGGCGCCGCCATTGTGCAGCCAGAGCCTGTGAAGCCTTTGTAATAAGCTCCGCCCTACAGCGTAACGTCACAAGACGCTGTGTGTCCTTGGAAGTTTCATTCTACGGCGGCTGTGAATCAAAGGAAACCCGGAAGTAAAACCCCGTTTTTTAAACTCTAATAACTTACGAAAAAGAAACTTTTCAGAAAAAGAGGCCTTGGACACAAAACAGTCAAATACTAACTACATATCACCACAGCATACGGATGTGAGAAACATTCGTACGACGTGTATTTATTTTTTAAAGTTTGACTGCTCCCCCATTCAAATGAATGGCGGAGACGGATTTTTTGACCTATACTGCAGCCAGCCACCAGGGGGCAGTCACACTGCTGAAAGCCTCACCACCAGGGCCGTATCCGGCACGCTTGGTCATCACATGTATTTTTACGTTTCCAGTCAACAGTATGTTGGCAGAATTTGCAAAAAAGCATAGAAGTCATTTGGGAACTGTTCAGCTCTGTGTTGTAACAGATTGGTTGTTTGGTGTTTGCTAGGGTTAGTTATTAACTAGTTATGATGTTAGTTAATTAGTTGATGTTCAGTTTTCCATGTCAGTGAATGGCGGTGTGTGTGTGTGTGTGTGTGTGTGTGTGTGTGTGTGTGTGTGTGTGTGTGTGTGTGTGTGTGTGTGTGTGTGTGTGTGTGCGTGCGTGCGTGCGTGCGTGCGTGCGTGTGTGTGTGTGTGTGTGTGTGACGGAGAGTAGAGAGAAGGAGAAAGAGAGGCTGTTGAATGAATGAATCAGAGCCAGGTTCAGAGTTATTTTGGCGTTGGCGTTGGCTACGGCGTACAGCAGTCTGTGAAGTTGGCAATAAAGTCTATGAAAAGTGGACCAGTGTTGTCTCTCATAACATTCATAAGTACACAAGGAGTTGATCAAATCTTACTAAATGTTCTGATGTATCACCAAACTGGAATAAATCAAGCTGTAGACACGGAGATGTTTACAGTGATAGCAGCAAAAACGTCAAATAATAACACAATCCCCTAGTGGTGTCTTTGTTGTGACAAACTGAGACAGGTGCATGGAGGAGGGGAGAGCTGGTTCACACAGCACACCTGCTGCAGGTAGTGACCAAACCAACACTGCTAACCCTCAAATAATAACTCTGCCTGCCACAGGACACACAGCGAGGACAATATGGATTTTGAATGTCCGGCGGTCCACCACTAATGTTTTCCTCTCGTCATCGTCTCATTAAAAAACACACGTTCGTCTGAGTTTGTATTATCCGTGATGTGTTTTAGATCGTTATAGACTCGTTTCAGTCATGAAAAAATGGGCCACTCACTAACATTTATTGTCAGAATCTTCGTTAACGAAATGAACACTGGTGGCTTTCGCTTTTTGCATTTGATAAAAAACATACATTTAATAACATTCATTATTCTATGCATATTACAAGCCAATGCATACAGTTATCTTAGCTGGCAAGATGTTTTTTCGAAGATCTGTTTATTTGAGTTTTAACACATGAATGTACACAAGATCAACTTCAATAATTTAGGCACGTGATGTTTTTTTATTTCTTTTTTGTTTTTTTCTGGTATTTATTAGGGGTGTCCCGATCCGATATTGATATCGGATATTGGTCTGATATCAGCAAAAAATCTAGTATTGGATTTTATCGGCCTGCATCTAAAATCTCCGATATAAGCACTCCAATATAAGCAGTCCATTCCAGACTCCACTCCAGCACTTCTATCCGGCAGCGCCCGGATCCAGCATGCAGAGCCCACGTGATCACAACAACAGCGTGTGCTATGAGTAGGAGTGATGTCGGCCGTGTGACAGTATTATTTTTAAGTTTAAGTCCGAAAAAGACGTTGCAGCTGTGGTGGCACAGAACCGGGGAAGTTTAATACGAGCAACCTCAATGCGCATTTGAAGCAGCATCACAAAAAACAGCATGAGAATTTTCGCAAGCTACCTCTGTGAGTCCACTATTGATCGTAAGAACAATCATTTACATTACTGGAGAGCAGGCTGAGTTATTATCTGAGGGGCTCAGTCTTAGCTTGGTCTCTACCTGCAGCAAGTGTGCTTTATAAATCAGCTCTCCTCACCTCCATGCATCTGTCTCATCGTCATTGATGATTTTTACCTACCGGTGTGCGTTAGTGACAAAGACACAACCCTCCCGGTTGTGTGTCTGTTTAATATTTGACGTTTGACGGTTTTGCCGCTCTCACTGTAAAAAGCTCCACGTCTACAGTTTGATTTAATCCAGTTTGGTGAAACATCAGACACATTTAGTAAGTTTGGATCAACTCCTTGTTATCAAAAATGCAGATGCACTGTCCAGTGGCCCTGTCGCTGCGAGGTGCATTCAGGGACCGTCGTAAAAGTGCAATGCAGTCCTTGGCTTATTGTGTCCATGGCATTTCTATTTGAATCAAGAGAATCAAAATACCTTCATAGTGGTCACATCAAGAATTCTTTCTTTTTACTTTTTAGCAGTGAGAGGCTGAATCATTTAACTTAAGATATTACACAAAAGTGTTTTATTTATTGTTCTCTGTTTGGGTAATATCACTTGATCAAGCCTTTTCTAACATTCCATACTACAAAATAAGTAATAAAAGTATCTATGATTCGTGCTGATATCGTATCAGAACAATATCGGTATCGGACAAAACTCAAGGCTGCAATATTGGTATCGTAACGGAAGTGAAAAAGTTGTATCGGGACACCCCTAGTATTAATCATATTTTATTTTATTGATTTTATTTTTCTGTTACTTCTCTGATTTTATTTTATTGATTTGATCGTCATGTTTTTATTTTTAAATATTTTGTATCCCTTTCCTTTCCACTTTTACCTTTTACTGTTGTTTTCTGTCGCTCTGTTCTTTTGTGAGGTACTTTGGGCTGCATGCTTGAATGTATGAAAGGTGCTATATAAATAAAAATGAGTTGAGTTGAGAACGTATACTAAACACCAGCCTATGTCTGTTTTAGATTTGAGATGCTATCATTTAGGACCGGAAAAATGTCAGCATTTAGAAAGACGATGGTGATTGAGGAAATTGATAGCAGAATGTAAAATGCAGAATAGCAAAATGGACACAAGAGGAAGCGCCTACATTGCTCAACAGCAGCCACACTGACACGACTGCCTGCTGTGTCTGCAGACATTAGCTGTGTATTTCTATTTAGATAACCTTGAGAGAGCAGTCGGTCTGTTTCTAGACAGATTGTGCTGATATTGAATGTGCCACTGATTGTTGAATCCCCCAGAGAAACTTGCTTCTGTTTCAAGAATCACAGTCAGTGAAATACGCTTAAACCAGTTTTGAACGTCTTATTAAAAGGTAAAAAAAAATGCTAATTGGATATAACATTTCATACAAGCTAAGCTCAACTGTGTACACTTGTGGTAAAATAAAGTAACAGGGCACTAAGCGTCCCAAAAATTAATTATAGTTTGAGAGAATTTATTGTAGTTTTACGATAAACTTCTAAGAATTGGCAGCGTACCTTATTTTCTGTTACAGTTTAAGCTTCAAAAAGTTTCTCAGAGTAACACCATATTTTCTCCAAGGCTTTAATGTGACAAAATGTACTAAAATGTGGAGTGTGTATTGATAAGTTGAGTTAATTAACGGCTTGTTGGGTGTAATTCAGCAGTATTAAAGCCTCTTAATGCAGAGGGATGCCTGTGGGATAATGTTCAAAGGGATGTATCTGCTTCTTTAAATGGAGTAGCTCCACAGTGTATCTCCGACCTCCTGCAAAGCTACACTTCCGCAAGGTCTTTGTGGTCTGCTGGTCAGCAGCTTCTTGTGGTCCGTAAGACCAGGCTGAAAACCAGGGGTGGCCGTGCCTTCTCGGCAGTGGCCCCCAAACTTTGGAACGAGCTGAACCCCCATGTTAGATTGTCCCCAACATTACTGACTTTTTTTCCCGTATTAAAACATATTTGTACTCCTTGGCTTTTAAGCCAGCATTAGAGTTGTGTGGCCTCTGTCTCTGTCTCTGTCTGCTCTTTTATTGTATTTGTTTTTTTATCATGATTCTTTAATTTTATGTTGGTTTTTTTTATGACAGTGTTTTATGTTCTGTGTTTTAACTTATTTTACCTCACTGTGCAGCGCTTTGGTAAACTTGAATGTGTTTTTTAAATGTGCTGTAGAAATAAAGTGGATTGGATTGGATTGGGGTTGTTTTTATCAGTTTGAAAGGAAAGCATACCTGTAGTAAGACAACAGCCCATTGCTCAGGACAAACCACCTCCGCTGATAACCCTTGATGTAATTTGTCCACTTGAACACCCATCCTTTGTATGTGTCACCAGCAGGAGTGGGTGTGGGGGTTTTGGGCTCCGACATCACAGCCCCCAAAATCAGGAGACGGGTATGAGGAACCTTAAAAAAAAAAAAAAAAAAAGAGGATGGAAGTTAGTTTTGTTTTCACACAGATAAACACACTTCAGTCAGCAACTTATTTCTGTGTCAATGCATATTTGTCTTTTTTGGGGGGGAGGGGGGACCTTAAATTCACAACCTCAGATTTCTTCTGTGTACTTTTGATTGTATTCAGAATCTCATTTAGATTTTAGAAGGATATCTTTGGGTGTTAGGCTGTCGGCCTGAAGAGATGGTTCATTTTAACCTGTTAACTTTGACCTTCTGACCAGGGGCGATTCTAGGATGGGATGTTTAGGGGTGCTGAGCCTGGCAAGATAAATTAAATTGCTTTGTACATTAACCTAATTTCATTCCCACATTTGTGAAAGAAAAGTACAACACTTTTTGGGAAAGTCTGTGACTAAACCCTCAAATCTAATAAAGGTTATTTAAATGCTGAGCCACAGCAAAAGAGGAATGGATTGAAATCATGAAAGAAACATATGGTAACCCTAATTTCTGGGGAAAGAAGACTAATTTTGATACAGAAGCACCTCAACATATACATAAACAGTATGTACGTTTCTGGAGTAAACCAGCCCCCTATAATGAGTACCAAAAACAACAAAAATTGACATTGGAGTTATTTTTGGACTTTCATATGAAATGCAATGCACTACATGTAAAATGTGGTGGAGCTGCTGTATTTTTGTTGTTAAAATATTACCTGTCAATCAAGTACTGTATGGTTTTGAAACTTTTCTAGCTTGTTAAAAAGGACATACACTAAAAAAAAATAATACTAAATCCCTCAAATTGTAGGGGTGCTGGGGTTCAACTTAGAGGTGCTTCAGCAGCCCCAAAAATGGGCTAGAAACGCCTAGGCTTCTGACACAGGGCTTTTCAATTCAACAATTATATTAGCAACTATTTCAAAAGAGTTGCATTTGCCACATTGATCTGAAGTATCTCAACATTTGTAATATGTGACTCATTACTGTGCCAGATATTGATCGTTCAGTGTGGTGTCACGGGTCAAAGTTTAACTCTGGAATCAATGTAGTCACTTTTGACATTTTTAAAACAAAATGAGTGCTAAAGCTGGAGTAAGATGCACAAAAAAACACAGACTTAAAGTGGATAAAACATATGAATGTGACTTTACAACTTAACTAGAAATATATGTGATTAACTAGAACAAAACAACCAAACTGGTGGTGTTTCAACAGAAATGTAACGCTTGGAGGATCCTCTAAAAAAAGTAAAATCAGATCATAACCTTAAATTAATAAAGCAGCACAGTGACAAGCTTGACATCTGAAGCTAAGCCAACGTTAGCTCCAGTTTGAGCCTCGTCAGTGACAGTTCAAAGCTGGAACAAGAGATATAAAGTAAAAAGGGGACAACCATTGATATGTTGAAGTTTAACAGCTGACACGTGCACATTAACAGCAAGGTGTAAACAACAAACACCGCCGATCAAGAGTTAGCTTAGCAGGCTAGCCTTCCTGCTCGCCGAAGGCTGAATGTTTACCTTGACGTGTCCGAAATGTGAGATCAGGCAACCAGAAACCCGGTGAAGTCACGGCTAACTGTGACACCCATACGCTGCTGTGCCGAGCTAGCTTAAGAGGCTGGCTAGCTAATTGACCAACACGGGACAAGCTAATAAAGAACACAATTTAACCGGAGACGTCGCCGACAACAGCAGAGCGATGGTATAAAAAAATTAACACGAAAGAGTTTCATCAGCATTCCATGATATTCACATGTAATGTGTCGATCAAATAGCTGCGCACATCGATAAGAACCTATAGCTAGCCAGCTACATCTAACTAGCCTAACGCTAGCTCAATGGTTACACCCGGTGCAACACGATTTGGTCCCGTGTAGAAACAAACAGCTAGCTAGCATTTTCATATTGCTAGCATCAAGTCACTCGGCCAAACAAAACCAGCATTTCCGCTTTCAAAGTAAAAGTTGTATTTATTTATTTATTTAATTATTTATTTATTTATTTCTTGCACATATAAAAAATCAATAACACGGTTATAACAGGTAAATTCAATAATAAAACTAAACACTAACATGTTATGCTCAGGAGGAGCCAAAAAGAACCCTAACAGGCCTGTCTAGTGGCCCTCCAAAGAAAACAATCAATAAAAAGACAAAGTATCTATGTAGAACAGAATATCTTCATACAAAACAAAAAAAGACTAATAAGAGGGAGTAATATTTAAAACAATGATGAATATTTATTTATAAGTTAGGAAAGTAGGGAGAGTATGTGTTTGTAAATATGCATTTAAAATTCATATCATGTTGTATTACTTAACCCACCTAATAGAAAGTGTATGGTTTGTTTCTTAAATGAGTTGAAATTTGTGTTACTTGTTATATGACCAGATAAACTGTTCCAAAAGTGAGGGCCTCTGTATCTGATGGAAAACTGAGAAAAGGTTGTCCGAAAGAAAGCTGGATCGAGTTTGTTTGCAGACCTTGTTTGGTAAAGATGGATCTGAGAGTTAAACTGCAATAAATCCTGAAAGCTTGCTGGGAGTAAGTTGTCAATCTATTGAAAGACAAAAATATGAATTTGCAGACGGTGAAGATCAAAGATGGGGAGGATTCGTAATGATTGAAAAATGGGAGTAGAACTACTGAATCCGTTTCTGTAGAGACCAAATACCATTCTGGTTACTTTTAAAGGTGCTAGCCCAAACAATGTTGCAGTAAGATATGTAAGGGTAAATCATAGTATAACACAAATTAAGAAGGATTTTTCTGAGTAACTGTCTGATTCTTCTGATGACTCCAATATTACTTGCAATTTTACTGGTAATGTGATCTATGTGAATTTTCCAGGTGAGCTTTTCATCAATGAGAACTCCAAGTAACTTTGAAACTTTAACTCTACTTAATGTTTTAAGTATCGATCACAGGAAAGGTATAACTAGGACTTTGAATCTATATTTCTGACTTCTGCTTCATGAAAATATCAAACTTTCTCTAAATATGAGTTAAGTTTTCACTGGAATTCAATATAACAAATTATTGTTTTTACTTTGTTCAGCTGTAAATGTTGACCTTACAATGTGTTTTATTTTGAAGGACCAGCTAGAAAACCTCTTTTATTTTTTCCAGCTAACTTGACACATTCATTGAAAGCTTCACTATTTTTCTCAGCTAAGCTAGGCGCTAGCTTTATTATGCTCCACAGTTTAATCAAACGGCATTGACATTACAGTACAACATTCACTGATTTCTGAAGATAAGAACTTACGTTCGTTCCCGGTCCATCTTACCCATTACATTACACTGATAGGAGTAAAACGTACAATGACTAAGCGCTCAGGCTGATGTTTAGGTAGTTTGACAGCGTTTTTCAGCGAGTTTGATTGCAATATAAACAGATTGCGCTAAATAAAAATGGTAGAAACTAATAATGATGTCAACACAAAACAAAAATGCGACTCCGGTGGGACTCGAACCCACAACCTTTGAATCACTTCGCTATTCAATGCCTAGAAGTCCAATGCGCTATCCATTGCGCCACGGAGCCACCTGTTGCACTAAAAGTTGCTTTTAATATAAATACATAATAATGTCACCAACTTTCAACGACTGTGTTTGCAGGTTTCTGCTTTTGTAAACATTGTTACGCCGCCTGTCTTTCACCGGAAAACATTGCACCTTAATTCACATTAATTTGCCTGCTGTATACACTTTAAACACTAGGTGGCGCTCAAGAGCCATGATCTACACATCTACATGCCCGCAGAGCACGAGTTCGATTCCCCATCGCTACAAAATTAGTTGCAAAAATTGCTTTAAAATAGACATTACTTAACTTCAGTAATTATAAAGCAAACAAAAAACACCAGAAAATGTCATCATATTATTAATTGATGCACAGATTAACCAGTCAATGGTTTTAACATAAGTGATGTCTTTGACTGCTATTTTTTTTTTTCTATTTAAGGAAAGTTTTACCTGTGTGCATTTCAAGATGTTAGCTTTTCTGAAGAATCCTATCAACCCTGGAGCACCTCCAGTTTGGGTGCAACCATGCAGTCTGGGTGTAACGTTATACACGCCTTACATTTGCCTTAACCTCCAAGAGTACCCTACTGCAGGCAAGATGGCGCCGCCACAACATCCACACCGGAAGTCCATACCGGAAGTCCATACCGGAAGTTACAAAGCTAAAAACGTTGCAATAACACCCACACCGGAAGTTCATACCGGAAGTTACAAAAATAAAAGCCTTCAAAAAAATAAAAGCCTTGAAAAACAGGAACGTGAACGCAAAATAAAAGCCTTCAAAAACACGTAGGTTTACGCGTAATTCTATGAACTTTTTTGCACTTACATTTTAATCGTATCAGTCTTATTGACTAGTTGATTGACTCCAAAAGTGTATAGGCTGTTGAGAATTCAAGTTACTTAGAAGCCTGCACGAATCACTAAGTTATAGTGTTAACGTCTCAGCCATGCACAGCCTTTTGTTCCGAGTGTGTGTTGAAATACTTAAAGCTGATTATGATGCTGCCGTGATGACATCTGCATATGCCTCTCTTGTTTTGTCTGGGTCATATGTTATTTTATGTTGTGTTAGCCTGACTGTACCTCACCTGCCCACCAGTTCCCTGTGGTGTGTGTCCTGCCCCTGCACACCTGCTTCCCTTTGACTGATTCTCCCAGTGACCCCTCTTCCTTCCTGCACAGCTGTTCCCCACAGGTTCATTATGATAACTGTGCAGCGTGCAGGAGTCTCTTTCCATGGGGACTTGTCACATTATCTAAGTTTGCTGTAGTGTTTGTTCCAAATTACCTTGCATGCTGTCTGCCTATGTGATCACATGTATAGATTAATGAATGAATGAAATACAGATCCAGAGTAGATCCACAGTCACGAGAGAAGAGCAGAATGTTATCTATGGTGCAGGGGCGAGTGGAGGAGGAAAATGTACAGGTGTGTGGTGACTGTTTCTTTTTTAACATAATTTGTAACACGTTACAATGACACAGTGACAGGGGTGTTCATTAACCACAAGAACAAACGGAGGGAATGGTTTCTCCTTCTATTTTGAGACATTAGATGGGCATAAACACTCTGAGCTTGTCAAACAGTTTTATTCAGATTGAATGCTTGACGCATGTACACCAATGTCTTAACAAGATCACTTTATTTGGCGTCCATGAAAACATTGAAGTTGGAACCTTCAATTAGAATGACTAGAAAAACTGCAAATGTATACATAGCTACTGTTTCTTTCCATCCAACCCCTACTTGAAATGTAGAATTATACTTTATTTTATGTTCTTTTAATGTTATATGTATGATGTCTTAACCCTTTTGTATTGATAATGTTGTACTTGAAAAAGAACAATGCACTTTTGCTATTACAAACTCCAAATCAACATAAAATATTAGGACTAAAATATTTCAACTTGAGGCACCACTGTCAGCCACTGATGATAGATGTACAGTACACATTTCTGGGGAGCCTCTGTTGTTTTTGTGGTGAATATAGATCTCTGTGTACAGCTTGAGTGTATTTTCCCTTACTTACAGTCTTTTCCTTCTCATCCCCTCCCCCCACACACACTAACACTCTACATTATTCTGTTCTTCATACACAGCGGGATCTCTCTCACTCACTCTCTCTATCACAATTAGCTTTCTGCTAATTGATTTAGCAGCGACAGACTAATGCAATCAATACGCTACACGAAGAAGAAACTTCCAGTTCGAAGCATCCGGCATTGGGTAGAGAGGGGGTTAAAGAATCACTTCCGGTATGGACTTCCGGTATGGACTTCCGGTGTGGATGTTGTGGCGGCGCCATCTTGCCTGCAGTAGGGTGCCTCTCTTAACCTCAAACAATTAAGGGCCTAATGACACTCGAAGTATGCTAGTGTTAAGGTGTGCTATTGGCAAAGAACTGGGATGAAATATTCTCACGCTAGACCGTAAAAAAGTCTAACACTAGGACTTAATGTCATTATATACATTAAGAACTTCTATCCTTGCAAAGGTCGTTACCTTGAACATTGTTATTTGCCTCATCTTCGTCACGTTTTGCAAATGTCGTCTCGCCACTTTTCAACGACAGACGCGTGCAATTTAATAGGTGTACCTTCTCTGCACATGCGCAGTGTAGTGAAACCTGACCTTACAAATTAATGACTGGCTCTTCTACAACACTTAAAGCTGTACGCAAATATACAGAATTCACACCTGTCTCACCTATTGGCAGTGTGGCCTCAACTAATGTTGAAAAATTGTGTGAAAAAAAGAGTGTTTTTACCAGAGGTGTTAAAAGTATTAACATTCATTACCAGTGGTGGACAAAGTACACAGCTTCATTACTCAAGTCAAAGTAAAGCTACTCCAAAGTGAAAGTTACCCTGTCAAATTATTACTTGTGCTAAAGTACCGGAGTACCTGCTTTTAAAAATACTTTAGTGTTCAAAGTACTTCTTAAACAATCTCTAAACGTTTTCACAATACATAAATGCAGTTAAGAATACATAGGAGTACATTCTGTTGCATTATGTGTATCTAGAAACCATTACAAACCGAACTACACAAACACATTTTACTGTCTTGGGGATCAGATTGCACAAAAAAGAAGGAAATTCATGAGCTGACTTCAAAGCAAAAGTAGTGAGTAACTAGAGCACTGAGATAAATGTAGTGGAGTGAAAAGTACAATAATTATCTTCTGAATGTAGTGGAGAAAAAGTAATACGTTTCCTCAAAAAACAATACTTAAGTAAAGTACAGATACTCAAAAAATTTACTTAAGTACTGTACTCAAGTAAATGTAATCTTTTACTGTCCGCCACTGTTCAGTACTCAGGTAGAAGTATTAATACTGGCGTTTAAAAAGACTTCTGTAGAAGTTGAATTATCAACTCAAGCTTTTTACTCAAGTAAAGTGTAAAAGTTCTGGTTTCAAAACTACTTAAAGAATAAAAGCAAAAGTAATGTAAGGGGGAAAAAGCCATGAAGGAAAAAAGCTTAGGCTGCGCCACAGAGGCCTATAGTGCACTACCCCTACTCCCCCAAAAACCCCAACATGTTTCTAGAGGCCATAATGACAATAATGCTATGTTAATATGTTAATATTGAAATATTTGGGTTGCACCTGTTTCAGCCGCATTTATGCCCATTGAAAATGAACTCATTTCCGTACAATGCAAATACATTAAATAACCATATTTGTACACTACTGAGCATTAACGTGTTTCATGGAACGGAAGATATGATGACTAGTTGCCTATAAGTATTATAATGGTGGAAAAAGTCAAACTTCACAGACATGTTATCAATAGCCTTATTGGAATGTCAATGTACATAAATGTGGGTTTTTTTAACGATGACAAGCCGGAATGAAAACAAGCCAAAATGAAATAAGAGTAACAAGGCTATTTTAAAATGTAAGGAGTAGAAGGTACAGATAATTGCGTGAAAATTTAAGGAGTAGAAGTAAAAAGTTGGCTGAGAAATAATTAGTATAGATATCCAAAATTTCTACTTAAGTAAGATGTAACAAAGTTACAGAAGAGGATTAGGGCCACTGAAAAAAATAATTAAGGTAAACATTTTTAGAATTATAATTCTGAGAAAAAAAGTCAGAATTCTGAGAAAAAAAAGTCAGAACTCTGAGAAAAAAAGTCTGAATTCTGAGATTAAAGTCGGCATCCTGAGATTAAAGTCAGAATTCTGAGAAAAAAAGTCAGAATTCTGACTTTTTTCTCAGAATAATATATTGTTTTTTTAAATTGACTTTTTTTTTTTTCAGTGGCCCTATCCTCTTCCGTAACTTCGTTACCTTACTTAAGTAGAAATTTAATCTCTGGTTTTCACAAAAGAACACACTCCAAAAACTCGACGGTGTGGTGTGCATATTGAATTTTACGACCTACTAGGTCTCACGCATGCGCAGTTCGATGAGACCGGACACAAATGGTTGGTTGTTTAATATCTCACTTTTCACTCTAGAGTTTCCCCTTAATTCATCATTCCAGTTAATTTTAGACTGTTTTCGCAGGTGCAGACACATTGTAACGATTCTAGGTAGGAATGTGGCTAAAAGCGGAAGATACGCCTCTTGATTATTGTGTGCCTTTGATACATCCTGCCATGGGCGGAAGTGTCTGGGATTCTGCTCAATCCACATCACTCCAAAGCAGCAGTCGATTGTAAAAGGGAGTCGTGGCGAGAACCGTGTGCATCTCTCTCTCCCCCCAGCCTTCTCATCCAAGCTGTATTTCTGCGTTTCAGCCTTTAATGCACGATTTTATATGCAGGAGGACATGCTTCATCAGGTCAGGCTTTTACAACCACGGACATGCGTAGTTAGTTCCACGGGGATGTAGGGTAATTTGGCACTAATTCCACTGGGTGTTTATTTCTAATGGACGTATTTTGTTATAGGTCTGCGCAGTCGACGTGAACGCCTGCCTGGACACAGGAGAGGATTAAGTTACTGTTGCTTGGCGGCGGATTATTTTATTGGCCTCCTCCTGTCACGCCCGACTCTTTGGTGATTCTTTATCAAAATCGTAGAGCAAAAGCCAGGTAAGCTACCTACCGTGCTTGTGAATAATAACCTCATTGTAACATTCCATGTTCCCCCTGAACATGTCTGGTGCTGCGATGAATAACGCATTAACACACGTCCTTTGTTGCTCATGCCTGTAACGTAACTCTATGTAAAAGAGCCATATTCCTCTCATTGTGTCTAGACAACAATAGAAAATATATTTAAAATGTGTCTACGTTTATTTTTTAACAAGTCAAGGCATTTTTATATTTGTAACACAGCTCTAAATACCCATGGGCTTGTTTCAAGCTTCTTGTACTATTCAGAACTGCATACATGTGGAGTATGTTAATCCTCACAAGCCACTGGAAACAATGCAGGCTATGGCCGCCCTACCTGCTGAAACACAATTTGCTTTGACAACTGTAAAGCATTAGGTAGATGGCATATAGAGTTACTAGTTCCCCTGCCTCAGCAGCTCGGACACTGCCCAACCCCCTTCCCCTCACTGCCACAGCATGTTTTGGTCTCAGGCAGATCATGCCCTTTTGTCCACTGAAGCCTGACTGTACTTTTCAGGCCGGACTCCCAGTATGAAAGAATTTGCCAGCCCCTTTTCTCTCTTGCTGACTGGCTAAAATGTTGGGAATTCACTGATTGTGCAAATTAAATGAATGTTTTTTGAATAAGCCAGACAACTTTAAATACATCAAACTAACTTTGACTTGGTGATTTATTTCAGCTCAGTATAATTTGCTTTCATTCAGTCACACAAACAGTGAAAGAAGAAGCAACTTTGTCTCTTGTTTCCACCTGCCTTTGCCATTCAATTCACCTGTCATGTTTTTTGTATTCTCCACAGATAAATATGTCTTTCCGGCGTGGTGTGGTCCGGCAGAGCAAGTTCCGCCACGTCTTCGCCCAGGCGTGGAAAGCTGAACACTGCATCGATGATGTCAGGGTGTCCCGCGTGACTTGGGACAATCCCCTCTGCGCTGTCAACCCCAAATTCATCGCCGTTATCATCGAAGCTGGCGGAGGAGGGGCATTCCTGGTTGTTCCGATCAGCAAGGTTCTAAACCACTCTGCATTTACAAGAAGCATTGCATAAATGGAGAATCAATACTCTTGAAAGCTTTTATCTTCTTTCCTGTCTTATAAACTGCTGCTTCATCAGCAACTCTGAGACACCTCGTGCCAGGCTGATGCATATGCAACACTTTAACAGTTTTCCAACAAATAGAGGACAAAGGTTAAACTCTAGTAATGTGTTAAAGTGTCTCTAGCGTTTTTCTCACAGTGTCATGGTTTTTCTGTTTTCCATCACAGAGCGGTAGAATCGATCAGTCCTGTCCCACGGTGTGCGGCCATGCAGCTCCAGTGCTGGACATCCAGTGGTCTCCTCATGACGACAATATCATCGCAAGTGCCTCAGAGGACTGCACAGTAAAGGTAGGGTAACAGTCACAAAGCTTGTCATGTCTGTGTTCTGTTTTTCGTTGCTCTTTATCTCCTACAGTTGCCATCCACTACCTCAGAAGACACCGTGACACTTGTGTAAACTTTTTACAGTAACTTCCAACTTTTCAGACAATAATAACATTCAAGATAAAAACACAGAGGCTAATTGTTTCTGCGTTTACGTACAGCCAAGTCATTTTAAATACCAAAGCCTAAAAAAATACATCTTTATTCTAAGTCTTTATTTCTAAGAGATTTATTCAAAGACTGATACCACTCTAAGTTAAAAAGTTAGCACTGTACAGCAGGGGTTCCCAAACTTTTCAGTCCGCGACCCCCGAAATATAAATGCCAGGGACTCCCCACTGTCCCTCTCAGTGATTTAATGTGGCTTCATTTAGCGGGTCTGGAGAAAATTAGCTTACCTATATGAGCATGTTGCTGTTTCCTGTGACGTTATGAATTGACCTGTTACTACTGATGCTTTTGATAATTAACTCTTCACTAACCCTTAACTTAGGAGTCATCTGGCTAAAAGAAAGGCAGAAAACTCATTACATTTTCTATTTTCAAGGTTTTATTTAAAGTTTAGCTACTATTTCTGTTGATATTTTTCACTTTAAAGGGTAAAATGTACTATTTTTAAATAGCTTTAAAAAAACGAAACATTCTGGAAGACATCTCATGACCCCCCCATTTGTGTCTCGTGGCCCTCCCGGGGGTCCCGACCCTCACTTTGGGAACCTCTGCCGTACAGTTAGCTAAGCTTAGTTTGGAACAGAAATGGAAGCAGGGAAACAGCTAACCTAACTTAAAATGACCACAGGGCTAATTTACTTTCTAATAACATAAAGACAAATCCTCAAAAACTTAAAGCCAAAGTTTTAAACTTGATAAAATGTGTTTACTTTTTTCTAGAGATAGGTCATGTGAAGGATGATACCACCTTGATGTCCCTGAGAAAAACATGACATTACAGCTACAACACTGTTAGCTAAGCTTCTGAGGGAAACAGCTACAGAGACTGATTGCTTCTCTGTTTTGACATTCAACTCAATCCTCCACAACTAGAAGAAGAAATTAAATTCAAGCTCTACACTTAATCTCTTAATTGCTAAGAGATGCAAAGATGTATCATTCACATGCCTTCCCAAGTCACTCTCATATCTCCATCATTAGCTTAGTTTAGCCTAGAACAAAAGTGGAAGGAGAGAATCAGCTAGCTAACTAAGATAGCTAAGCTCTTTTCAAAGGTAACAAATTCCACCTGTCGGCTTCTCTCGTAGTGATTAAGATGTTAAATTGTGTTGGTTATTGTGTTTATAAACGGAAGTGTTAAGATTACATTGTTTTGTGGCTTCACAAGATACTAGATTGTAAAGCAAGCTTGGTCTCCTCCTGCTTCCTGTCGTGTTGAAAGACAAGCAAACTGTCTTTTGATTTATAATTTAAAGAGAGGGGTATTTTTTCAGGGACCGGGTTAAGTCTGTTAAGGGGGCACTATGGGAAGAGGGGGCGAAACAGGGAGAGAGTTCAGCATCCTGACTGCCTGGTGGATAAAGCTGTCCCTCAGTCTGCTGGTTCTGGCCCAGAGACTGCGTGGTCTCCTTCCTGATGGCAACAGGCAGAAGAGGCTATGAGACAGGTGGGTGGGGTCGCCTGCTATGCGCAGGCGTTTTCGGGCGAGGCGGGAAGAGTAAATGTCATGGAGGGAGGGGAGAGAGGCACCAACAATCTTCTCAGCTGTTCTCACGATGCGCTGGAGGTTCGGTCGGCAGGACGCAGTGCAGGCCCCGTACCACACAGGGATGCTGCTGGTGAGAATGCTCTCGATGGTGTCTCTGTAGAAGGTGCACATGATGGGGGCAGGGGCTCTAGCTTTCCTCTAGCTTGCGGAGAAAGTAGAGGCGCTGACGTGCCTTCTTGGTCAGTGATGCAGTGTTGGTGGTCTAGGTGAGGTCTTCAGTGATGTGCACACCAAGGCACTTGGTGCTGCCCCACCCTCTCCACAGCAGCGCCGTTGATGGTCAGAGGAGCGTGCTGGGTGCATGTTCTTCTGAACTCTGAATCTCCTTAAAAAGAGTACCATAAACATAAAACATTCCGAACAGAAACATTCCGCACTATTCTTTGTTGCTGGGGAGTATGGGTCCTTTTCTAAACTTTATTGATCAAATTTAGGGTCCAAAACATACAGTCATACTTCATGATTCGTCATTTCACAAAGAGCAGCAGTGGAGGAGGCTTCCAAAGTCTTGATTTGTAGAGGGCTGGGGCGGGCTTTATAGAGGCAGTAGCTGAAATGAAGCATTTCAGACAGAGGCTTACGTAAGGGTTATTCAAGGACACCAGTCTGAGATAGCTGAAGAGTTATTGGAGCTGTAAATCTTGAAATGCTCCTTCAAAGCTATCAAAGGGACGATATAAAGCCTGAAAATATGCATAATACACCCTCTTTAATATTAAATAGTCAGAAGACAGCAAAAATGTGCGATTCCGAACATTTCTTAACGTTTTTCTTAAAGTGAGTAAGTAACTCTTGTGCACCTTTAATGCTCATTATTATGCTCATAAGGCAATGACAAACAAACATCTGCTGTGTCTTGTTGTTTGAAGGTGTGGCAGATCCCAGATGGGGGCCTTACGAGTCCGATGACTGAGGCCATTGTGACCCTCGAAGGACACAGTAAGAGAGTGGGTATCCTGGCTTGGCACCCCACTGCCTTCAACATCCTCCTGACTGCAGGTAAACAGACTCATCTCATTGTGGTGTCTTATGATAGGGAGAGAAGAAGTGCCTGGTCATAAAGATCACTTTTATCTGTTGCCCTGCAGAGAGCATGGCTCATACATCGAACTGTACCTAGTTATTTTGTTTTCCATGAATTTACATAAATAAGAGTTGGTGCTGGAGGGTTGTGGCAGAACATCAGGCGACACATTTCACAGAGCCATGTTCCCTTTTGAGCAAATGCTATGGCAAAAAACAGGCTGCAAACAATCCTTTACATGCAGTTCTTTGTGTGCATGTGCCAAACATTTCATGAAATCCGTCTGTAAATAGGGAGAGTTGCAGAACAGCTCTTATCTTACTGTGTTGGTGTTCAGTGACAGCCAGTTCAAATACTACTGCATTATACAGGCAAGGAATTGGATTTCCCTCGCTCAGTAATTCATAGCATGCTGTGAAAGTTTAGGGGAGAAAGTGATTAACCTAAAAAATAATTACACTTGCCTGCAAAGCTGCTAGATTTAGTTTCATTTGAATAAAAACCAGAGTGAGAAAAGTCTCAGGATTACACAGAAGCACACTAACGAGAGAGAGCAGACTTTGAACTGGAGTTTTTGCTTAATTGACAAATGATTGAGTTTGAAGGGTGGGCACTGTGACACGAACAGAGGAGACATTTAAGGTGCTAAATCTCTTGTTTCCTCTTGTCTAGATCTTTGCTTGTGTTGTTCTTGTTCTCGTATATATGTCGCTTTGGATAAAAGCGTCTGCTAAATGACATTGTAACATTGTAAAACATGGTCAGATAGACAGGAGAAGACAGTATTGAAATCCCTTATATAATCTCAGTTATTTTTCCATGACATTGGAGTTTAAACTACACAAATTCACTCTACTCCACTCCCCTTCTTGGATACCTCCTCTTACTTTCTGTTGTTTTCAGAACTCTACTAATGTTCTAATGTACATTTGCATTGAAATATTTGATCCTCGTCTCAGATGCAAAGCTCTTTATGGTGCTCTCAGGTTCTTAATCTGCAAACCTCTCAGCTCCCATTAGTCTCCTGATCTTGCTGTAGCATGCTCCTCTAATGTGTGGAAATACATTAACTGTATGCTCCTGCTAACATTATGATCAGTCATTTTGTTGAACTTTAATATCTTGTAAACACTTCCTCACTATGTCTACGCCTAAACACGTTTTCTTCTTCTATGTGGACTAACTCGGCCGTATTGGCTTCGTGTCTTCCTCCCTCCAGGCTGTGACAATGTGATTTGTGTGTGGAACGTGGGCACCGGAGAGCTTGTGTACCAGCTGAGCGACGCCCACCCAGACCTGATCTACAGTGTCTGCTGGAACAAGGACGGCAGCGCTGTCTGCACCGTCTGCAAGGACAAGGCTCTGCGTGTCATCGACCCACGAAGAGGGACAGTCCTGAAGGTTATTTTGCAGATTTTTGCTTTGTGTGCAGATGTGTACAAATGTGGTTACATCACACACAGGCACACCATGAAAGTGTCGTCCTCATCATGTTCATATTTACTCTGTAGTATGCTGTTTTTTTCCCCTTCGTAACCGGGTTCCTCATGCGTCTGATTGTCTTCTCAGGTGAAAGAGAAGGTGCATGACGGCACTCGGCCAATGAGAGCTGTGTTCCTGTCAGATGGGAAAATCCTGACCACAGGCTTCAGCCGTATGAGTGAGAGACAGCTGGCATTGTGGGATACAGTAAGTCTGTCTTCTCTCGTTAACCTAACATACCAGGATTATAGTCATATCGTCATCGTCAGGCAGAAACCGTGTATCTCCACAACCACTATTTTCCAGGAAGTAAAAGTAAACAGTGTTTGTTTTATATAACTACACACTGCATGAGATTTACCCACAAGCTTGTTTTAATACTTTGCATTCATCAAATTGTAGGAAGCCTCCTGGCAGGCATAAGCAGTAGCATCGATGATGATAAAATATGGAGATACAAGGTTTCTGCCTGACAGCGGTGATATGTAGGATGTAGTGTACTTATTTGAATGTACATAACAAAACATTAACATATCCTTAAACCCACCAGAATGATAGTTTAATTCCCCACTGACAGAATAAAATGTTAAATTGTTGTCACTAAGCTTAAAACCATGTCACCTAGCATAATTTTAGCTGCACAGAATTGACCATTATCAATGCTACATGTGTCAGACTGAGTATAAATACTATAGAATATAAATGCAAGCCATTAAAGGTGGTAATGTATCAATTTGTTTACCTCTTCTTACAGAAAGATCTATCAGAGCCGATGGCGGTGCAGGAGATGGACACAAGTAACGGCGTTCTTTTACCCTTCTATGACCCTGACACAAACATGGTCTACCTGTGTGGAAAGGTAGAACCTCAGGAGCACATATTAACTCGGCATCATATTTTGATCGTTTTTTGCATGAGTCATTTAAACACCTTATCTTCTGGTTTTCAGGGGGACTGCACCATCCGGTATTTTGAAGTCACAGACGAATCCCCGTATGTCCACTTCCTCAGCTTATACAGTAGCAAGGAGCCTCAGAGGGGTGCCGGCTTTCTCAGTAAAAGAGGTGTAGATGTCAACAAGTGTGAAATTGCCAGGTAATATTGCTACTTACACATTATATTCTTCTGTCATTGAGCTCCATTATTGTACCAAAAACCATCAATAACATGAGTCACTTTATGACACTGTGTGACATTTTCAGTTATTACCTCAAACAAAGGCACTGTCAGGTTATTTTAGGTCATTTCTACCTACACATTTCCTCTTCTGTAAATACTTATTTTTATTTATTTATTTTTTATTTAACTTTTTTGGGCCTTTTTGCCTTTATTTGTTAGGACAGCTGAAGAGAGACAGGAAATGTGGGCAGTAGAGAGTAGGGGAAGACATGCAGGAGATGGTCCACTGGCCGGGAATCGAACCGGCGACCACTGCGACGAAGACTGTAGCCTCTGTATGTGGGGCGCTTAGACCACTAGGCCACCAGTGCCCCTGTAAATACTTCTTACAGCACTATATGTGTATTAATCCGCAGCAGAAAGTAGTCCCCAAAAAATGCAGTATGATCAAATTCGTTCTCTTAAGGCAGTCACATACACATTGTTTAATAAGGAGCTGTGTATTTGATTTGTTTATGAAATGGTGCATTTGAAGGATCAGGCTTTCGGGCTGACGGTCTGAGTTGGCATCAGTAAGTAAGAGATAATGTATGGTTAGCAGGTAGTTATGGGAAATAGAATCCCGACAGGGTGGACAAGACCCTGATGCGAAGCGGATTCCGCAGCAGTCAGCGTTCCATGGCGATGGATTCTTATCTGGCTGTTGCGGTCGATTTAACATGAAACTGTCCTCATCCAGCTCTCCTTCTTCTCTGCGCGCTGCGGTTCACACACCTTTGAAAATAATAAGTCAAATGTCACAACTTTGAACCCTGCTGCTATCATCACCACCGCTCATGGTTTAAGTTTCTTTGTAGAGATCAGTAACCCAAAGTTGTTCTCACCTGCTCCGCTCGTTGCTAGGAATGCTGGAGAGGATCCAAGATGTAAATGTCCATGTTGTTTAGCCAGTCGCATTACCATGCTAACAGAAACTATCGTTTTAGCCACATTGTCTTGATGCTAACGGAAAATAACAGTTTTACCTCACCTTACAGTCTACGGTGTCAACAAGCAGAGGCAAAATGTGCCGGAACTTTTCTCCTTCGATTGATTTGACATGACGTGTGATCAGTTTGCTTCTGGTGTTGCTCATGTTACTGAAAGTTAACAACCGTAGTTAAGGTATGTTGACAAATCCGAATTAAGAATCTTACACAACCGGAAGATCAGTAAGAAAGCCGTGTTATAAGTGATAATAAATAATTAGCATACCTTTGACTCATTTGAAGATAGTGTTGTAGTACTCGAGATCGGTCTTGGTCTCGAGACCGGTCTTGAGACTACTTATTTAAAGTCTCAGTCTCGTCTCAGAATTGAAAGCATTTTTACTCGGTCTTGTCTCGGACTGGGCGGACTCCATATATAAAATCAAGACCGGTCGAGACCACCACTGATGCACTCTGTGTCCCTGTCATTACTAAGACAAGAGAGACCCCCCACATTTCTCAAAAATAGAAAACTCGAATCAAAAGGGAAGATAAAACTAACGATGACAAAAAGCAAACCTTGTTTGTTGCTGTTAATTGTATTTAAAGCTAATTTAAATAAAATAAACAAAAGTCTTTTGTTTTGTTAACTCTCATGATGAGTTTTCATTGATATATATGGTCATGGTCTTGGTCTTGTCTCAGTCTTGCCCTGCCTTGGTCTTGGTCTTGACTCTGTCTCGATCCCTAAATGTCTTGGTCTTGTCTTCGTCTCGGTGCACTCTGGTCTCGGTTAATGTGGTGTTGATTACAACACTATATGAAGACTGTAGAATTCACCCTCCACTAACCATATTTATAATTTCCTGTCCTCTGTAGGTTCTACAAACTCCATGAAAGAAAAGTGGAACCCATTTCTATGACTGTACCTCGAAAGGTAACTAATTCACAGCCTTTAAAATATGTTGTTTGTAAAACTGTTTTAAAGTGTACCCATGTTTATTTCTTACATACCTGTGTGATAATAACAATTTCCAGTCCTTGTCTTGCCCCCCCAGTCAGATCTGTTTCAGGGAGACCTTTACCCGGACACAGCTGGCTCGGAGCCGGCTCTCCTGGCAGATGAATGGATTGCTGGCCAGGATGCTCCACCCCTGTTGGTCTCTCTGAGCGGTGGGTACTCGGCTCCTCCATCCAAGCAAAGAGACACCCTCAGAAGCAAACCCAAGCTCGTCTCACAGGACTCTGGGGCTGCCCAGCCCTCAGCGGCATCGCCCACGTCTACATTTACCTCTGCGGCGAAGGACCAAGAAGAAGAGGTGCCACGAGTAGCCACAGCAGATGGAAACAGTGAAAGACCGAAGAGAGAGGTGAATCAAAAGAAATTTACAAAAACTAGGTTTCCAAAAGTACTGAGAACTTTTAGTCCCAGCTGGCACCTGGGACTAAAAGGTTCCTCAAATGTATCATATTTAGTGTCAACATAGACTGTATCAAAGGATTAAATGGACAACATGACAAAGTAAAACCAAAATATTTGAAGCTCTGCTACTGATTGGCTGCAGTTTATGACATAATGCCCCCTCTATAGTGACAGATGGGACATGAGTCAGACTATAAAATTAAAATACACATCAAATAGTTTTCTTCAACGATGGTTTCTGTCATCATAGTTAGTTCTTTTCATGCAGATTTATGTCTGAGTGTTCATTTTTCTAATATGTTTAGTTTTAATGAGGTATTTGATAAAAAAAAAGAAAAAAAGAAAAAAGGGTGTACAATTATGATTGACAGCTCTCTTGACAAATGTGACTCAAGCTGCTCTGTGAGTATTGTGTAGCAGTGTAGAGGTAAAAAAAAAGAGACTTAACAAACTCTAATACAAGAGTCATTGAACTTTCTATAGCTGGAGTGTCTACTTGGAACCAACAATAGAATCTGGGGAGTAAAGGTCAAATTCCACCAGATCCCTGTCCAGTCCGATCCGATCCGTCACGGCACCGGATCTGATAGGTTTCTATTCTAATAAATCTGTTAACCCCCACTGGATCCGCTCCATTGCGTTCCAGCTTTGTCTCTGAGCCGGCAGGTCGGAACGCAATGGATCAGATACGCAAGACTTTTTGCCGGACGCCGGAGCACGACGCATCAATTCAGCACAGATGGAGCGGCACAGGAAGTCAGGCACCAAAACAAAATAAAAACCCGGTTGATTTTGAGAATATAACACTGTTATTATTAGATCGTTTTTGACTTAACTATGACAAAATAAATGTCATTTAGAGCAGAAGGCAGGCCTGGAGTCAACAAGTCAGAGGTTTTCAGAGGCTGATAAAGACAACATGGGCGAGGAGAGGAGGAGGAGAATCCTTGATTCATTGATTGCCACGGGAAAACCTCGGTCACATGACTCCAGCTGTCCAGCGGTCCTGCTCCGTGCTGCGTTCCGAAAATGCAACCGGTTGGTGTTGACGGACGAGAGAGAACGGAGCCGGACCGCAGCGGATCGGAGATGGACCAGACACGGATCTGGTGGAAGTCCTGTGTAATTAGCTTTACTTCTGTGCAACAGGAGGGGGTGGAGACATGTCATCTATATTTATATACCATTACTGGATTCCACAAAGGTCTAAAGAACATGGACAATTAGGCAAATTAGTCTGTAAATGTGTGGAGACAATAAGAACTGTTCATCCCTGCAAGTCTGTGAACCATTAGAAAGTAAGGCCCCCCTCGTAAAGGGATTTAGAGGGTGAAATTCAGTCTCAGGGGTTCAGAAATCAGACCCTGTTCACCGCTGTAGAAACCACGACACACATCCTAAAGTCCCACAGTGCCTGGGATAAGTTTGCCACAGCTCCATCCACCTTGCTAATGCTCATTGATGTTTTCTGTCCCTTCTTGCAGGACGAGCTGTTGACTGAGCTGTTAGCAGAAATGAAAGCCTTGCGCGCTGTCGTACTTGCCCAGAGCCAGAGGATCGAGCTGCTGGAGAGGCAGCTGGCTCGGATAGAGGATGGGGATGTATGAGCAACATCAGAGGACCACTACATTCTTTCTTAGTCCATAGACCATAGCCTTACTAGAATCAACAGTACCTTAAGCTGTGTGAGTGGGAGACTGTAGTGTAGGGTAGCGGCAAATTATGAATAACAGCATCTCACAACCGGGTCAGCTGTTGTGATAAAAACAAGACAACAGTTTGTTGATGTGATAGTTTCCCAGACTGTTGCAGAGAATTGGGTGTCATCTGCATAAAGTGATAGTGAGATAATGTTGTGTTTTTCATATGGAGGAGTGTTGTAGCAGCTTTCCGGTGGTGCGAACAGTGCATTTTTGAGCTTTGCAAAATCCTTGCATTATATTTGAAGGGCTTTGAAGGCTTTAATGGCACCATAGCCTCAAAGTAATGCACAAAAAAGTGATGAAAAGCATCATAAAAAGGTCAACATGCTACAGCAAAGCAATTCAGTACCTCTAACACAATTTTTTTCTATTAAGCACTAAAAATATAACCATTAGGGCTAATTAATCAGGTAGTTAAAGCTGCTTAACTGTGATGTCATATCAGAAACTCCAATTGTTAACTCATTGTGTGACTTGTACTTCATTTTACTACATTATAGGATGCAGTGTGTAAGGTTAACGGTAGGAAAAAAAAACTTCTGGTACAGATAACATGAGCTTAACAGTGAGAATTATGTGAAGAGTAGCAGAAGAGGGTGTAGTTGAATATTTACATGTATTATAATTATCTGTGTAGTCTTTGAAGTCAATGAAAGCCCCCTTGTGATTTTGTACCTCGGAGCTGTGAGCTAAAAAAAAAAAATGTTGTGTTTCATTTCATGCACTGATAACACAACCCTTGTAACATACTAAATTTGTTCCCAACAGCAGCTCAGTGTTTGCAGCCACAAGAAAGAGGAAGTTGAAGTGAAATGTGAAACATTTTCTACTGTTAGAAAATAGCATTTGTATTGGTGTTAAAAGATTGAAAGATATCTAGGATTTTTTATTTTTATTTCAGTGTTTCTTGGCGTTACAATTAGATGCATTCATCTGTAATGTCTCTGATCATGTGACAATGTTACATTCCACACCAAGTTATCCCTTTATAACTTAGCTAATTTATATTTCTTTATGCACTGACCTCCTAACACTATCTGTAAAATCGGTAGCAATGAGACTACTCTACTGTTTAACTCAATAAACATTCATTCCTCCTTTGTATTAATGAAATGACTTTTCTAGTTGTTTTGTTCAAATCTTATTGTAGTATTTGTAATCCTTGTAAGGTAAATGTTTG
This sequence comes from Notolabrus celidotus, assembly GCF_009762535.1. Taxonomy (NCBI): domain Eukaryota; kingdom Metazoa; phylum Chordata; class Actinopteri; order Labriformes; family Labridae; genus Notolabrus; species Notolabrus celidotus. Next base: position 12,469,689 of record NC_048294.1, on the reverse strand, counting down.
CATTCGGCGCCAACACCTGCTGCTTACTCATATACCCAGAGACTACACAGGATGTCTTCATAAAAGTCATTTGCAACCTGAGTATTTCAACATTTTTAGTAAGTCTTATAAAGTCCTATACTGACTGTTCAAGTGGATCACTTAAGTTGATAGCGAAGAAGCAGAATGATGTGATGAGAGTCAATCCTTAATGTACAACTAAGATAAATGAAACTGCATGTTTAGTGAGAGATCAGACAAGAAAAGGCAGACTGTAGGACTTCCAGCAGGGCACCACTTCAGAAGAGGAAAAAACACAGCATGCAGCTCAGGTCAAAAGGGTCTAGCAACAAATTGCAAGCATGATGCGTTCAACCTGTGGTCTGCTGCAACAAACACTAAACCCAGCCTACTGTGCAAAGTAAACTGCTTTGTGTAGGCATGTTAGAAACCATTATGCATGAAAGTTGCTCATCACGGTTTGGACTGATGGCAGTGACATTTCCATGTTGAGTGGGAAGTATGTGTATGGGCCTAAATTGCCTGTATAAGCATTAATAAATACTTTAAACTCAAATTATTTAGCATATACCTGCAAGCTAGCTTAACTTTGTTAAGCTTTAATGCAGAATACAATAAGAACTGCTTCCAATACTGACACATTTCAACTAATTTGTTCAATGTATAAAAAAATTTGGTGAGACAACTACAATACGGCGGTTTTACAGAGCTATTTTTACCTTCCTCAATTCTTCAAACCTTTGGAAAAAGCTAGAGCATCTCTGCTTTCAGTCATTTTGTTAAACTAAGCTAACTAGCAGTCTAAACTTGCCTACTTATTAGCACTGTTGTTTTTGAAGTAGCATTAGCAGCATGAATAAGCATTATTCTTGTTTTTCGTCCTCTACTATAGTAATGATACAACTAAACCATATTGCATTGACACATAACAGGTGAAAATAAGAAAAGTGAGGAACATATTCTTTCTTAAACTTGTAACTCAATACTGTAAAGATGTCTTGCATCTTATTTGATAGCAATATCAGACTGTGGGTAATCTCAACTTTTAAGTTGTATTTTTTATGGCTTTACACTAAAAACTCATGTTAGTGTCTTTAATTTTAGTGTCAGACCTCCACTGTAGAGATTTGGTACGCCTGTGTCTGTTCAACTAAAGGGCTGTGGCTATGAAAAACAGGATGTGGCCACCAACTCACACTGAGCTGCCGTGTGCAGCTTTTGAACTTGTGTACTCTTTTAATAGGTGCAAATCTTGCAATTGTAATGTAGCATATATAAACTGAATATGTTATTTCAAATCAAAGAATCATCTAGATCACTGATTAAGCGTTGTTTTGAAATGGGGCTTAATGTTAAAAAAAAATAACATACACCATGGACTTTTTTCTTTTTTAACTTTGTAAGATGTACAAATCATACATGCTCTAATCTTCTCAAATGTTGTAACCTTCACAATGCCTTAAACACAAAGTGATACATGTGTTTACTTTACAATACATTAGTATATTCACTTATTTGGTACTTTCCACCACACCCGGCTTGCTATAATCTTTCCTCCTTTAGCCTCCACCTACCTCAGCTTTCTTCACCACATGTCACACATCAACTCCTCTCTTGTTTTCTGTCACATGGCACATAAGTATCCTGAATGCACAGTCTCCTCACAGACGGCCTATTCTTCTTCAACGTGAGAATTGAGTAAGTGTCAGACTTTTATTTCTGTTCTTTTTAATATACTGAAAAGCTTTTTAACACATTACTTTTTTTTCAATCATCTTAATGTTAAGCTCCTAATTTTATAGCTTTTGTTTAATACATTTTTTGTTTAGATTTCTAGGCCTAAATATTCACATTTTCTGCTAAATGGACTTCATATGAAGGGGTTATTCAAATGTTATTTTATTTCAGTTTCTATCCTTAAGCATTTTAGCTGGATTGCACCATGAGTGCTCACTTACTGTACATCTATATGTATTTAAAAAAAATAATGTTGCATTGTTCTACATCTGACCTATGACTCATTTACTATGACAAAAAACTTTTTGCACAGCACGCCGATGCTGTTGGCTGATCATTTTGACAGGAAACGAGTACGGCTGCGAGCAGTCTGCTAGCTTCCTGTCACTTTACAGACAGGCAGTTTATAGCCAAATGAGATAAAAGCAAAACAGATTTCCTGTTACATTTCCAGTGTATGCACATACAGTTCTTAACAATTATGGGCTCATTTTCATACTTCAGCCGACAGGGTTGGTAACTTTATTATTACTATTGATTAGATGTACACTATATAACCAATAATATATATATATGTTGTAGATATGCTTATTTTTTACCTCTTTAATTTTAATAATTGTTGCTTTATAGGCGCTTGTTTGCTTTATATATATTTTTTGCACTGTCTACTTTGCTACTGTGACACTTGAATTTCCCCGTTGTGGGACGAGTAAAGGACTTTCTTATCTTATTCTTATTCTCTTATGTCAGAACAGAAAACTTTATTTTCTATCAAGATTAAGCAGATACCTGTGCACAAATAGTTACTGTCATTTAATTGTTTCTTATTTCCTTTTAAGTTACTCACACCAATTCCTGAAAGAACACCAATGGATATCACCCTGATGAAAATTTCACAACTGCATTAAGCGTATGAGAAGTTTGACTACAAAGTACTGCCAGTAACTGCAACACCAAGCCTGTGGGGGATTTCTCAGAGTTTTCTTTGAAGGTAAAGAATATTTCTCGTCTGCTTTAGTATGCAGAATTTACTGCTTGACATTGCTGCTCTTGGACATGAATAGCAGGGGGTTCTTGTTAGCTTATGTCATGTTTAGCATCTGTGTCAACCTAGTTTGCGTTGCCTGAAGTTTGAATTTGGTTGCGCTCAAGAAATCATGCAAACTAAAAAACAAACTTTCTGCATTCAAGCAATGATTGAAACAAACCATACCTCTGTTGCACCCCATGTAGGCTATAAGCTTAAACATCACAAAGCTATTTCCAAATTAATAAACTACTCTATTAAAAGAAAAACCTTATCCTAAAACTGCTAAACATGCTCATTACAGTATCACTTTTTTTCTAATGTCTTGGTAAGAGTCTGCACACATGACACAAGGTAACAGTAAGCAGCTAGCTTAACTTATTAAACAAAAAGGCTTGAAACGGCTCGCTTTTTTAATAAGGTAAACCAACTCCCTGAACCTCTAATGTGAACTAAGTAACACATTTAATCTCATTTTGTTATAATGTACAAACAAAAATTAAATGTTCAAAAGTTTTACTAAAGTGCTGGAATATTTATGTGAGTCTGGAGCTTTTTGACAGAGCTGGGGAAGCTGTTCCCCAGCTCTGTACATTGCGGACTGCATTTATTTTTTATTGTTTTTAATGTTTTGGCTAATAAACGTGAAAATGAATCAAAGAAAATAAAATCTCTGCAACATTTTTTACTACTTTACTTGATAAGACATTAGGTGATTAATCTGGACATCAGTTGTTTGCCGTATAAACAAATAAGAAGACAGGATATTAAAAAAGAATGATTGTTCACTTGGCCTCTTATTATGGGTACAAGCTTATACCAAGCTATATTTGGACTAGGGTTGCCAACTGTCCCGTATTAGTCGGGACATCCCGTATATTGGGCTAAATTGGTTTGTTTCATACTCAATTGTGTATGAAAGACCTCAAAAAGTGATACTGTAATGAGCATGTTGGGGAAGCTGTTCCCCAGCTCTGGGTTGTTCTCTGGGTTGTTCTCTGGGTTTTCAGTCTTTAGTGTAAGCTAGTGACTTGTTTTGGCTACATGTTAACGGCATAAAGGTGAAAGAAACTTAATTAAGGGATAATTAAAATATTAAAACAATAGTAGAAATGAAAAATAGTACAAATTAAAAATACTTATGTGTGACAATGCTAACTTGGCAATGTCTTTCTCTTTTTCCACTACAGACATGGGTACCTCTGAGAACGTCGAGTATGAAACAAACACTCAAACAGTGCTGATCCTTTTGTTCTGCCTACTTGGCTTACTCTTATTGCTCCTCTTAGTGTACAAGAAGTTGAACAGAGATGCCAATGGAGAATATACCATCAATAACATGGTGTATAAAGAAGGTGGAGTCAGGGACCGGGTGAGAGGTGTAGCATTAGCTCTGGAGACACGTCTCGGGGTCCAGTTGTGGCCTCGCAATGATACTGATGAAGATGGAGAAGAAATGCAGGACGTCCATGATGAGGAAAGAGGGGTAGAGGAGGGTAGTTGCAAGGGGAGTGATAGCTATGAAGAATACCAGGAAGAGAACGGGGAGGAAGAGGGAGGCGATGACACTTCAGATGATAACTCAAATTCTGAGAATTCTGAGGCAGGAGAAACTACCAGGCTAACAGATCAACCAGTGGCAACGAGGGAGGAAAGGGAGGATAAGGAGGTGAAAGGTGAAGCAAGTGGAGGGGCTGGGTTGCTGATAGATCTAACGCAGTTCTCTGGGGGTGCAACCTGGTCTGAAGACGGTGTCTGCAAAGACAGTGATGTGACTGCACTGTGAGAGAAGCTGAACACAACAGGAAAAAGGAGCGAAGCTTTTGTTATTGAGGGGGCCGTAATTTAGAAATACTGAGGTCAGGATTTCAAGTACCAAAACCAAATGCTGCCCAATACTGCCTTTGTACTGAATGCAATGTTTTACATAGCTTAAGGGCATTCAGACTGCCTGAGAACTCTCAAGTAGCCAAAATACACCCATTATTTGTTTTTGTTTTTTTCATTACAAGGGCTGCAAATGCACCACAAATTCACAGTAAAAAAAACAGAAGACAAGGTATCATGTCCTCAAGTGGTAACTTTAAAAACTCACCTTGAAGTGACTGTCTTTAGAGGAATCAGGATTAAAAGACAATTGATGACTGATGTTGTAATTATGCTGGATTACACTGTATTGGATATTGACTGTATAAGCATTTGCTTTGTTTTTGACTTGTTGCTTTAGCATATCACTTGCTGTAAATTGCGGACTGCATTTATTTTTTATTGTTTTTAATGTTTTGGCTAATAAACGTGAAAATGAATCAAAGAAAATAAAATCTCTGCAACATTTTTTACTATTTTACTTGATAAGACATTAGGTGATTAATCTGGACATCAGTTGTTTGCCGTATAAACAAATAAGAGGACAGGATATTAAAAAAGAATGATTGTTCACTTGGCCTCTTATTATGGGTACAAGCTTATACCAAGCTATATTTGGACTAGGGTTGCCAACTGTCCCGTATTAGTCGGGACATCCCGTATATTGGGCTAAATTGGTTTGTTTCATACACAATTGTGTATGAAAGACCTCAATTGTCCTGTATATTGACTATTAACTCTTGTAAATACAGCAGACTTCACTCTACTCTACTCAGATGCAGCACAGAGCTGATCAAAAAATGAACTTCAAATATCTGTAAACTGTGACTTGTCATGTAAGGACTTCTCTCTGGCTGTGCAAAAGGACAAAAGACTTCTTGAGTCAGTCAAGAGGAGCAGAGTAAATTTGGTGAGTCATATTCCTCTTTTGCATTTAAGTTTTCTTTTGCCTGTTTTTTGATGCAAAGAGCCAAATTGTGGTTTCTTTGAGGTTTTATTCATATGAGGTTACATAATGATACAGTAAGGATTAAAGGGAATATACACACTTTCTGCATTTTCAGTTGAATCAGAATATGTTCACTGAATTCACACTTCGTGCTTACACTTTTACACCACCATGGCACCGTGCACCTGTCCCTTATTTAGTAGTGAGAAAGTTGGCAACCCTAATTTGGACATTTGTGTGCCATAAAACTAGAGCGTTAGCCTCTGTGTTCTTTGCAGTCAAAGAATATTTTCACTGGGGCCATATATGCTCACTAGGTTTAATGTAAGCGAGAGAATGTTACCCTGAGCAATAACATACCTACCAGTGGGGTCCTGGATTGTTTTAATCATTTGAAATGGTATAGTTCTATGGATCAGAAGAAGCACCCCTCTGGCATAATTATTGTATGACGCATGTATCACTTGGCCAGGCCATCTATTCTTTGTTTAAACAAAGTTTATTTATGAATTTTTCAATACAATAATAATAATTCACAGTGATGACATATACTGATTAATAGAATCCCCCACCACCCCCACCCATGGTAGCATTAAGAGGGAATACAACAATGGAATGAAATAAAAACAAATGAATAAATAATAATAATAAAATAAATAATATGAAATACAATAAATACATTGAAATAAATACAAAAATGAATAAAGTGAAATGTTATGGGTTAAAACAGTACACCATTCTCTAGGGCATACACAAGCACTGAAACACACAAAAGAGGGGAGCAGCAGCATGAGCCAAAGAGGCATCTCAAGGGTCCTTGCAGTTTGATTCATATGCCTCTTGTTACTTACATTGACATGAAAGGTTACTCATCCACAAACTTATCAGAGCTTAAAACATCAACATGACTCAGAAAGGGCTGCCATATCAGTAAAAACTTGTTAGCCGATCCCCTGACAGTATACCTTATCTTCTCCAGCTTTACAAAATGTAACATAGGCCATCTATTCTTTACCAGTTTCATATCAGAAACTATCAGGTGTGTTTCTTGAAGGAAAATTATTTTAGGTTTAAGATGTTTGATCCTGTTCATAACCTGTTTCAGTTTGATCAGCTTCCTGAGTCCCCTGACGTTCCAACTTGTGATTTTTATATCAGAGATATTCTGCATATTTGGAGTCAAAGAATATAATGATAATACAATTAAAGTCAACTTCAGAGGTCAACTGAAAATAATCTATTTTATGGGCTCCACAAGACACAGCTGACAGACTTTTATATACATTAAATTGTTTGATAGCAAAGCAATCAGAGCTATGTTAAAGACGGTATTGTAATCTTTAAAGCAGCCAATGGGGATGTAGCTCAGTGGTAGAGCGCATGCTTCGCATGTATGAGGTCCCGGGTTCAATCCCCGGCATCTCCAGGATTTTTGCGCCACAGTTTCTCTTCCATTCCTACAAGCGTTTTGACCAAAAGAAGATACAAGCTTGTATAAGCATCCTCTTCAGCATTTTTATATCGAAAACAAAGAATTCGATACATTTACAGTTGCAAAGAGCATATAAAATGAGGGACGTTCATGATTGGCCAGACTCGGCTATTGCCAAAATCTGATTGGCTGTTGAAGGCCTCCGAGGCGTGGGAGTGTTCCTGCACACCCGTGTCAAACATTTATATTTCGCCGGGCAATGTATGATCTGTGGTGGGTGAGAGCCACTCGATGGAGACATCATGGATGAACCAGTAAGTGAGGACGAGTCAAAGTAGGTTAAACACAAAAGTGGTGACACATTATCGAATCAATTATGTAACCAAAACCCTGGATTTTACCTCAAGACTGAAGACAGTCACAGTGACAGATGGAATATAATAAAGAAGCCCAGTTCTACAAAGCAGTGATTTGACTGGAGTCATTGGATCCGATCTTGCCTGGTAAATATTTCATTTTTTTTTTCTGAATCAGGTCTTTTTTCTTTAACCTGACTTAATAGATTTAGTACAAAAAAACCCAGAAAGAATAAATTGAAAATAGAAGGGGAAAAAACGCACGTCCAATGGCAGCCTGTCACAGTAACCCACTTCACGACTGCCGCACCACTATGAGCATCCAAGTTGCATTTTCTCCTCTCACCCTAACTTGATTGTACCGAGAAATGATTTCAGTAGACGTCACTCATCTGCATAGAAGGGAGTAAAATGCAACCATCCTGCAAGGCTGTATGCACCCTGAAACGCTCTGTATCCTCGCTGTGTGATATAAGGACACACTGACTGCTGCATAACCGAAACTACAAACATGGAAGGTACGGTTTGCATGTAGTGTCATGCTAAAAATATATATTTATATCCACAGATAGGAGACACATCTGGGTTGCAAACTGTCCAAGATGGATGCAGCGCCGCTGTGCGCAAGGATGCACGGCAGAGCGGCACCAGGGTGTCTCTAAATCCTTAACATTTCGCTATCATTAATGCCTCCTTGTTGTCGGTTTTATTTTTCTATCCTTGCAGGAATAGGATGTTACTAGCATCCGCTGTAGTGGTATGGGAATGGCTGAACGAGCACGGACGCTGGCGGCCCTACAGCCCGGCTGTCTGTCATCACATCGAGGCAGTCATCCGGAGCGACCCGCGCTGTGGTAGTGTCGTCCTCGGCCAGGTGGACTCGCGCCTCTCACCCTACATCATCGATTTGCATTCCATGCACCAGTTCCGACAAGACACAGGTGAGGAGCAGGGAAGAGGATGAGACACCGAGTGGTGGATGTAACGTTGTAGCCGGGCTTGAGGTGGTGGAGGCCTTTTTGCTGCTCATAGGTGTTTATTTTATTTTGCAAGCCTTTATCTGGAATCTGAATCAGAAGTTAATGCCTTATGGGAGTGTGATTGTGCAGCAATGCCTTTTCATGCTTCAGATTTTTTAATATGGATGCCCAAATCTTGTTTCCCATTAGGTATTCTGTATTAGGTTACATTTGATGTAGAGGTTTTAAAGCACAGCAAGGGGAGCTTTGGTTTTGAGAGGATTCAGTGCCAGAGTGAGTCATTCTGGTGGGACCTGTGTGTGCGTTTGCATGTTGCACCAAGGCCACAGGAGCAGCTGAAGTGTCAAGTCATACCAACAGACAGAAAACATGTTACAGCACACAGTGTTATCAAAACTGCTGTCTTTTTCTAGAAAAATGTATCCATGAAAACTCCTGCCATCCTCATAACAAAGACAGTATCAGATGACCTTCGTTACCTGTCAAGTATCGACCGGTATTGCCAGATGAACACTGTTCCAATACCTCATTTATTAGCCTTGAAAAAATAAGTAACAATAACACATCGACCATGAAATACTAGCAGATATATTAGCCAAAGCTGGCAAAACAATAGCAGTAACTCTTATTTTTTGATGATACTTGACTTTGGCAGTGTGTTTTCCCCCTAGACTTCGTATTAGAATAAGTCTCATGGAGAAAATACGACAACAGTGCCAGCAAAGATAGTTATATGAGCTTAAAGCTGTTGTTGGTAGTCGTGATATAAACATCAGTTCGGAGAGAGATTTCAAATGTCAACACTACCCCTCCCCATCAGATTTCCCCTACTTCTCGTGTGCATTCTATGAGGAAGTAGTGCCGGCTTCCAAGCCAATCAGGGTAGGAGAGTAGCTCTGATTGGTCGGTGATAACGGGAACGAGGGGAATAATAACATTGCTTTATACAAAGGCATTGGAAAGCACAGAGATTTTGTGATAGTCTCAATTACTCCACTTACCGATGAGTACCGATGGGTATTATGACCTTTTCTTCAAACCCAGCAGAAAAAAAGTCACGTTTTTTCCACCTTTCCTACCAACAGCAGCTTTGAGCTAGCAGAATGTTATCTTTCACAACATTTTCTGTTCTTCTTGTGGGTACTCGATTTGGGCATTTTGTTAAATTAGATATAAATATTGGAATAAGTAATAAGGAGAAAATACACAACAGCAACGCAGTGCTAGCATAGAAAGTGATGTTAGCCAAAACTAGCTACATGTTTACATGCTAAAAGGGCATTCAGTTGTGGCAATTATTTAAGTCTACATATTGGAATGGATATTGGGCTGGAAAAAAACAAGATAATATCTATAAATTATGAAAAGTCACCTTTCATGAATTAAATTTGTATGTGTTAGTCGTGTGAGACAAAGCTGGGAATTATCAGTTTTCATTCTCTAACATTGGCAGAGACCCCTGATTCCCCCCTCTGTCAACTTTGGCTGACAAAAGCCTTTGTGCTGTTTGTTTTCCAACCAGCAGAAGTCCAAATTGTTGGGCTGGGGGTTGGCAGGAAGGGTACCCCAGTCTACACAGGAGACAGGGAGGAGGAGGAGGAGGAGGAGGAGGAGGAGGAGGAGGAGGAGGAGGAGGAGGAGAGAAGGGATGAAGGGTGGATAGGAATGTCAGGAGTCTGAGGACTCTGATGAAAAGGGGTCAATGGGAGCAAAGTATATGAATGAACTTCCCTGTTGTCCTTTTTTTAAAAAGGGATTCAAAGCTGTACATTTGATTTTACACAGTCTATTCTACATGTTTTCTCTAGGACTGTAAGCTTCAAAGTTTAATTCAAAGACTTCAACGGCTTTAATATAATAGGTAAAAATAAAGTGCTTAATACAGTGCTTAAAAAACTACCTCATACTCCCAGATAAAAGACTCCACTTGTCAAGTAGTTGGAGGTCCTCTTTTGTGTTTCGGATGCAGATTTGATTTGTTAAGGCTTTGCAGTCTGAAGACTCTGTAGAGTTTCTCTGGACACCCTGAGAAAGCAAACACAGCCAACTTTTTGGACGGATCAAGGCTGCCAGCCAATCAGAATCCAGAACACCATGTGCTGTTACCAGGGGCAACCTGTTTGCCCAAATTCTTAGCAAGCAAACAGAGACATGTTGAATTTGTGAGGGTTTTAATGTACTTGCCACCAGAAGAACACTGCGGTCTTATTGCAACTTTCATTCACCACAAAGAATCATGACAGTAGTTTGAGTAGAAGTGCTCAAATTTTATTTTCATTATAGAAGTCTTGCTCTTGAAGTTGAAGGAGGCAGTGACACCTTTCTAACTCTTGCACTTATAGAAAACCTTCAAACTATGGATGATTTATCTGCTTATTCATGTCCCAGGTACCCTTCGACCGGTACGACGCAGCTTCTACGATCCCACCTCAGCGCCGGGCCAGGGCTGGTTGTGGGAGTGGGAGAACGACACTGGCAGTTGGACGGCTTACGACACAGACGTCAGCATCGCTATCCAGGCGGCACGTGATCGTCAGCAGCCCTGGCTGGACCTGGCGCCACTGGGATTCTGCTATCTCATTGACTTCGAAAGCATGACCCAGATTAATGGGCAGACGCAGCGCTGCCGACGCATCCAGCGTCGCTCCGATTTGGCGTACCCGCTCGTGTCGGGGCCCCTGCCGAGATCGCACCATGCCTGGGGTCCCATGTCCATGCCCAGCCATGGAGGACTGCTTGGGGTGGATGTTTCCGGTGTTGGTATGGGGATCAGGATGGGCAACAGCGGGACTGGAAATGGGAGTGCATACCCAAGTGGAGCACTTCCTGCTTCAGCCATCACCTCTTTAGGACAACCATGCGCCTGTCAGCAGTGTATGTTGGTGCTAAGCGTCAAAGCAGGCGCAATGGCGACTGCTCACACTTTAGGGCGGAGGCCACCACAGACAAAGCCACCTAGTCCAAAAATTAGCAGTCACCCAATCCCAGGAGGGTCCTATTCACTGACACTTCCCCGGCCTCCGTCCCTGTCACGCTCCCTCTCCCCACACAGGACCTCTATAATCGGGGCGACAGGTGGATACAGTATGGGTGGTATGGGTGGTATGGGGGGTATGGGCGGTATGGGTGGTATGGGTGGTATGGGCGGTATGGGTGGTATGGGCGGTATGGGTGGTCCTGGAGGTATAGGTGTGGTTGGCAGTAGTGGCATTAGTGTCTCCAGCTATGGCTTTGGAGGAGGCTTCCCCCACTCCCTTTCCCTCCTTAACTCAGCTACAGCAGCCCTCTCCATCTCCTCCACCCGCCCACCACCTCCGCCTCTCCCTCCACCTCCACCACCTCCTCCTCCACCTTCAACCACACTTTCCTCCTCCTCCTCCTCTGCTGCCATCTCTTCCCCTCATCCCCCCACCCAGTCCTCCCTATCAGCATCCTGCTCCGCCCCTACAGTACCAGTCCCTGCTCCGGGTCCCCCGCCTCCTCTCATCTCCACGGCTGCCTCCACCTGCACACCTTCGCCTTCTGCTCGGGTGCTGGGTCCAGTGTCTTCATCTAGTGCTGCTGCTTGCGCAGCTCCTCTGCCACCAAGGTCCAGCTTGGCCGGACTCAGCCGACCTGCACTGCAGCGGATCGCCATGGCACAGTCACGTGCCCTTATCGCCTCTGGGTGAGTTCACAAACACATGGATGTTTAAGTTGAAAACTTTGAAAAGTTGATAACTCTTGTTATCAACTGACTGCAATTTTTTTTAACTTTCCTTCCTGATCAGACACAGGACCAACAAGCTAGCAAGTAGGGATGGGTACGATTACTTGAGTACTCGCCATTGACCCCATTATTAGAAATAGCATTTTGTTACGGCAGCTACGGCAACACTTTAGGAACATATTATCCCACCGAAAGCAAAAGCACAACAAATACAGATTTGTCTGTGAGACCTGCGACATGTCAGCTAAAAAAAGTGATGTCTGGAAGTACTTCGAAAAAACAATGAAGTTAATGAGCCGTGCAAGATATATGGCGTTAAACTTACATACCATAGAAATACTAGTTTGATACTTAAACATATGCTTCAAGCACAAGGAGAAAACAGCGGAGACAGATAACAGGCAGTCTCCCATCACGTATTTTGCTCGCCCTGTTAGCACACGTCATTGTGAAGAAACCAGAGCGGAGAGGATTAGCCTGCTGATAACCAAAATGGTAACTGGAGATATGCTCCCATTAAGTTTTGTGGAAGGAGAAGGCTTCAAAGAGCTGACCGCGTTAGTCAAGCCGGAGTACAAGCTACCATCACGGAGAACAACAACTACGAGAGTGGAAAAGATGTATGTAGAAAAGGCAGCAGGACTTACTACAATTCTGGTCCGGTAGGCCCGTGTCCGACGGACTTTTATTTATTTATTTTTGTTTACGCTTAAAAAAATAAATAATTACGAGTACTCAAGTAATCCTTCATTAGAAAATTTGATTAATCGAGTACAAGGATTACGGTAAATTCCCATCCCTACTAGCAAGCAGGTATTGGTCATCAGAACTCTGGCATAAAGTTCACATAAAAGCCAGTTAATAAACACAAAATGTCTCCTGACTTAAGCCTTCAATTGACGGCGTAGCATACGTGTTAATCTGCGTAGCTCCGGTATCTACAGAGACCTACACACGTCGCCGACGCAGACCTCCTCCAAAATGTAACTACAAGTCGAAGCAACGCAGACTGCAAGCCCTGTGATTGGTCTGCTCAGCGGCATTGTATTTCCTGCATTTACAGCACTTCTGGGATCCCCACACATCAGCCGTGTATTTAATCTCCTCCGATGTGTCCTCTCTATTCTTCCCTGTAATCATGTCTGTATGATAAACAGCAACATGTATCAGCTGTGAATTAACATAATACGCTCGCTCGCAAAATCGCTGTGGAAAAGTAAACAGAAAACGTAGCACAAGTATGTAGTGCTCACGTCCGCATCAATCTCTGCTCTGTGGGGTCGACGCAGAAGTGTAAATCCGGCTTTACTGTTCTTACAGCAAAAACTTTGAACTACTTTACATACAATGTCGAAAGAAAAGCTGCAAGATCCATCAACAAACTCTGCCCTTTAGCATCTTTAAGCCCATTGTTTTGTTTTTTCTATAGCCAAACTTCACTCTCATTTGTCTTTTTCCTAACAGCAGCAGGAAGCTGATTTACAGTGCAAGCAGTAGATACCAAGAGTTAGTGGCTATCTTGTAAGATGTTCAGTTCTAGATTGAAAGCACAATTCTAAGCACAATACCGGACACTAACCAGAGACGAAGGGGTAGGAAAAAATAAGAGTAAAACAATACATTATAAAATTGATACAAACACTGGGATGCAACACATCAAAAGGAAAATAAACAAGTTTTATGTATCTGCAATAATTGTGTTTAAAGTAAGAAGAGCACTCTTTGTGACTATCAAACTAAATTATTTCAATCCCTGTTTATCTTGCATGATGAAATAATCTAAACCAACACATATATCAAGAGTAATTTAAACAGGACTTTCAGATTATTGTCCAGCCCTTGTTACACAAGTACATGACCAAAGTGCTCATTAGCATTCACAAGCCTTTAATCTTTTTCATAAAGTCCATCAGGGTCATTCATCTCCAGTGAAAACAATGACGGGCATTCACGCCGAACAAGGCCCAGTTCTCACACATTTCACATTCCACATGTTTGTCATGCAACCACTTAATGATGGATTTACTTTGCAAACGAACACACACACACGCACGCACACACACACTCACTCACACACACACACACACACACACACACACACACACACACACACACACACACACACACACACATACACACACACACATACACACTCACACACACAGCATGTACGCACATACATGTAGTTGTCACGTACATAATTGGGGCCTCCAAAATAGGAGAAGCCTGAATTACTTAAATTATTTTGGGGCTTTATCCTTATAAGATGGAGCTACGCTCTGATTCTAGCATAAGTGCTAAAAGCACAGCTAGCTAGTTTCAATCACCAGCTGTAACAGGATATATTTTTATAAGTGGACTACTGGCTCATAAACCCCGCCTCCTTAATGTTAACAAACAGAAAAGTCAAACTAGAATTAAAATTCAAGTCAAATATATTTTTTTTCTAAAACATGGTTTCTGCCATTATGGTTAGTTCTTACTATTATGATTTGTGTTCAATTGTTAGTTTCTTTTGTTAGGTTTCAATTTTAGTCATTTGAGTCTGAAAAGAGGGGATGTGACATCATGATTGACAGCTCTGTTGACAAATGGCGGCTCATGTAGCATTCCACTCCAGATTAGAAGAGGAGGAACGGGGAGAGAAAACGTCAGAAACAAAAACACCAAAAATGATTGAACTTTACAAAGTCATAAGTGTCTGCTTCAAATCAATACGAGAATCCGTTTTTCTGTTGACTGTGCCCACATTCGATGTTTTGGCTAGCTTAGTGGGTGGGACGTCCGTCCCGCTTATAGACTTTGTAAATAATGGATGTAGTATCTGTGACGTCACCCATCTGTTCCTGAGCGCTGTTTTGAAGCCAATCGACGGCGGCAGCCATATTTGAAATGCAGAGCTCAACCAGGCATAGTGTGACGTAAAGGGGCGGAGTTTGAGCCTCCTAGCCAAAAGCTATGTGTTCCCGTCCAGGAGTCAAGTCTGTCATGTCCTTATTTGGGCAAAAACTCGTAATCGTAATATCTTCTGAACCATTGTGTTAGAAAAAATTTCACCCCCTGTACAGTGTGTGCCGATAGAAAGATTAGCTACGTAGAGCCAAGCCGTTTTTTGAACCAGGCTGTAAACATGTTTATTAATGCTGCAAAGATCGTCTTTTTTGTATTGGTGTGTATGTGGTTTCCGGTGTCTCTGCAGCCAGCCCCAAGCAGGCTCTCGATGAATTGCAGTTTATAACACTTCCGCATGGGCTTCATAGTTTGAGACCGGCTGCACGAACGCAATATATCAGCGCTCGTGGAGGCGGCCTTCTGGCTTCAAAGCTGAAGTGACATTGTCCATTCATTATACTGTACAGTCAATTATTCTTTTTACTATAATACCACAATAATATTTCTGGAAGCAGTGTTAGAAGGAAAGTAGCATGCTTATATTTAGTCCCCCTTCCCCGCAAAAAAATGTTGCTGCTTTTTATTCTTTGCTTTGATGTCTGTAGTGCAATTTTAGATTAACAAGGATGTTTTCAATAGAGTTTTTTAATCAGGACAGTTTGAGTAACCTGAGCAGAGCATATATTTGTATATGCATGTCTGTGATATCACAACTTACTCATAGCCAATCATGGTCCAACAGATTTTTTTTACCCCTATACATAAGTGTGATGTGTTAAAGCTAGAAACTTATTTCAAATTATCAATTTATCTACCCATCATTTAAAACCTAAATAATGTGTGGTCATCATGAGATCTTCTTGTATTTACTGTTGCCAGCATCACTGAGTGTTTACTAATGAAGGAGGTCACAGTATCCATGAGTTGTAGCCAGAGGGCGCTGGTTAGCAAGATGCCTTTGCTGAGGGCTGGTTCTGTGTCAGGTGCCTTTCAGCAAGCAGGTTACAAATCTAAGCTTCTGTGTTTCTGGGCTAGTGTTACTGTTTGTGCTGCTGCCAGATTTCTAAATGGAAGAAATCATTCACTTTCTGTGCATTCTGAATTATTCAATCACTTTTTAGTCACTTTATCTGTCTTTGATAGTCAGTATCTATGAACTTGGCTGGGTGTAGTGTGATCAAACCTTGACTTAACAGCCACGTGCAGAGTATAATTTGTGAGCCCGCCCAGCAGGATGCACTAACTTCCTGAATCCTTGCATTAGCAGCCCACCTAAGCCTCAGATTAATAGCAAATAGCACAGACTTAATAATGCTCTAGTAATCTCTGCGTTTTGTGTCAGGAGTGCTGACCCATTCTCTCAAAATATCAGGTGAGAGCACCTGCTGCTGCGGTAACACCTGCAACGTCACACATAGAGTCCCTCTGATCCCGTGAGACTGGGTTTCCCTCTGTTGTTCGCCCTTCTCTCCTTCACTTCTACTTAGCTCAATGTGCACTCATGCGCCTGCTGTCATCATCCTACAGTTTTATCCTTAAATTAATAGCTGGCACACCGTGAGCACTGTTGCAGTTTAATGCAACATCTGGCTAAGCTTGTTAACCCAGAGTTAAAACATTTAAATCCATTGACACATGTAGGTAATTAAGCTCGCCTTTATACATATGAAGTCATTTAAAGAAGGACACAAGTGAAATACAGTGGAGATTTAAGCCTTGAAGCATTGTCTCCTTTAGTCTACAGTTAAGTCCAAATACATGTACTTCATCATCATCAGTCAGTAGCTCACTCAGTTACATTGTCTTCAGTTTAGCTGCTAGCTGCAAAATGGTCCACCAAGTTTACAAGTGGATTGCTAACAGGTTAACGCTTCTCTTTGGTGCTGGAGATTGTGTGGGAGGGTTGAAGGTATGATGGTTAGTGAATATCTTCCAAAGCATTTCAAATATGAGAAGCGGAAGTGGAAAGATTGATAAGATTATAACGAGTTAAGATTATTTTTTTCCCTATTAATTGGTGCTAAACATTGATATCTTATTGCTATTGGTAATAGAAACTTGGTATGTGAGCTTTGAAGAGAGGGGGATAGAGCAGGAGGAGAGACAAGTAGATTGAGGAAGCTTCACCGTGCTAAGTTTAGCTGCTAGCTACTAAATGGTTCTCTTTGTTCACTAGCTAGTTGCTAATGGAGTCAGGCTGCCAGTTGGTTGCTTAGCCGTTATCAATCAATCAATCAATCAATCAATCAATCAATCTTTACTTGTTTAGCGCCAAATCACAACAAACGTTATCTCAACACGCTTTTACAAACATAGGAGTTCTAGACCACTCTATGTCTCTATGTTAGTGTACAACAGATTATGTCAGGAGGTTATTTTTGATAAAAACAAGGAATCATTTAGACTTACCTGGAATAGTGGCATTGCTAGCTAGAAAAACAACAACACAACAAGCTGAAAGCCATTGAAACACTCTCAGGCTATATCTTCGTCACATTTGCACCAAACCATTTGATCAGGTTGTGATACTACTTAATTCACTGGAGTGGTTTTAAGGCAACAGGTGATTTTTATACACCTATAGTGTATATTAAATTCAGTTGAAATCTGCCACCTTTACCTCCTAGCTTTAAAGCAGAGGTGTCAAAAGTATTCACATTCATTACTCAAGTATAAGTATAGATACTAGGGTTTAAAAAGACTTCTGTAGAAGTTGAAGTATCAACTCAAGCTTTTTACGCAAGTAAAAGTGTAAAAGTATTGGTTTCAAAACTACTTAAAGTATAAAAGTAAAAGTGATGTAAGGGGGAAAATGCCATTAGGGACAAAAGCTTAAGCTGCACCACAGGGGCCTATAGTGCACTAGCCCATCTCCCAAAAAAAACATGTTTCTAGAGGCCATAACGACGATAATGTTGTATTAATATGTTAATATTGAAATATTTGGGTTGCACCTGTTTCAGCCGCATTTATGCCCATTGAAAATGAACTCATTTTCGTACAATGCAAATACATTAAAGAACCATATGTGTGTACTACTGAGCATTAACGTGTTTCAAAGAGCAAAAGATATGATGACTAGTTGCCTATAAATATTGTAATGGTGCAAAAAGTCAAACTTCACAGGCATGTTATCAACAGCCTTTATTGGAATGTCTATTTTTAAAATGTAAGGAGTACAAAGTACAGATAATTGCGTGAGAATGTAAGGAGTAGAAGTAAAAAGTTGAATGAAAAATAATTATTCCAGTAAAGTATAGATACCCAAAATTTCTACTTAAGTAAGTTAACAAATTATTTGTACTTCTTTACTTGACACCTCTACTTAAAAGCTGTAATAAAGTTAGCACTAAGCTAGCTTTCAAAAATCTAATTTATATTAAATTAAATTTCACTTGAGTAATTCTAGATGAGCAGTTGCGCTCAAATTAACTCTGTTTTTATTTTGTAATGTAACTGTAATAAAGTAGTATACTACATTAGTTCTTAGCAAAGCCCTTAAAGAAAATGATGCACAGGCACAACAAAACTACAAGCCCGTATCTGTTTTGGGACACAAATAAGAGATAAATTGTGAGGAGATTTAGATATACCATATATTGACTTCGATAGTTGTATTTATTGATTTTGAAAAGATGCAATTATCCAACATTGTGTAAATGAGTGTAAAACAATTAATGAATTCCAGTCAGGGGAGTTCGTGCATTGTCAGTATTTGTTGTTGTTTTCTTTGTGTTCAGTGAAATGATGCAGATGGTCTGCTTGTCAAGGGTCAGAGATTATCACAGTGACGAGAGTTGCCTTTTTAAAGCGCACACCTGTCATGGAACTTTCACCGTCACCTGCAGTGGATTTGTTATCTCCATGTTTGTCACTGCCACAAATTCTACTCTCTATTCATTCAGCCTGAGCAGAGTTTTGACCACACCCTTCAGGATTTATCTATTATTAGACATACAGTGAATGAAGCTTTGAGTGTTTAAACGTGCATGTCTGTGTGTTGACATATGCTAAAGCTTCAGCAGTCCAGATGGAGGCAGCGCTAATGCTACTAGATTAGCCGGGATCACAGAAACGTGACTTGCTGACACACCTCCTCCTCTAAGTTGCCCAACCTTCCCCTGCTTTTCCCCTTCTTTGTGTAATCTGTTTTATCATATCACTTACGTTCACAAATGTCAATGAACTTTTTCCTCAATGGGGTTTGAATCGGTCAGCTGTCACGTTTACCATCAGCTACCACTACGGCTCTGACCTTATGTTGGTAAACAAGCAGATATAGTAACACAGTGGAGCATAAATAGATTTACTGGTACGGGAACTAATTGTTACCGTCTTATCTTTTATACCAGAACATTAAGCCTACAGTGCAACCTACAAGCCTTAATTACCTTATGTTTACCCCACAAACAGGGTCAGTAGCATCACAATTGACAGGTATAGTTACGGATCCATAGTTTAAATTAGTGCCACAGTTTGAATTGTACCATTTCCTATCATTTAGATTATGTCTTGCTAAAATAACCCATAGACTTGCAGACAATTTAACAATTCACCTTTACTCTTACAAGATTAGCTGTGTCATATGTAGCCTAGCCGTAATAGCTCATTGAAATTTAACATCTATGTACAAATATGACTTTATAGCTCATAAGAATACAGATTCAGAATCAGAATCTGAATCAACTTTATTGGCCAGGTATGCTTGAACACACAAGGAATTTGACTTGGTAAACTGTGCTCTCTTTGTAAAAAGGCATAAGAATAAGGCATACAAATAAAAATAAAAATATAATAATAATAACATCAACTATAAACACAAAAGAACAACAAAAAGGCATGACTAATATGTACATGCTAAACAAAATAAGATAATAGTGCAGTGGTGAGTAGTGTGGAGGTAGTTTTACATTTAAAGAGTATAGTAGATGATAGTTTAATAATAAAAAATATACATTGTATATTTACATGTTTATTTACAGAGTATGGATCCTCGTTTATTTCACA
The DNA here is from genome assembly GCF_009762535.1 of Notolabrus celidotus. Lineage (NCBI taxonomy): Eukaryota > Metazoa > Chordata > Actinopteri > Labriformes > Labridae > Notolabrus > Notolabrus celidotus. The sequence goes on along the minus strand of NC_048294.1, from coordinate 12,449,734 downwards.
GCGACAGGTATGACACTGTTATGGTTTAGTGTTCATCAGAGCACAGTGCAGAGAGTACAGTGCATAAAAGAAGCTCAACACGCTTTATAACACATGTATAACACTTAATAAGATAGATCCGGGTAGTTTTTATTTATCGCTTTTTTGTTCACACAGTTAATTGTATTCTTCTAGAATCTGTAGTTTTTATTATTTTGTTGTAGTTTTTTTGTATTCTTTCTTTCTCAACCAGGACTCACTCCTAAATTTTGTTCCCTTTTGTACACGAACATGTTCTGGAGATACTATAAACTTCGAGAGAGTGGAACATACAAAACAAAACAAGTAGTTGATTGTTAGTTTCAAAACCACAGAAACCTTAAGCAGACACGCATTCTTACTTATTATTTACTCTGTCATCTTGCGATAACAAGAAAGACTTTTCTTGAGATCTCGGCTCAACGTCAGATGATCATAACTCGTACCCGGTATAGGCTCAACTTACCTCATTCGTGTGGGCAAAGGCAGCACGGCATGTCGTGGTCTGGCCTATCATGGAGACCGAACTATTTCTGGGGTTTTTAGATCAAAATTATTTCGTCATCCTGAGAAAACAAGCTTGGTTATGTTTGTTATTTTTTGGTGTACAACCAGCGTTGTTCTTGAGATGATGAGAAAAATAAATGGAGATGATGGGGAAACCTGCGTTGTTATTTTTGGGTGAACAAGACAAATGAGTCAAGATCTTGAGGAAGACGCCCAAAAATGACTTACTATTGGAAATGGGAGTTACAAAATACATGGATGTCTGTCCACTTAGGGCTTCCATACATTGTTAATAAATAAAAGACTTAATAGGTAAATGACTTCTGGTGAACGTAGGTTTTCAAGAAAAGGAATTATGTAAGGTTTTAAATTTTAATGTAGTTGTTTTGTCATTTGTCATTAAAACCAGTCTGCTAGTAAGAGGCTTAGAAATGTGTATATATATATATGTCAAAAGCCTGAAAAGCTTGTTTTCAAGGTGTGTATTGTTAAACCTCATAATGTAAACACTGCAGTTAAAGCCACAGTAATCAGGGAGATACCAAAACGATCATTACAATAGTTAGCTTCAATTGATGCAACACCACAAAGTGTTAAAACCATACTGCCAAAATCTCAGCTCAGGATTCATGACAGCAGCTGCGCTATCTCAGCAGTAGCAGCGTGTTAGCAGCCAGTCATATGTGCTGGAGTCTGTCAGCCTTATGGCAGCCGGGTTAATGTGACGTGGTACCTGACAGGTAATCCCCGCTGTGACCAATCCCTGGCCTACAAGCAGAGTTCAGTCAACAGATGGAGGCAGGTGGATTAGCCTTATAAAAGGAGGAAGGAGACCTGACAGTCGAGCAAACACAGGAGAGGAAGACAGGGACAGAGACACTGAGAGACGGAATAGCTGCTGGAATATCTGTGCTGCATTTCAAGGAGCAAATATGACTATTATCAAAACTGGCAGACCGTAAGTACACACCTGTGGCTGGGCTGTGACTGTGATTTGTACCATGTGATGTGTACATGTCGTTCACCTGTAAACACGAAGAGGAAGGTTTGAAGTTTGTTAAAAAATAAGGGTGTTTGTAATCCTAGTTTAGCTGATTTAAAGATCGAAATAACTGAATTGAAGAAGATGGATGCTGCCTCATCTTTTATTTTGAAAAATATGTTGTAATGAGTTTTGCTTCTTTCAAATGATAAGATAAGATAAGATAAGATAAGATAAGATAAGATAAGATAAGATAAGATATTACTTTATTGATCCCCCGGGGGGGAAATTCAGTTGTTACAGCAACCCAGACATAAGTACAATCAAGAAAGAAGTTTCAATAAGTACAAAATAAGTACAATAAGTACAAAATAAGATAAAAAAATAAAAAGATAAGTAAAAAATAAAAATAAAAATAAAACAAAAAATAAAAACAAAATAACATAAAAATAAATAAAATAAAATAAAATAAAAATAAGTAAAATAAAATAGATAAATAAAGCTAGAATACAATTTAGATATATAAAATGAAGTGAAGGAGCCAGAATTTGCCTCATGAAAGGTAATTTCAGGCAACCTTTTCTGATATTTTCCCTCTGCTTTCTTCAAAAATGACCTTCTAACCAATGATAGAAAACAAAAAACGTTCATTCATCAGTGCCAGGTGTCATGTGCAGCCACAAACGTCATAATCTTTAAGCCTCACCAAGCGAGACGTCCTACCTGGCAATTATAGGACAGTAAGTCAACTTGTGATGAGCGGCATCTGCTTGTTTCCCAACATGACGCAGCAAAAGCTCCTTAACCTGGTGACATTTACAGAGCTGGGCGCGAGCATATGCCGCAGCCAGCTGCATGTGTAATTACATTTGTTTACAGGTGGTGATGCTTAAGAATCTAGAGCGAGGTGACTGTTATAGATGTGCTCTTAGTATGATCTGTTGGCTGATGTGGGTTTGTTTTCTTGTGTTTCAGAGTGCCCACAGTTCCAGTGAAGAACCTGAATGGATCCAGCCCTGTGCACCCTGCACTGGCAGGTAGTTATGCTTTTAAGATTACTCCACAATCCCAAAAATCAGAGGTACTTCTTTAAAAAATGTGTCCAAAATTCATAATTTAGGACTGTAAGAAGTCCTAAACTTGCAACTGATGAGTTAGTAAAATAATGACACATCATAGATCATAATATTTAGCGCCATATGTAACTGGTATTAGAGTAAATCCACAGACCAGCCTCCAGCTGTATGGCTTAAAACGGTGTGTCTAACCTTCCTCCCCCCTCTGCTGGCTGCATCCAGGCATTACAGGCATCCTGATGAGCGCAGCAGGGCTTCCTGTCTGCCTGACACGCCCCCCCAAGCTGGTGCTTCATCCTCCACCTGTCAGCAAGAGCGACATCAAACCTGTCCCCGGTCTGGGTCACTGCTGTCGCAAGACCACAAAGAAACAGGCTCGTAAAGGTGAGTTTTCATGAAGTCTGATTGTACTTGATATACATGAGTATATACGTGAGTATATTTATCATATTCATTTGAGTCATTTTATCTGTTTTGTTGTTACAGGAAAGACCCCTGAAGAGGTCGTAAAGAGGTACCTTCAGAAGGTCCGCAATCCCCCTGAGGAGGTGAGCTCTTTTTTCAGGACTTTTAAGTCAAATGAAACAAAAATCACACAATCCAAGCCGGAAGAATTACTCTACCAACATTCAAATATCACTACGCTACACGGGAGGATAAGGGCCACATATAGGATGAAACAAATTGAGCTTAAGAGAATAACCTTGTGATAATATGGTTCTTAATATTTCAAGAATAAAGCCATAACTTTACAAGGAAGAAGTCTTTAGAAAAGAAAAGTCCTACATCTACAAGATACTATATTGATTGTATTCAGTATCTGGTTATTTATGAAACCTTTACTGAAGTGTTACTTAACAAGGTGCTCCACGTTCTGCATTATAGTGCAGGTGGTTGGCTGCTCTTCTGATGCTCCCCTTCAAAATACAGGTTAACTATAATAATCTTTATTTATAAAGCACTTTTCAAAAACTATGTTACAAGTACAATGCCTCAAAGGACATGTGCAAAACAAAGAACATTTTAAAAGACCACACAATTAGTGCAAGTATCATTGCTTTCAAAAGAACATAAAACCATAAAAAATAAAATAAAAACAAAATAAAAGCAGGACTCTGTGCAAGGCACTTTGATTAAATGAAATCAGGAAATGCTCTCTGATAAAAGTACGTTTTGAGCAATGACTTAAAAGAGAGCACAGAGTCCGCCAACTTAATATCCTCAGGCAGTTCATTCCACAGTCCGGACAAACGCCTCGTCTCCCCTTGTTTTCAGCCGAGATTTGGGACCGAAAGCGGCTATTTGCCCGAGGATCACTATAGACTCGAATTAGGAATTTTTAGACTTTATTGTCATGAATTCACAACTTTATTCTCGAAAATAATTCTTGTGAAAACGCATCAAATTTAAGCAGTTTTGGTTGAAGTGGTTGAACTTATTGTGTGGCCTGAGTTTGGAATAATGTAGCAGGCAGATGGGGATGATTGTAGCCTTTAATTCTTACGTCTCTTCATTGATGAAGACCACAAGATATGGCTGAAAGCTGTCATTTCCAATATCTTGTATTTGTTTTCCCATCTCAGGACTGCACCATCTGCATGGAGGCCCTGTCCGGACCATCAGGCTACAAGGGCCCCGGCGTGGGTGGCATCTCACGGGCTGAGTCAGTAGGCCGCCTGGCGCAGTGCGGTCACCAGTACCACCTCCAATGCCTGGTCGCTATGTACAACAACGGCAACAAGGATGGCAGCCTGCAGTGTCCGACCTGCAAGACTATCTACGGAGTCAAGACCGGCAACCAGCCCCCAGGCAAGATGGAGTACCACGTCATCCCCCACTCGCTACCCGGCCACCCAGACTGCAAAACCATCCGGATTATTTATAACATCCCTCCTGGCATCCAGGTAAAGTCTGGACACCAAATCTTGCATAACACCAGCTTCCACAGTGGAAAACAGGAAGTGTTTTATCTTTTCTAGAAGGATTCAATGTATTTTTTTTGTTGCTGTTTAGGGCCCAGAGCACCCGAATCCGGGTAAACCTTTCACTGCCCGTGGGTTCCCCAGACACTGCTACCTCCCTGACAGCGAAAAGGGACGCAAGGTAAACCAGAACACCCCTCTCCTGTCTAAGAGAAATTTGGTATTTTTATCTCACGTGACCAGAAGTATAATCTTTTCTTTCAATCTTCTATCATCAAAGGTTCTTAGACTTCTCCTCGTGGCATGGGACCGACGCCTAATCTTCTCTGTGGGTACGTCCAGCACCACCGGCGAGTCAGACACAGTCATCTGGAACGAGGTGCACCACAAGACGGAGTTTGGCTCCAACCTGACGGGCCACGGCTACCCAGACCCGGGCCACTTGGACAACGTGCTGGAGGAGCTCAAAGCTCAGGGTATCACTGAGGAGGAGTGTCTACCCAGGGACTGAACAAAAAAAACACAAGCTGGAGCAAACAAATTATATTCAACAACCGAGAGTGTTTTACCACCCAAGAAGGAAAAAAGCCTTCGAAAGGACAAAAACTCTGAACAGGAAAGATGCAAAAATTGTTTCAGCAGCATATGCTGAGAGTAAGATTTCTCTTATGACTGCATGAGCCAGTAATGATATGTGAGAAATGCGTTTTTTTCTCCTGATGCAGTTACAGTGTCAAGATCACAGGTGTTGTTCAGTGAAACATTTGAGACCACTGTGCACATACAAGTCAGTGTTAGATTTAAAAAAAAACATTTATACTGTGAGACTTCATATCAAGAATGTAACTACTGGTAAGTGGATTTGAATTGATGAGGTATTGCCACTACTACTGCTGCTAAGTGGAATTAAAAGGAGGTAAAAACGCCTGTAAGGTTACAGTGTTGGTCCACAAGCAGAAGAAACCTTCGACTGCAGATGAATCTTTCAAGTGTATAACTGGATATCTGAGCATGAATATTTGCTGACCTCTAGTGGTATTTTTCCAGAACTACATTCCTTTCTAGGTTTGATTTTTATTCAACTGTATTGATGTATATTATGAAAACTTGATATATCACATAACATTGTTTCCATTCTCTCATGTTTTTATATTTTGATTTTACATTCTGTTTCATATATGGTGTGGTTTTTTTTGCATTGTTTTTGTGTGTGTGGTGCGACAGACTCTCGTGGGGTGAAGTGAAGATAAGCTACAGGAGTATGCCTGACACTTTATATGCCATTTACCAGCCCCTTCTTAACTCAAAACATCACTTTCTGTATTTTGTATTTGATAGTTTTTAAAACTGACATTCCTTGACTTTGAAGCCCATAGAGCATTTGGGAAAGCTTTCTATGTATTCTTGTTTTAGCTTGATGTGAAGGACTGGTGAAGGAAAAGCTACTATGGATTATCCCCCCCCCCCAAAAAATAAAATTGCTAGGATTAAACCTACTGCCTGAGCTTAGATTTGCACAGAGCTATCCGCCTAGTATGAAAATAACCCTGGACAGTTGTATCTACTGTATTTCTTATGTAGGACACACCAGCCTAAACGCTCCAATCACACTCAAAAATGTGGTCATCTGTTGGTTTCTGTCATTTTTAGTTTCTGCCATGAGCAGGTGCAAAAGACTATCTCTTGTTGTGGATCTAGCTTTGGCCAAAGTGGTCCAGTCGGTTTGCATTCGGTCCTGTACGGACCGGTTTATTATGAGGTACACTAGATGAGTTGACTTACTAATGTAGGCCAACATTGAAAGCATTTATGCTTTATGATACTTTCTGTATGCACTGTACTGTATGTATGTGTTTTATGTGCACAAATTTGCATTAAACGTTTTTCTAAGGTTCAAAAGATAACAGTGCCTTTTCCTTTTTGTGATGTCACTCATTTAAAACCTAACAAGCACAAACGTTCATACTTATTAACTATACTAATGTGCTTTTTATTTACAGCAGACACTGCTGCCACAAGAAAGTCTGCTTTCTACCACCTGAAGAACATCTCCCGGCTGCGTCCATCTCTCTCCGATTCAGTTGCCCAGACCCTCATCTATGCTTTCATTACCCCCCGGCTGGATTACTGCAATGGAGTCCTGCTCGGGGTACCCAGCAATGTCCTGGACAGGCTCCAATACGTGCAGAACTCAGTTGCCAGGGTTCTTACGCACACCAAGCCCTGGCAGCACATCACCCCCACTCTCATTCACCTCCACTGGCTCCCTGTAAAGTACACCTATAAACTCCTCCTCCTCACCTACAAATCCCTGCAGTCAAAAAGCACCTCTTCTTCAAGGCCTTTCCCCATTAGATAGTGTTATCCCCATCTACCCCCAAGACACCCTACCTGACCCTGTGAAGCGACCTTGGGTTTCCTGAAAGGCTCTATATAAATACCAGTTATTATTATTATTATTATTATTATTATTATTATTACAAGTGAAACACACAAGATAAAAGTTCATGCTGAATTAAAGAATAACATTAGCACATGAAGAAAATAGTCAGAAGGTTAAAAAATCCAAAGAGTTTGCTAGCTACTCAGCCAGCCACTTCACTAGCTAGTTCGCTAGCCATCATAAGCTAGTCTTGTAAGACCAATGTCCTTTAACACAATTTCTAATCTTTGAAATTATACTATTTATATTTTGATTAGCAACAGACATTGTGCCCAAAAATTATATAATAGTAAACATTGTGTGACAACTTAGTCCAAGAAGAGAAAAGCACTAGGCTATAGCCAACAATTTCAACCCACTAGTTAACATTAGCTGACCACTGTGAGCTTCCAGTGTGAAAGGGCAGCATTGAATTCAAGTGAGTCCTTCAACATGACAGTTTATACAGAATTAAAGTGACACTATGAAACTGTGGTTAACAACACACTTACCACAAGATAATTATAACTGCTAACATATTTTGACAGAAGTGCAATCAGAAGAAACTTAACTTGTTTGCTAACATTTCCTGACCACTATAATTTATTAGTCATCCAAGACCAATGTTACCTTTACCATGTCAACTTTCATACTTTTTTGTACCACTATGGCACTTATAGCCAATAGACAGTGAGGCTACATTGAACACATAAGAGATCTCAGGTTTGCTAATGTTAGCTTGCATCATAAGATAGTCTTGCAAGACCAATGCCTAGTCCTTAAACACACCAATTTCTATACTTTGAAATGATACTATTTTATATTTGATTGTCCACATCTCAACCCACAAGCCAACATTAGCTGACCTCCATGAGCTCCATTGCACAAGGGCAGCATTGAATTCAAGTGAGTCCTTCAACATGACAGCTTTAATATATTTAAGTGACACTATGAAACTTTGGTTAACAACACACACTTACCACAAGTGACTAATACGAGATAATCGTAACTGCTAACATATTTTGACAGAAGAAACTTGAACTGTTTGCTAACATTTCCTGGCAACTATAGCTAACTAGTCATCCAAGACCAAAGTTACCTTTACTGTGTCAACTTTCATTCTTTTTTTTTTTTTTACCACTATGGCACTTTGAAAGACAGTGAGGCTACATTGAACACACAGGAGATCTTTGCTAGCTCACAGCAGGTTTGCTAATGTTAGCTTGCCACCATAAGTAGATTTTGCGAAGATCTCTCTTTGAAGTAGATCGTTTTTGCCTTTTATGATTGATACTGACTTATCTATTTAATCTTTAAGGGGAAAATAGTCTATTTTTTCTCTCAAAGTAACACTGGCTTCCTTTGTGGGCCCTAAACAATTAATAAACAAATTCCCTGAAAGCTATGTCACATATTGATAATGTTAACAACTTCTCAGAAGTGAGACCATGAAAAAAAGAGAATTTTAAAGACCAATTTTGGCATTTGAAATCTGCTATGTGGGTCCAAGTTTGTCATTAAATTAAAACTAAGTTGATATTGTATAGATTACCTTCTTTACTTACATCTACCTAAAACATGAGGAGTGGATGATCAGTTTATCCGTAGATTAGTCTGGCTCTTGGATTAGTAGTCCGGATTAATTCCACTTTAATGAATGAAAAACTGTACGGAGGCAATTACAGTGGACCCCAGCAAGAGGATTCAGTTCTGTTGAAATAAACAAAGGCTGAAGGGCGCATGTTTTTAAGTAACTGAAATCATCTTTATTTTAAAAAAAAGAGCATTTCTGACTTCATGATGCACCTAACACAGCCAGTGGGTTTTTTTCTGAATTGAAAAATGCTACCCAATATAACTCTGAGAATAAACTGCCAAGGCAGCAATCTCAACCCACTTCACCTTCAGAATGGTAGAAGAAATAATATTAATCCTTAGTCAAAACACTACCTTTTAAAACCAAAGCCTTTCAACTGCACACTGAAGGAAACCTTGAAAAACAAAAACACTCAAAACCTTTCACACCAACTTTCATTTGCCCTTCCATTTCCACAACGGCACAGCTTAACCTTGGTTTTAAGTGACAGATGTGATAGATTGGGATAAAGCTGCCAATTTGTGGTATGAAAATGCACCGTCCGCCTGTCAGGTCAGAGAGGAGCAGATGGGTTAAGGGTCTAATCAGGCCGGAGTTAAGCCGACTGACAGCAACTAGTGGCTGTAATCAAGATGAAGTGAGCATGCACGCCTTTTATAAAATCCTTACTATTTCTGTGCTTTTCAGTCTTTTCAGAGACAACGTCCAGCAGAGGAAGAGTTTGGGAGTTTCAGTGTATTTGCAGTCGACAGTGTGGCTGTAGTGCAGCTCTGACAAAAAGGTGGGAACAAAGAGAGGTTAGAGAGAAAGGCAGCAAAAGACAGAGGGGGGGGAAATGCACATATTATGGTAGATTAGGGTGCTTGAGACGAGGATCCGCCCCTCACTGAGACCCAAAGGGGGGAGGGGTCTTTAAACATGGTCAGAGAAATCCTTGCTGCAGGGGTCTATTGTCTACAACCCGTGGCTGTGATTAGAAAGCAGATTACAGGAGTCAGCATCTTGCAGTTCTTTGCACGAGTGTCTTGGTTGTTTAATACATGCTGCCATTTTGTCTGATGTCTGTAGTTTCCTCCTAAAGCATTTTACAGTGTTTCTGTGAAAGCCCTTCCTCTACCTTTTAGATCTGAACTGTAAAGCTGGAAGTGTTTTCCTTTCCTCTACATCGTGCCAGATAGAGCAAATCCTCCCTCTCCCCTTCTCAAAATGATTTGTCTATTATTAAAAGCTTTTAAATGGAGCAGCGTGTTGGCTGACTACCAAATCCAGCGCCTTGTTGCTAGGGAAACACATACCCGTGGTTTCGGCTCTCTCTTTCTCTCTCTTTTTTCCCTCCTCCCCAGAGGCTCATATTTCAAAACTGTCAGCAACCTCATGCGCTCACACTGCTGCCTTTCAGCTAAAAGCTTTTTGTGCTCCTGTGGAGCAGAATGGAGGGAGAAGACGAGTGCATGGGAGTGGTTATAAAGAGAGGGAGGGAAAATGAAGGGCCTCCCTCTCCGTTGCCAAGGCAACTTGATGTCACCGTGACATCACGCACCACTAAAAGCTTTTAACCGGATTCCTCTCCTGCCTTAGGCCCCATTTTGAGTCCTCTTTCAGCAGGGCTAGGGGGGAAGGGCACATGCAGGACGGTGTGTGTGCATGTATCACTCCCTCTCTGCACATTGAGCTCAGCTCTTAGCAAGTAAAAGACTTTCAAATTGAACCTCTAAAGATCCTATTTCTGCAAAACACAGCCAGCACAGGCCAAGAGAACCATTTCAAACATGGCATCAGAGGACGGTTTCAGCTACCTAATACAAGGCCACAGTGAGAAACACAGACGGGCCCCGAATTGGACAGACGGGGAAATGAAGGCCCTCCTGTACGTGTGGGAGGAATACCACAACGAATTGAAAACAAGCAAGAGGAACGCAAAGGTTTACGAGAAGATGTCCCAGAGGTTTTTCCAGCTGACTGGAGAGCAGCGTTTCAAAGAGGAGATCAAGATGAAAATCACCAACATGTCTTTTCAGTACAGGCAAGTGCACTACATCCAAGTGTCCCAACACAGTTCTGACTTTAAACCCCAGCTGTTGCATGACATTAAACCTCTGTTTCTGATCCAACAGGCGACTGAAAGCCACATCCATTGAAAGCGGGGAGACACCAGACTGGCCGTATTTCAAACCCATTGAGAAGATCCTCTCCAAGCCGCTGGAGAATGGGCGGGTGAACTGTTTGGACTACCAGGCCTCAGCTGCGGGTCCCTCCACTTCCTCTCAGTCTACAGACAACGTGGTGACCCTGACAGATGACGGAGTGATAGGATTCCTGCCAGAGTACACGGGCTCCTCAGATGAGATGGAGATTAAACAAGAGCTGGACTCACTGAGCTCTGACAGTGAGCACACACAAGGCTCCAGGTAACAGGAAGTGCACAAGACAGGTTTTATGGCTGTTATGTCACTGATTGAGGCAAGAAGTTTATGAAGTGACACTTTGAATATTGTGATTGAGGGAAGCAAATCACCTTAGTCGGTCATTTTCAACTAAACTGAACTAACGGGCCTGCAAGGCTTTACTTTTTCAGGATCTCACGTTTCCTGTTGTCTGGAACAGTGCAGTATTACCCTGCAAGTACTACTAGAATTTTTTTAATTAAACTTATAGAATATCTTTATTTTGGGTGTACATCTTCTTTTTTTTAAAGACCATACAGAAAAAATCAAGGAAAATGTGCTAAAAATGATCATTATTACATAAAATGTATTTATTTATTTTTAATAACTTTTAAATTCATATAAATGTTTTTATTAATTTACAGAATTATCCAATATGCAATCAGCCTAGCTGAACTTAACTTGTCAAAAACTTAGATTTAAGTTCCTGCGACACTGCTATGGCTAGAAAGGCTACCATTTTTAGCCAGAGTAGCTTAGCTTCGTTGTCCTACCTACAAAAACTTCTTTCTTATTTTTAAGTTATGATAAGCACAGTAACCTTAAAATAATTGATCAATATCTATGTATTTCAGCTCCAGGAAACAAGGAAAAATGAAGGATAGTTAGTTTACTCTAAGGCTAATTTTGGTTATCCCCATAGACTGTATAAATAATGGACATAGTAACCGTGACATCACCCATCTGTTTCTGAAGCGCTTGTTTTGAGGCCAATCGTCAGCGGCAGCCATATTGCTGCTGTCAAGCGATTGTGAGGTAAAGAGGCGGGCTTTGAGCCTCCTAGCCAACAGCTACAGTGTTCCCGCCTGTCAATCAAGTCAGCTGTGCCTCTCATTGGAAGACTCGTAATCTCAATATCTTTGAAATTGCTGTGTTAGAAAAAAATTCAACCCCCTGCAGTGTGTGCCGATGAGCTATCCAGACTACACTCGTCTTTTGTACCAGACTGTAAACATGTTTATTTCTGCTGTAAAGATCGTCTTTTTGAATTGGTGTGTATGTGGTTTCCGGTACTTCCTGAGCCAGCTTCAAGTGGATCCTCTATGCAGTGCAGTTTTTAGCACTTCCGCATTGGACTCATATTTTGAGACCGGAGGTTGCCGCTTGGTTATCCCCAACTAGCTGTTAGCTGGAAGCTAGCAGCATCCCAGCTGCATTTGACAACTGATTGGGTTACAGCAGCATGTTTAAGGCTGTCTCATTATGTTAATGCTGGTGTTTGGTTTCAGCTCAATAGCAAGCTGTGAAAAAGGCAGCTACGTTCAAACCTGAAATTATCTTCAATATGATGGTGATGGAGGTTCAATTACATGGTATAGCTTATGTTAGCGAGTTCGCCAGCTAGTTTCCATTTGCCATGCGACAGAGGTGATTCTATGTGATGCCAGTTAAGGGTAGAAATAAAAGCTGTGTTTTTGAAGAGCATATCATTTGTATACAGCTTTCTTTTTTGTTGTACATTTTTGGTAAAATGGGAAAACTTGAAGGCTTAACTAAAGTTGCTGATTTAGCAATTTGCAGCTGATCGGAACTGTAGGCCGAACATTGATTGCTTGAATCAAGGGATCATCTCTTACACCCCAAAATGACCTTCTCTAAGAGGCTACATCTTTGCCTTTCAGCTCTCACCCTTTAGGCAGGAAAAGACGCGGCAACAGACAACAGTCCATGAAGAGAAAGAAACTCCGGGTAATGCAGGCCATGCTGCAGCAACAGAAGAGGTCGAGCCGGGCCATAGAGGAGACATGCAGGGAGGTCCGTCGAGCCATGCACCAACAGAACCTCCTCCAGGTCCAGTGTCTGCAGCTGCAGGAGCGCATGATGAACCTGCTGGAGAAGATGATCCAGCCTCCGTCTACTACGTCAGCATCGTGGGGCCAGGGTGGGGTCAAAGATCCAGGGCAGCCATAAAGCATGATTTTTAGGTTTGTCTTGGAGAGATTATTGTCTTGCCTCACCTATAGCCTATAGTTATTATAGAGTTTAGTTTAGTATCCAACGTTTGGAAGGCGTTTTGCGTTGCAGATGAAACGTTGGTCTTATCGGTTCAGAAATGCTATACAGAGGTACAAAAATACCCTGTTAGGATTTCTCAAGGTGCCATAAGCCTGAATATATTAAAGGAGGATGCCCCTGCTAATATCCCTTCATGATATATGCTGGTTGTTAAGCATCTGTCATTCTCCAAAGTGACATTTCATCTTCAGGATATTTGTTATACTTCTCGTTTGTTTGATTATTTGTCAAGCGCCCTTTTTAAAATCACTGTGGAACAACAGCCTTGCAAAAATACACTTGTCACTTCACTGTGCTGGGATAATTACATGTTGTGAAGGTTTGATGCCAAAACTGGGCAATTTGTAGCATAATGAACCAGGAGATGAGGCAATAATCCCTTTTACTGTTAAAGGAGCTGATAAACATAAAATTCAGCCTTCAAACGGTCCTTTTTGTGCTGAGTAGCATTATATTTGACAAAAGGAGTGATAAGGCAGGGTTGCTTCTGACCTTGAATTTATGTAGTTTACATAAAGATGTGATAAAACTGAAAGTGAACTGTAAAAGACAGAGTCCCTGACCATGGCTTCTCTGAATTTAAGAATGAAAGAGTGAAGCTCTATTTCCTCCTTTCAACTGATATTCCTGTTCAAGGTGAGTCTCATGTAGATTCCAGAAAGATAAATCTGAACAACTGAGTCACAAATTGATTCCTCTTCAGATTCAGCAACTCTACTGTGACTATACAGTGATACATCTTGTGTGCCCTTGTTGTTTTAGGATTAGGTAATGCAAACTTCAAAACAGAAACAGAATAAACACTTATTTTTCCTCAATATGTAAAGACTTCCTGTTCTTTCCCTTTGCTGCATTTCTGCTGAATAAAATAATGCACAAGCTGCAGTCATTTATTTGTCTTTTATTGTATCTGCAGTGTTATTATTACTGAAATGCAAATACACAGAAGGCAAGGTCTGATAGAGCCCAATTCTTAAAGTCTTTGCCTTTCAGCCTATTTTAAGAGGATTTGGAGAAACTGGGGATTAAGTTGGTTCTATTGCACACTACACTAGCTTCATGTCACTCACTGTTTCTGAAAATGAAAATGCATTGTTTTGCAAAATGTAGACCAAATGTTGCCACCGGTTGCCACCTGTCATATTGGTATCCATCAGTCTTAAAAAGAAATGGCTTCATGTTTGATCGCATCGGGATATTCATCAGAATTATTATATTACTGCCCCCTTTTGTGTGTACAGCACACGTGCAATAAAGCCATGTGACAATGTGTGCAACCGTTGCAGCACTTTGACCACAGAGGCATTGTTTACACACCACCCGCGGTTAAGTGCTGTAGCTCCAGAGTGAGAGACAGAAGGAGAGAGATATTTATGATAACTGAATGAGGAATACTGCACAAATAGCAAACGGGTAAGGTATTAAACTACATTTTTTTTATAATAATGACTATTCTCAGACACTAAATGTCGTGTAAAGAAAATGAACATGCTGCGTCTTGAACAGTCTTTGAGATGGTTACAGAGCTTCCGTTGCTGTATTTCTTCATATAAATGGCGCAGTTTACTATAAAAAAGCTCGAGGAGGCTTTTAAATGTGATTTACTTTAGCGCACAGTGCAGACATACACTGACATCAGAATCAGCCAATAGCGTGCCTTCAATCGTTTGAATATCGAACGTGACAAGCGCGGTGATTGGCCAGAAAGAGACGTCACGTGTTCCGCAGACGTTACGCTGTCATGGTTACAATGAAAGACGCTCTGTGTGTCAATGGAGGGAGGTGCTCTCGCGCACTGCCATATGGACTCCTGAATCACGGCAGGGGGAATACTTGTGGAATATTTGAGAGAAGAAAAAAAACCATGTAAATATTTAGAGTCATGGCAGCTTGAAGGCTTGAAGGCAGACCCCACGGGAGTTTTTCTGGAACTTTTCGCTTCTTCCTAAAGGTATTTTCAAATGTTTGTACTCACAGCCGCGTTGAGAGTTTCAGGCTCGTGCAGTTTAAACTTCGTTTTTCTGGAACAACGGTTATAAAGTGTGAGCACGTGCGCCTCTCTTCGGGTGTTTCTGGTTTTAAACATGTTTTATGTTCAAATGAAATGGTTGTGAGAGGACTGGAGCAATTTTAAAACTGAGGTTGACCGAAACCAAACAGTGTGGTTGTCATTAAAGAGTTGTTGGTGAACAGGGAGCCAGCTGGCACTTTGTTTTGGGGGAGTGGGTGGAGGGGCGAAGGTTAGTCATTTGCAAGCTGTGTTGAGCATAAATGCTTTATGTGACTTATCTCTGACAGATAATTGTTAAAATAAGATTGATGGTGAGAAATTAAACTTTGAATGTATTGTGTAAAATATTTTATAATTCTGTATAAAAAATGACCTCGAAGCAAGAAGAATAATTATGCTGAACTGGAAAAAAAAAACAAAAACAATTTATCTAGCTTTAATGAATGATGTAATGAAGCATTTGCAGTTAGAGAAAATAAAATTCCCTCTAAGAGGAAAGATAAATATTTTTTACTCAATATGGCAGCCGTTTATAGACCACTATATCAAAAACAACCCAATGAAAAAAAGAATAACTTAGCAAAAATATAGGGCACTTGACATCCTCCAACTTGTATTGTTGTATTATTGTAGTATTATTACTATTTAAATCTATTTTTATTTTATTTTTTGGGTTTTTTATTTAGTTTTGTTGTGTTAGTTTGAGGCATAGATAATAATGTCTCAGACTTTTGCAATTTGTATTTGGAAAAGAAAACCCCCAATAAGATTTTTTTGTTAAAAAAGTCTTCAAAATAGTCTGTTTGATTTAAATAGACATACAATGTCGTATTAATATAGTTAACATGCTGTTCAATGTAGGAATGCAACACAAAGCTGAAGGATTGAAAATTATTTACATAGATTGTGATAACTGAATAATTTTTTTGTGCCATAGAACATTGTCATTACAATTACACAATATTGAAGACATAAGTACATAACAAGCATACAACATTCTTCTGAGCTCCTTTAATACAAATTTATATCTACATTTTAGCCTCTCTGGACTTGATTTTCTCTTTTTGTGGCAAAACTAAAACTATAAACATGCAGAGAGAAAGTACCAAAAATAAAGTAAATCAAGCAGTATCAGCACTGGACCTAATAAACTTTTGAAGAATACCAATAAAGTATTTCGACACAAATAAGTGAAGTGAGTTACAAGAATTAAAGTAAAATAAATTGAAATAAAAATAAAACACATGAATGTTCCTACAATGCACCTTATCAACAAAGTCAGGTCTCAGAGGTTTGACATTTCACCTATTTTGCCCAGTGTGATCTGAACACTTCTAGCCTTAAATTCAAAGAGAAAGTTACCTTTTCCATTCTGTAAATATCCAGTTATTTACTGTAGGTCCAGACTGCATCATCCATCTTTGGGCGAGAGCCTTTTTACCTGTTGTCAGCAAAATAGCTATCAAGCACTTGTCGACATCTTTTACTTCAGGGGAGATATAATTTAAATACATGGTTTTAAAATCAAAAGGTATTATGGTGTCAAAAATGCTCTGTATAGTTTTATTTATTTCTAACTGAATCATTTTTAAAGTCTTGTAATGAAGAAAAAAGACAAATAGTATTACAAAGCCAGCTTTTTTATAGTGAACATGCATCCATACATTTCATTTACTCTCTTTTCCCATTACGTTGATTTTTTTTTGTTTTCTCAATTGCTCATCATTCATAGTATAATATAATACCATGAGATAACAATGCTGGGATTGATTGTAGTCGCTTACTTGGGAGGGATCTCAACTTATTTTTCATGTTGTATTGAGGTAAAGTTTGTTTTCTTGTGGAAAAGCGGTCACCTAGAAATGAGAGAACAAGTTTATGAACAAGAAAATGAGAAAGCAAATTGAATTGTCTTGTCATCATGGGAAAAATGGAGTAAATAAAGTATATGGATACATGTGCGCTTAGGATGTTCGTACGAAAAAACAGTATTGTGGAAAAAACTTTTCTCAATGTTTCATCTCTTCCTCTTTTTGTTTTATTAGAATGACAACAACATTATAGTGTTGGCAACCTGCAAGTGTTTCAGTTCCCACACACTGGATCACAGCACCCTACAACAAAGATGAGGATCCAGGGACAGCCTGAGGGCGCGAGGAGGCGCCTGGATTTGAATGCAATCGGAGAGCTAAGGGGTGTGGAGGTCATCCGGAGTCGGGCAGGATATGGATTTACTATTTCAGGACAGAAGCCGTGCATGTTGAGTGGCATCCTGGAGGGAAGTCCTGCTGACTTGGTGGGACTTAAACAAGGGGATCACATCATGGCAATTAATGGAACTGACGTGTCCGCTGCGGCGCATGAGACTGTGGTGCAGCTGATTGGCAGCTGCAAAGGACCATTGCAGCTGGTGGTTCATGCAGAAGCCAGAATCATGGGGAACCCGATCCTTAATGACGCAAAATTCGGTAGTGGACGGAAAAGTGGAATCTACCAAAAGGCGGCTGTTCTCCGGACTATCTCAGATGATTCGAGCAACTCGTCCTTTAACTCAGGTGTTGCTGTCAACACCAAACAGAGGCCGGTGTCTGAGCCTGATATGTCACAGTGGGCACAAAACTGGAACTCTTTAGCTGATCGGTCAAAGCAGGACCCATCCAGAGTGGGGGACTCAGACTCTGTGTTTGCAGACACAGAGGAGGTAAATGCAGAGTGGAGTGTTTTAAACATGACTTTGGTGGTGGGCTATTTGAGCTCAACAGAACTCATCCTGAACACTACAGACTCAGAGGAGGACTGCTTGAGAGCCATCAGAGAGCGGATTCGACAGTTAGGAACAGAGCAGAGTACCCACACTCTGGTGATGATGAAGATTATGTTTGATTGCGTGCGACTTTGTGATGACGCAGGAGCTGTTCTGGCTGCTTTTCCCATTGAGAACCTTGTCTTAGGGGCTGTTTGTGCTGAAGACCCACGTTTCTTTTGCTTGGTCACTACAGCTCACATAATAAATGGTCGAGTACTTGGGGAAGGTCCCCTGCGGGCCTCCTGCCATGTTTTCTTTGTCGACCCAGAGCTAGGAAGCCATCAGGACCACATTGGTATTGCTGGACGTTTTGGCTTTGACTGCACACCAGACCCGGATGCTGAAGGCTGCCTTGAATTTCCCCTGATACCCCCGGATGTTCTGCACTTTGTCTCAGTCCTGTACAGCGACATGGGGGAGGCTGTGGAGAGGCTTCGAGTCAAACTGGACGTGGAGGCTCAGCAGCAAGGGAAAGAAAATGGCAAAGAAGGCAGTGCCAGCAGCAATGGTGACAGCGGAATTGGAAATGGTTCCCCCCCTGAGGAGAGAGCAGATAGGGATTTTTCTTCTGTGATCCTAAACCACCCTGGAGCCCACCTCCCCAGCTGTCCATGGGATTACCCCATGTCTGAAGACCTCACCCCAATAAACCTCTCCAAGAACGGCCAAAAACTTAATCCGGAGACCAATTCCAGCACACATTCCCTTTCAGAGTCTCTACCAGGCCCTGACTCTCTTACCAGCTTTTACGGAGGTCCCCCACCCAGGCTTGAGTTCCAGTTCAAGCCCCCACCACCCCCCCTGCCTCTCAGTAAGAAACCAACCTTCTTTGCAGATCCTCTCAGAAGTAGCCAAAGATGGTTCTCAAAGCCAAAGTGGCCAAAAGCACAGAGTAGCGATCCTGTGCCTCAGGTGACTTCCAACAATTGCAACAGCTGGTCTTCAGGTGTTAGCCACAGTGCTAGCATGAACAACCTTCCTCCCCCTATGAGCCAGATCCCTCCAAACAGGTACCGGTCAGCGGAGGTCATGATGCTGCCTCCCAGAGAGGAATGGACCAAACAGCTTCTGGAACAGAGAGAAAAACAGCGGAAAGATGCGAATACCAAAAATGTAAGTACCGTTTAAAGTCACAGAACAATTGTCCTCGTCGCAGGGGTCACTGGTTCGATTCCCAGCCGCGTCTATTTCCTGGATTTCTTCCCCTACTCTCTACCACATTTCCTGTCTCTCTTCAGCTGTCCTATCTAATAAAGCCAAAAAGGGCCAAAATATAACTTAAAAAAAAACAAAAACATTTAGATATTAAGTTGAAATTGTATATTTCTCCCATGATGCTACATTTCACTGAACACTGTTAATGCAAGCATTCAGAGCTAAAGCCAGTTCACTTGCAGTACATTGATTGACTGGTAGAGCTTAATCATTCATGAGCAGGCCATTTAGCCTATGTCTGTTTAAGTCACAGATTTGCATTTTTTGAAAGACTTTTGGGGCCCTTTCAAGCCTTTATTGGAAGGTTTGCCAGTATAGTGTCAGAAACTTGGAAGGGAAAGTGGGGACTATAAACTCTGTACATGGGGTGTGTGATTAAATCAGGGTTACCCAAACTTTTCAGCCCCTGACCCCCAAAATGTATGTGCCAAAGACTCGTGACCCCCACTGTCCCTTAAAAATGATTTAATGTGGCTTCATTTAGCTGTGTTTCCTGTGCTATTATGAATTAACCTGCTGCTACTGATGCTTTTGATAATTGACTGTTTACTAACCCTAAACTTAGGAGTCATCTGGCAAAAAGAAATGTAGAAAACTCATTACATTTTATATTTCCAAGGTTTTAATTCAAGTTTAGCTACTATTTTAGTCAATATTTTTTTACTATAATGGGTGAAATGCACTATTTTTGGATACATTTTGCCAATTCAACTTTTTTTATTGCATTTTTTCAGTATTTCTTTGTTCACCACAAGTTAAAAAAATGTATATATAAGTAACACAAAACCAACAAAGAGATGAAAATTCAAAAAATTCAAAAATTACAAACATAAGAATGATAATAAAGGAATAATCATAATTAACAGTACAACCCAAAAAAGGAAGAGAAACATAAGAAAAGAAGCTAAATAAAGAAAAATAAACAGTATTTAAAATTTTTAGATAACTTTAAAAAAAAACTTAAAGAAAAAAACATTCACGAAGACATCTCACAACCCCCCATTTTTGTCTCGCAACCCCCCCAGGGGGTCCCGACCCACACTTTGGGAACCCCTGGATTAAACCAATAAGCAGCGCCCCAGCAATGCATATTCTGTATGAAAGTTTGAACCCAGGCTGTCTTAGGGAACAGTTTGTAGGGCTGTTAAGCTCTTCTTTGGCCTACCTTCTCTTCAAAACTGAAAAAAGTATATTCATAAACATTTAGATTCCCAGCTTCACAAGTCAGTAATTGGATTTGTACATTTCTAACCTCTTGGCTCTTCCTCTTTTCAAATCTGAAAAGCAGTAGAAAAGGCCAACACTGGAACAAAGGCAAAGATTGTCATCCAAAAACATCAATAGGGTAGCAAAAGTCAGTCTGATCTGAGTCCTGTCGCGTCAATCATCTTGCGGCTCTTCAGGTTAATCTGTATCTAAATCCTGTCCGAACAAACCACATCTCAAACAATATCCAGTCGCTCTGTGGCATTTTTAACTGATTTCACACAACAATTACAGGGAACAGCCTCCAATATAGAGCTATAGTTGGAATTTGAGAAATGTATGTACATCATGAGAAAAACTTTTGACCCATTTTATCTTCAAAAAACATACCCCCTTTGATTGGAATTCCTTACACCAAATAGCTCCATTGTTAGTGTGGCGCTGCTGAGACAACAGCATCTGTTTCTGCACTTCACTCAGCCACACAGGAAGCATTAAAATGCTCACATGGAGTCGAGTTTCCAGACACTGAGGGGGTGTTTTTGGTGGCACCTAAAAGGAAACAAAATACCACTATTTCAACGGTCAATTGGTGCTGAGTGTGGATTGAGCCCCCAAAAGCACCTGTTACGAGTCAATGATGTTATTGTCGTGAACCTGAGGAGGGACGGACTGAGATTTTTTTAAATGCTGGTGTCCTCACTGCCCACAAGATGGCTCTGTGTATCCACAGAGCGCGGGAAATAAGGAACTGAGCCTCCCTAAGGAGATCAGTGATGTGTGTGTGATTACTTTCCTTTTCTTAGTCACATAGATGCCTATAATCAGTTATTCATGCCATGTTTTTAAACACAGATCAAGTAATTTTAGCTCCTGTTTTGTGCTCCTGAATAAACCAGTGCTACAAATCCTCCTGTTTTTGTTCTTTTTATTGCATTTATTGCTCTTTTTTAAACAAACATTTTATCCTATTCATGTATCACAATCTGCACTCGTCTCCCAGCTTGTGTAACATCAGACTACAATCTTGTTACAGGAAGCCAGGCAAATTACAGGGTAGAGCCATTCATGCCATGCAGGGGTCATTATCTGCAACTCTTGTTCAAACATAGGACACAGCCTCCGCAGTTATAAGCACAAGGGGATGGCTGGTTAAACTGCGACCTCTTATTCTGACGTCGTAGGCGCGAGAGGAGAGCTGATCTCTCCCTGAGACTTTGAAATGAAGTGCTTTTTGTGTCTGTACCTTTTGTAGCTTTGCAGCTGTGTCAAAGTATCTGCAGTTCTGTGTCTCTTTATACTTGTTATGATTGCAAGAGCACAACATTAAAGACAATCTCACTTTGGTTGGAGCACTACTTTTGCACAGCCTTTGCCAAAGCTTGTGGGCGATGAAGTTAACTAGTTTGCAAAGATTTATGCATAACATCTTGATTCCACATTTCTGATTTTATAATCTATTTTTTGGGCCTGTCTGTGTTTACCTTCTACAGTTTAAAGACAAGTAGTGACAACATTAATGCAATGAAACTGCCTAATATGGAGTAACAGCATCTCGGACGTGGTGTTGTTAGTCGACTGTCTACTTATTCACATGGTTCTATCAAACATCAAACTGGTTACCTAATGAAATCCAGATAAAGCCATCATCAGCATTGCTCTTAGTCTCATTGGGCACTGCTTTTTGTTCCCACAGGGCTCCAGGTTTTGGGGTGTGGGTGTTGGCCGGGCTTCCAAACGTCGCCCTGCCAAACGTCTCAGCCTGGCACGATCACTGGACGACCTCGAGGTAGGCACCAAGTCCGTCATTGTTTCCACAGAGTTAGATTTTTACGTTTGTTCTCCTCATCAGAGCCATTCATACGTTTCACTTTTTTCATACAGTTCGTTGTGATTGAATTGCTCAATTAACAAAAAGAAAAGGGGAAATCAGCAGCCTTTTGTAGAGGATGAGAGTTGTAATATGTATGACGTCTGATCATTTCAGTTCCTCCTTTTCTGCAGAATATGCGTCACTAATGTGGACATTCATTTAACCACCCCCATTTCTCATTCTGCTCCATGTTCAGCTCTTTTTAACCTTTCATTTCCGTTGCCTTGAACTCTGCGTTTTGCTGCTGCACTTGTGGCACGGGGTGGCTCACAAAGTGCTCTTTGTGTGGGCCGGAGCTGCGCTCCTGTTTGTTTGGCCTCGCTAATGAGCACTGCTGCGCAACTGAATATCGCACTCACATTTTCTCATATTAATGTCGCAGAGGAACGCTCTCTTTTTTTTTTCTTCTTCTTCTTCTTCTTCTTCTCTCGCATTACTCATGCACACTGATTCATATTCACATAAACACACGCACTGTTGCTACTGCTCATAATTGCAATGAAAGCACATGAACAGACAAAAACAAACCCAGAGAGGGGCATACTGTATCGTGGGTCCATGCAGGCATTAGTCACAGCCGCACACAGACACACCCGCAGATCACACATTGTACCAAAAGCAGGATCTCCATACTGACAAGTCATATTGTTGATACGCTCCAGTTTCAGAGGAGGTCTGCCCCACATCTACAGATGGAGGATTACACATAGCTATAAAAGGTTACAACAGCTGCAGAGTTGCTGCTCGCACACAACTTTTATGCTGTCTTTCATTGTAGATACACCGTGGACTCAAGACTGAAGTATGGTTCTGTTCTTCAATGAAAGTGCCCGAAGCCCCAAAACATCACCCCCTTTTTTTTATTACTCTGTGTTCAAACCTGAGAAAACTGGTTGGAGTTACTACAAGGATTTTAAACTTTGATATGATACAAGTTATAATCAAATTATATCAACACTTGTTTTGAGAACAGTGGCAACAAAATTGAACTCCTGGGTAGGGATGCACGATATTATTGGCACATTATCGGTATCGGCCGATTCTGGCTTTAAAATGAACTATCGGCCAACACGCTGAAATCTGCCGATATAATTAACCAATGAAATAATGGGCTGCTACACACATGTTGGGCTCATGTTTTAAGGCAAATTTTAATTTAAGCAGCAGTCTGTAGGGTACATGTAGTTTACTAATTTAGGCACATTTACTGTCACAGTTGCACTTTTCACATGTTCCCTTTCAACAGAGGTTAGGTACACTACTCCTGGGCACTCAACGTTTGAGTATCTTTAGTGTTTTGCGACTCTTCAAAATGCAGGTGCAGAAAAAGTCACTGAACAGACACCATCATCGACATACAGAGAAACTACGTCTTATTCGTGCTCACTCTCTTTACTTTGTCTCTCTCTCTGTTGGCTGAAAATATGACTGCCGATCTTTCCTTTTCATCAGCCTTGGCTATTTCGGATAGTGCCAAATATAAAAACATTGCAGATTGCATCATCTTGAATCCTGTGGTATTGAAAAAAAAATCTAAAACATTTTGGCAACCTACTTTCCTGTGAGGGTGCAAACTTTCAAACAAGTTGTGTTTCATTAAATTCAGTTGCTATGGTTATTGCTTTTGAACAATTGCACAAAAAGACAGCGAAAAATGACCATTGTTCTAAACAGCTGATGCAGTTGTTGTGGAGGCATTGTAAGGAGACATTATTCTGATTTCTGTTAAGTTGAGACTTCGGAGACGTGAAGCTTCAAACTGTTGAAATCAGCTTTCTATTTTCCACCCATAATTTGGAGCTGCTTTTACGGAACGAACCAACATTTGGTGGTGTGATCTGGATGCTTTCACACTCATACTTGGCAATGAGATCTCTCTCTCACACCTCAAGTTTGCTCTGTTACACAATATTTGCACATCAGCAATACCTAGACTTCACACCTTGACTCTATCAGGAGCACCGTCAGGGAGGGATAGACACGCTCAGGCTGGTGTTATATGATTGAAGTTTCAGTCATGTCAAAAACACACCAGCCTTTCATTATTGGAGCAGCATGGGTAATATTTCTTCTGAGCCGGATCAGGCACTGACATGTTGGCTCAGTGGAATAATTGGCTCCGAAATAGCTGAAGTTTGGTTTGGCATTATGGGAAAAGACTGTGGTTTGAAAAATAGAGTTATGAATATGACTTTAAGTTTTGGCAGGTCTACTTCAAACTTCTTATTGCCTCTGAAAAAAAAAAATCTGCATTCAAGCAAAGGAGTTGACTGCTTGTTGCTGCAGGCATGTCCTCAGAGGAGTTGTTTGTATTGCACAGGAACATACCATCTGCAGTTATTCAAATGAAATGTGTTGAAGATTTTAATTCACTCTCCAAACTTTACAAGGTTTTCTGTATCAGTGAGTAAGACGTAATGTAAGAGGAGTATATTGTTCTTCAATGGCAGGTGACATCTAGTGTTAAAGCTCCTCTAAGTTTATCACTGGACTGAAATTAACACTGATGCCTCTGTATGACCTACAAAAGCAAACAGGACCATCAGCAACAAGACTGACAGCTTCTATATTGTAAGTTTTGATGTCTGAAACCACTACGAGGGGGTCGGTGTCAGACCTGACGCCTATTTCAATGACACATTTGACTGTTAGAAGAAAGCAAGTTCAGAATTTTTGCAGGAAGCACTACCTACAAATATAGTGCTTTTTCAACCCCAACCCACTCGAGGCAGATGGCTGTCTAACATGAGTCTGGTTCTGCTGGAGGTTTCTGCCTGATAAAAGGAAGTTTTTCCTTGCCACTGTAACTTGCTGCAAAGTGCTCTACTCACTGTCAATTAAGATGAGAAAAGACTGAGTCTTACCCATAGACTGTATAAATAATGGACATAGTATCCATGACGTCACTCATCTGTTTCTGAAACGCTACTAAAGGTAGCAGGAGTACCTGGGGCAACTTTTGGAACAGGAAGCATCAGTGAGAGGTGCTTTGAAATTGAGGTCATAGGCCCTGCCAGTGCAAAAAAACTGTGTCAATGGACCCTTAAGCTGTGTTCTTTCAAAGATCAAATTCACGCAAAATTAAAGTCTTAATGCCAAATGCAGCTTAAAGGCATTACCACCGCATCTAATCAAAGCCAGTAACACATCCTCTGTAGTTCTGAATAATGATAGTTCTGTGCATTCCTGGTATTAACACCCCAGGGAATATCCTATGGTTGTCAGAGGCAATCAGATCCACATCTAAAACGTGGCTTCGGTGTCTTATTTCAAGAGCTAACTTCACCCTGAGTTCATGGTCAGAGATCAGATGGCACAAAAAGCCCCCCCCCCCCTCCCGCCACAGCAAACTCACACATGTCTAGGTTTTAAGAACGACTCATGTTCTTGTTTGAAGCACTCTGATGGAATAAGAGAGAAACACTAGAAAGCAAAATCTCATTCTCTTTCTAAGGCTGCGCTGACACTTCAGAGACAACACACGAAACCCATCAACCTATCAAGCCTATTTACTGAGAAAAACTGTTGACCTTAAACGGCTCCCTGCTCATTCAAGAAAAATAATGCCGGTATGAACTCGATGATCTGAAGTGTTTGTCTCCAGCGGCTCTTTCAGAGTCTGTTATTGTTGTGAGGGATGTCCCGAGGGATCGCTCTCATGGCAAATCTGGCAAACATCTGCGATAAGCTCAGCGTCGGTGTTTGCACCTGGACTCACAAGGACACTGTGTGGGACTGTACACACTCTTGGAGCCCTCCTGTTTGAAGCCTCGCTGCTTGATGTGGACGCTCTTTATCTTATTAGGGCCCGAGCAGCAAGGTCGGCGAAGGCCCTATTGTAACCCTGAGGGTTTTTCTTTCTTTCTATCTAGTAATGTAAATTGCCTTTTTGGAGCCTTCAACATGCGCGAAAACTCATCAAACTTCTCACACTCATCAGGATTGGCGAAAATTTCTATATTCTTTTGATCCCGTGCAAAATGTCCCAAAAATGGCTCAATAGCGCCCCCTTCTTTCGAACTGGGCACCTCCTCATCATGGTTCAACTTGCATGCATGACATTTTTTTTCACATATCTATCAAGCCAAGACCTACAAAACAGATGCTTAATGTCATGGTGAAATCCCAACAGGAAGTCAGCCATCTTCTTTTTTTTCAGTTTTTCACCTGATTCGCAAGGGTACGTATTTCAGAGATCTTGCCCATGGCCTTTTCTCCAATCGAGTCAGAACAACGCACATTCTGTCCTAGACACATTGACAGTTCAAAGTTATTAGAAAAATATCACAAAAACTAAAAATTGGGGGCTTGGCAGACATTCAGGCGATGCAACAAACGCACATGTCTTGCCATAAACAGGAAATGGATTTTGGGGGGGCTTTAAAATGCACAAAATCTCAACAAATCGGCCACACATATGCCACTTATCCCATTTATATATTTTTGGGCTCTCGTCCTAAAAATTCAAAAATCTGCTCTCTAGCGCCCTCTAAAGGGTTGGAAAAAGAGTAAAATAACCCTCCCTTTAGAGTTTTTTTTAACCTTCATGCACGATTTCTGACATGCATATTCAGGGCATCAGGACACACAAAAAAGCCTATTGCAGCCATATCCTAAAATACACAGGAAAAGCGCCTCCTAGCTTTGAATGTGAAAAACGGCCCCCCAAGTAAGGGTGCATACTTTTATGGTACACAGCACCACCTGCTGCATATTAGGTGGTGGTTGCAGGTGTGTTAAGGCCCATTCATTGCTGCTTGTGGCTTTAATATTTCTTGCCATGCTGGACATTTTCAGTCACAGCGGCTCAACGCAGAAATTACCAAACGTTTGTTGGCTTTCTTCTCACAGGCTGGGATATGTAGCCTTTGTCACCTTATGCTCGAAGCTACACATTATTATCTTCTGCTTTTTGGTGCCCCATCATGCTCATGCTCATTAGAGGCAGAAACAGCAGTAGAAATTGTTTGTGCTGCTCATGTTTTGATGCGTGCTGAGCTTTTGTTGCCATTCTCTCTTATGTCAAAGAATGTGCTGCTCTGAATCTTGTCATCTTATTTCTCTCCTCATCAAAGATTCCTTGTTTTTGCTGCTTTATCACCCCATGACATTGAGTGTGTTTAACTTTGCAGAAGTGACACCATTAGCAAGCTGATGTGCCCTGTCCCCTGAGGTGCTGCTGCATGTAAAAACATCTGCTGATAAGGTTTTTAATCTCCTCAAGCTTACTCTAGGTGCCTTCTGGGAAAATTTGGGGCACCTCTTCTGCCCTTGAAGAATGAAGTTCCTCCCCTTCTTTTAGGCGCAGAGACATGAGTAGCGCTTGTTTGCATATCTGCGGGAAATAGATCCATCCTGTGGGTGTAGCAAGAAATGGCATGAAGACAGAGACAGAGACGGGGAGGGAAGAGGAGGAATTTACAGCAAATAGAGAGAGAGAGAGAGGATGGAGGGAAGAGAGAGAGAGAGGGAGGGAGCTTTTGAACTCCCAGTAGCTGTCAGGATTTCGGCTCTCCCTCATCTCCCTCCTCCTCCTCCTTCCCCCTCCTCGTTCCTTCTCTGTCTCTCTGCACTGCAAACACTGACTCGCACACGCACCGCGGAGCCTCAGCGGATGGACTCGTTTACACACACCGAGCGTGTGGAGCAGCAGCGCTGAAGAAAACACACGCACTCACACAGCGCCATACATGGAGCAAACTTTAACTCTCAACTCTGTAAGTCTTCAAAAAAAAATCTTCTTTTTTCTTGTTCTGTCTGTCTCTTCTTCCGTTCACTAATGCCATCTTCATCTTTCCCCCTTTTGCCGCTGTTACTTTTTCCCCCTCTTTGGGCTCTTTGTGGGCTCCTGTTGTAGCCTTTTGAGCGGCGTACAGTGGTTAGCTTGTGTGGTCTGTCAGAGGAATGTTTTGACCAGTGCCAGCTGAACTCTCATGTGCTGTATGACACACACACACACACACACACACACACACACACACACACACACACACACACACACACACACACACACACACACACACACACACACACACACACACACACACACTGCGTCGCTGTAAAGAGTGAAATGCGGTCCAGCATCTATATCAGGATGCGCGCTGACTTCAAATTAGACGCCGCACTGAAAGGGTTTTGTGAAGTGACCCGGGATTATTCTTGTCAAGGGAACATCAAGGGTTGCTTATGGGGCCTTTTGAATAGAGGGTGCTCTGAAGTGACCCCCTTTTCTGCACAGGGAGAGGTTTGATTCAGTGTGAGAGAAACTGAGTTTAAGGGTTGTTGCTTTCAGAAGAAATCTGTTCAGAAGATTTGTATTGTAAGGCGATCACGTAACAGCAGTTTAGTTTGAACTTGACACGGTCGCTGTGGTTTTGCCTTGCCCCTGTCGGCTTTGTGCAGGCATGTCCGCGCTCTGAATCACCAGCCTTTTATTCACTTATCTTTGAGGAACACATTTTTTTAAAGGTGCTGCATGATATCTCTTGCTGAGACAGTCTAAACCTAAAAGAGACGCGCTCATATCCAAGCAACCAACCTATATGCACTCACAAGTTGACTAATGACCTTTATAAATATTATAATAGCTGCTAAAATTAGATGCCATCCCTCATTATATCAATTCCTCCCTCTACTTTTTGATGTGGGTGCTTTGACTTGAGAAGAAGAGCAGAAATGTTGTTCCTGGGGATCAGCAGAAGAACACAACGCACTTTTATCTTGCTGACATCACATGGCCTGCCTCGGAGCGTGGGTGGACAGTATCGCTCACAAAGTGTGTCCTTAGGCTAGCATTATAGCCTGACATTTTCTAAATGTCTCCTCTACCATTTCTTCTTCTCTTCTCCCCACAAAGAAGGGTTTTTATTGCAATCACACAGACTCCTCTCCTCCAAACCCACCAAGTGGAAAAGCGCCGCATTAACACGAGAAAACTCAAGTGGAGGTTCTTTAGCTGTCCAGCTGCTCTGAGTATGAATCTGCAACAGCCAGTAACCAGATGACCAGATGTGGATGTGGTTGCTGACTTTGCTTTTTGACCCAAATGTAACCACGGAAAATACCCGACGCCTCGCCATCTCTGGACCGAGATGCACTGCAGATCCACTCCAGCACTATGACATCATCCATCGACGTTCAGGATTATGATATTTTTTTTTATTCTTTAGAAAACCACACAGCTCTCCATCATCTCTCTGCTGATTGGCTGAAGGAAAGCCTGGTCTGAACCGGGCCTGAATGACTTCTAGGAGTGATTCATCCCTCCACACACTGTTTATCTTCCTAAACCGTACTATTATTACATTTTTCAGCTTCACTGAAAGGGAATCTACTGCCAAGGGTGTGGAGGTTACCCAACAAGGAACGTCTTCAGAGCTGCCAGAGTGTTTTATCACCTCGCTGGTAACAGTTTAGACATGTCTGGGATCTCGCCGTGTACCTCAAATCTCAAGCTCACGACTTTGAGACATTGTGCCAATAATTGAATCTCTTCTGACTGAAGGGAGACTGTGAAAGTGTATAAAGCTGATATCTTTCTGACCCTGTGTTAGTAAAGATGTAGCAGAGGCAGGCCAAGGTCTTGTCTTTCTTGCTCTGTGGAAATCAAAAACATGGATTATCAGGGCGGCCAAGTTCTTCTCCCAGTAATATTATTGAAGGATTGGCTTGGCGCTTTACTTTGGCAGTCTAAACACTAACTTCCCCTCATGAACTATTTCTATAACATCTTCATCCTGTGGTCAGAATGGAGAAATACGATCCATGTGTTTGTATAGCTGGGTTACTGGGTTATTGTCTGACCTCATTGCTTTGGTACAATGCCTCACAATAAGTTATGATATTTCTAAAGGTGGTGGTTAAAGGTTGCGCTAAAATGCAAATTATGTAGACTTGGATGCCCGACTTAATATGGCGCATAGAACAAGACCAGCACTGTTTGTCAACACTTCACATGGAGAAAAAAAGTTGTCTTGTTTGTGACAAAATTGACAAAATCAACTCAGTCCATTGTTAGTTGCAGGTCCAGACTGTACTTTTTGTTATATTGTTTACAGAGACCCAACTTTCATTCGCTATGACCAAAACACTTGGTAACATTTGTCAACTACAGCAAGAAAAAGCCTCTCTTTAACAGGCAGAAGCCCTGAGCAGGACCAGACTCTTTTGTGGACAGCCATCAAGCCTGTTTTTTTCTTCTGCACCCTCCTATGCAGAAGCCTGACGTGCGCCTCCCAAAAATGTAATCCAAACTACTCAGACTGCAAGTCCTGTGATTGGTCCGCTGAGTAGCATTGTCTTTCCGGAATCCCCATCTTCTCTCATTTCTTCTTTGCAATAATTGCAGTATGATAAACTGCTGCCCAACATTTATCAGCTCCATCTTCAACATAATACACTCGGGCAATCGCTTAGAGTCTCCGTGGTTTACTGTGCATAAACAAAGAGAGAATATAGCGGGACTGGAAGATGGCGATATGACTAGCATGGAGATCACATTGCGGACTAGCGTTTAGGTGGTGTAATGATACTTTTAACAATTGAAGTCAACGTCTTTCTTTTTTTTACCATAACATCTATAATAGTAGGCTGTAGTGTTGTAGTCAAGAACACATTAACCGAGACCAAGACATTTCCGAGGCCAGAGTGCCCCGAGACCAAGACAACACAAAGACATTTAGGGATCGAGACCAAGACCAAGGCAGGGCAAGACCGAGACGAGACCAAGACCATATATATCAATGAAATATCATCATGAGAGTTAACAAAATAAAATACGTCTGTTTATTTTATTTAAGTTTGCTTTGAATAGTATTGACAGCAACAAACAAGGTTTGGTTTTGTCTTTGTTGCCTTTCTTTTGACTCCTTAAGTTTTGTTTTTTCTCTTATCACAGTAATGACAGGGACACAGAGATCATCAGTGGTGGTCTCGACCGATCTTGATATAAAATACAGAGTCCGCCCAGTCCGAGACCGAAACAAAACGAAGTAAAAATGCTTTTGATTCTGAGACGAGACCAAGACCTGACATAAGCGGCATCGAGACCAAGACTGGTCTCGAGTACTACAACACTAGTAGACTGATAAGTCATAATGTATTGTGAGCGGGTTGTCAGGGTCCTACTCACCCTGTCAGTGCTACTAAAATGAGCTAACTTATCAGTCCTTAAACACCGCTGCATTGACTGTTTACTTTTTACACCATCTTGAATTTTTTTTTATGTTTTTGTATCTTTTCTTGGTTTTCCTTCTTTAAACAAACAACTTCTTATGGCAGCTTGATATGATTACAGTTCGTCTACCAGAGCCACAGTGCGTAAAATAAACTTTTTACCTCATCTGCCATTGGCTAGTGACCTCCAAAAATGTACCGGCCAAAAATATTTTTCACCGGCCAAATAAAAACGTATAGTGACATTAATCCGTTTAGCTGTCTGTTCCTCTTCTTGATCGTCTCCTGCCTCTTTGTTTATCCTTTTCATTTGTGGTGGCTTCACGCCGGGAATGTGTCGCCACATCTTCCTCAAAACGCTCTTCCCGCCGTGCTTCTTCAAGCAAAGGGAATGAATAGAACTCCAGTAGCTGACGTCACGCTGTTTTCGACGTACCAAATCACGGCGCAGTGAGGGTCAAAATAGCCTGACAGTCGAAATGGGCAAAAGTATGAAAACAAAACCTCACATGCAATACAAAAACTTTCCATCAGCCGCTGGCGGGTGTGTGTTTTTGTTTTACACGCCAAACTAATTTTTTACCCGCCATTGGCGCTTGGCGGGTATTAATTTTACGCCCTGCAGAGCTGTATCCGTAGTAATAATGTGCTGTTGAGAAGTAACAGACTGTTGTGTGATAACATTAGTCATAACAGCTAGAGTGAAGCAGCTCTCAGATTAACGTTGACCAAAGGAACCTTTGAGACAAAAGAGCTAAATGCTCGTATGGTTAGTGCTTACAAATATAAAGTTAGTAGGCTTGCAGTACATGCCTTCCTGTACCCTTAAACTTAAAAGGATAGACTTAAGCCAGCTCATCTTTCCATATTTCACAGTTTCACTCAACCTGCTCAGGTTCCCTGCGTGACCAAGAGGATTAGACTTCAGGGTGTAAGGTTAGAAGGACTTAGACAGGAAGTAAATAATGACAGCAGTACCTTGTCTTTGGCAACATTTAACCTCCCGGGAGGCAGATAGTCATTCATATTATGCCTCATCATTACACAACAAATGTACCCAAGCACCCAGCCTGTTCAGAACACATTGAGTGAAGCTTTCGTGATCGTTAGTTTGGTGGAAAAACAACTGGGGGGGGGGCTGACTGGGTTAATTATACGTGTCAGGTTTCAGGTTGGAAAGTCCATTTCTGGTGTTTTTTATGGAAGAGAAAGGGAGCAGAAACAGGGTGTGGTGGCATCTTATGTGGTTTTACCCACCTCAAGCCCTCCAGGCTGGAGTGAGCGCCGCCCTGTCTCTGAGAGAGTAACTGGAGGTGGGAGGGGTCGTGGACGCTGATGAGTTTCTGTCTGATGTTGTTTTATTCTTGCCAAGTTCAGTTGTGCCTTTGAATCAAATGTGTTTCATTTGTTGCTCCTCCGGTCTCGAACATGCAACCAACTATACCTCAATGCCTCAAAGAGAGCTCACATTAGGAGCTGTGCAGGTTCAGGCAGAGTTGAGAAATGGTTTCAATCAAGTTTACAGTGTTTGAAATTGTGAGAAGCTAAATTATGATATCAAGTCAAAGCTCTGAGTTCCTGAACCCGCGAAAAGTAGGGCAGGGAATGGAAAAAGGTAAACATCTCCATTCAGAGGAATGCTAGTACTCCCAGCAACAAGTGGCTAACACACACACACACACACACACACACACACACACACACACACACACACACACACACACACACACACACACACACACACACACACACACACACACACACACACACACACTCACACACACACACACCGGCAGCGCTGAACAAATCATCATAATGCCACTTTAATCCAGAAAGGAGCAGAGCCGTGCCCATCTGCTGTGGCTAACCGGTTGGAGTTTGGGAACAGGGAGTAGATTACTGCCGATCAGGAGGGATTAAGAGATGAAACGAATTGTGGCGATGGTCTGTGTTTGCATGCAAATCACTGATGTCTTCAAGGGCACTGAGAACAACCCATTTGTTCTCTGAGGGGATTACACTTTAAAGACGTCTGGACTCTGGTGGATCAGGGCATCATCTATCAGCCCAGCATCTTTGTAATTATTAACTTTATGGGGGGGAACACTTGAATTCGATTAGTTTTTGGAGATAAACATGATTGAATCACAGCTATGATGTTGGCTTTTTATGCAAGTCCTGTACCGTGGAGTCAGCTGTTTAAGTAGGATCACATGACAGGATAACACTCCTGAGTTTCTGCCCTGTGGAACAAATGAGAGCAACTTACATATTCAAAGAAAGTCCCCATTTTTCTTTGTGAAATAAGCAAAAACCACACAAAGATTTGGTTTAAGTGAGGAGGAAATAAATCCCATGGATGAAGCATTTGTTGGTTAAATGTGTATTCGTGATCCAAATCCTTTTTTTTTTTTACCATAACACAAATCTTTTCGTCATGTTTTAAATTTCTTAGAAAACGTCGCTGTAGAGCATGAACGAAATGAAACACAGAAAAGATTTGGATTGTTTAGATTTTAACCACATCCAAATCACATCCTTCATTATTTCTCTGTAAAAGTACGACTTAGAACATGTGAAACTTGATCAGATCATAAGAGAACTGAAACAACACAGGTTCTTTTCACAAAAATAGGATTTCATAATGGGTCGTAACTTTAAATCGTGTTTTATGACGTTAAAGTTTGTCTGAGTTAACGTCAACAGGAACTTCATCTATGCACATTCAAGAGAAAGGGAAGCTAATTGTGTTCAAGTTGTTTACCATTCCTGCCCCACTTAGCATCACATAAGCATGCTGACTTCATCAGATCCTTGATAACGTGATAGTGTCTGTCAGATTTGCTGTGACAAACAAGATTTTCCACAGTAAAAACACTGGATTCCAATGTTTGGCCTGCTTAAATCAAACACATGCTTGTCTGTTTGCACAGATATCGTCAGAGGAGTTTCTTCTAACTCTCGTCTGTCTGTCTGTCTGTCTGTCTGTCTGTCTGTCTGTCTGTCTTCCTTCTTACATGGTCAGGGGAAAAAATGTCCCTTCCATCTTATCAGTCCCCGCACCCTCGCCCTTCTCTCCTGTAGAGGAAGTCGCCACCGTGCAATTCTCTTTCTTGATGTTATTTTCAGACGGCAGATTGTCGTCCGCAGCAGATAGCAGCCCCAGATTATTTCCCATCCTCGGTCAAGATTGCCCAGCGTAAGAGCTGACACGCAATTAGTTGGGTCTTGTGACAAGCAGTGCCAAGGCTGTCTGGAAATGTTTCACTAATTGATTAAATCAAATGACGTCTCAGAGCTGATGTGAAAACTCTTCTCTTTGTGGCTGCAGATTTTTTTTTTTTTCCAGTTTGCAAAACGAGTGCAAGAGATAGAAAAAGACTTCTCCTGGAGGCGTTTTTGGGTCGAAGAGTTCCAACATGCTTTGCTCTTGCTGTGTACTTAAAGATGTGCTCACCTGGCTGCAGTGAGCACTCTGCCTCAGGGAGGTCAAAGGACAAAGGTTGAACTGAGGGCTTGATTTTTTTCTTTGTTGAATGATCTGTTGCCACTGATGAGTCATCTCTGTAGCATGAATAGCTTTTAATAACAGCACACATTTATCTGAACATGAAAGCATTCTGTCTTTGTGTGTTGTAAACCTAGTTCAGAGTCTAACATATGTGCTGTGTAATTATCTGAAAAGTGCATATTTTAAATACAATTATACAGTATGTTCACTCATAAGCATGACGATGTTGGCGCCCCCCTGTGGACAAAGTGGTGCAAATGATCTCTCCTGACAAAATAGGTCTAATCTGCAATGTTTTGAATGTCTGACTTATAGAGCTGGGCAATAAATTGAAAATAAATTAAAACATTCAGAACCAAAATAATCTATCTTATATTGATTATTTTTTATTTAGTTATTTATTTTTATTAGAGTTGCACAATATTGGATTTTTTGCCGATATCCGATATGCCGATATTTTACCACTTATTTAGCCGATGACCTATACTGATATTTTTTTCCGCACACCAGAGATCATCAATTCTCTTCTGTACTGGAATTAGCGTACAGTATTATGGTGTTACTCTTATCATATTTGTTAGGTAATTTTCATTTCTTGTGCAAAACAAGAAAAATACTACTGCATATTTATTTATGACAATTGCTTTCAAACAAAATTCATACAAAAAGATAAATCCTACTTAAAACTTGGATGAGGCTCTCCCTGACACAATCATATCAATACCCACAGCCAGGGCAAATTTGGCCAATTTCCCATTTGACATAGTAAGAAAACCTAACCTCTGTTCACAGGGAACATGTGAAAAGTGCAACTGTACAGCAATGAAACACAAATTAAATAAAACAGTTTACTCTTTGTGCCTAAATTAGTCAGCTACCTGTACCTTACAGACTGC
This sequence comes from Notolabrus celidotus, assembly GCF_009762535.1. Lineage (NCBI taxonomy): Eukaryota > Metazoa > Chordata > Actinopteri > Labriformes > Labridae > Notolabrus > Notolabrus celidotus. The sequence continues at coordinate 12,414,058 of NC_048294.1, read as the reverse complement.
TGCTTAAATTCAAATTTATCTTAAAACATCGGCCCAACGTGTGCAGCAGCCCACTATTTTATCGGATGATATCGGCAGATATTGGCGTGTTGGCCGATATCAGATAGTTCATTATAAAGCCAATATCGGCCGATACCGCTAATGTGCCGATGATATCGTGCTTCCCTAAGTTTTATCTTTACTTTTCACATTCTGTGTGTTCATGTACCGTCCCCTTAAATCATACTATTGTGTACAGCACACATCTAGCTAACCAGATCAGATCCACCTATCAGGAAGTCAAACATGTGAACAGCACAGACCATGTGTTCAGTTTAAAATGAGACACTATGAACAGATTCCTGACCCTATATCAGATTGTATAGACACCAAACACTTTTTGTTAACAACTACAGAACAGCCTCATAACAGTGATCCGTGTTGACCACAACAGGACTTTGTCTGTGGGTTACAGTACAAGAAAGAAGAACATGATTAAAATAAAAAACATACTTAAACCTCAGAAAAAAGAAGCTTTGTGATTATGTAGCACACTCACCAACAGTGGAAGCACAAAAGTCATAAATTAATATCCAAATGAGCAGCAAATCAACCACTGAACAAACTCTACCCTGTTGTTATCTGTACACGTTGTCATGATCTTTTTTTTGGCCAGAAAGAGGTTTTAAGTTTCACATCATTTTAAAGATACTGAGGAAAAGAAGTGCACTGTAGGTTCCAAAAGGGGAACACTACCTCCATGGCTTCAACTTCAACTGTCTTTGGGTTGAAAACACTCAGTCACATCTGGCTGCTGCTGTGGGAAAGTCGTTGTCCTCTACTCAAAGCCTTCTTTCTAATCGCACCCAAAACTTGAAGCAAGTCGCGTTACCCAGAAATACTGTAGTTGGAACTTGTGTTGAATTCAGCAGGAAGAGGATGGTTAGCTAACTTAAAAAGGTGACATAAGGTTACGTGGTGATATGTCCCAGGTTGGGTTCGTAGAATGACTGTGAAGCGACAATAAAACGCAGTACCTTCGACCGCCTTTGGGTCGAACAAACACTGTCAAGTCTTGCTGCCCTTCCTCCTCCACTCAAAGCAGCCAAGATCATCACCCATCTGTTCCTGAAGAGCTGTTTTGAAGCCAATGGACGGCGGCAGCCATATTGAAAATGCTGAACTCAACCAGGCATAGTGTGATTTAAAGAGGCGGAGTTTGAGCCTCCTAGCCAACAGCTATGTGTTTCCGACTGGGAGTCAAGTCAGTCATATCCTTATTTGGGCAAAAACTTGAAATCTTAATATCTTCTGAACTGTTGCATTAGAAAAAAATTCACCCCCCTGTACAGTGTGTGCTGATAGAGAAATTAGCTTCGTAGACCCAAGCCGTTTTTTGAACCAGGCTGTAAACATGTTTATTAATGCTGCAAAGATTGCCTTTTTCCCATTCATGTCCATGTGGTTTCTGGTGTTTCTGCAGCCAGCCTCAAGTGGATTCTCGATGAATTGCAGTTTATAACACTTCCGCATGGGCTTCATAATTTGAGACCGGAGGTTGCCGCTTGGTAATCACACGCACATTTTGTAGCAAGTCACGTTCATTTAAAAGAAGACTAGTTAGCTAACGAATCGGGATGGCTTGAAGTTACATTATGATGTATTCATTGTTGGGTTGGTAAAATGATCCCCCGACAAAGGTAAGTAAAACGGCATCAACCAAAGTGATACCGACCCCCTTTCTTGGGTGGTTTTTGGACTTGTCACGTGAATGTAAAGACATAGTTTGACAAGAAATGAGATAAATACACAGTTTTTTTCAGCACAGATGAAATGTTTGGCGCCACTCTTCCTGGAGAATTGTCATCTAAGGCAACCCACCAACAGTCTTTTTAAGACGCAGGGCTGCTGCTCTTGAACAGCCATTGAAGAGTGATTGGATCCTCCTCCAGGCTGCAGATTTAGGATGCTTGTGTCAGTCTATTTCTGTAGCTTTATAATAGAACAGACCAGGTGTGCAGAGGCGGGAAAGGATTCAGAATTTGCCAGCATAGAACAACCTGTCGTAAAAATAAACCGTCCAGAATGTGACATTTACCCACATTTATACAACTCGACATAATTTGATGCTTTTTATTTTTTTTTTACATCGAAGTGTTTCTCAACATGAGCATGCATCTACCTGGAGGTGGTTGAGATGTCATCTGCGACTGCTGTGATGCACACATGACAAACATCAAGTTTGCAGAATGAAAGAGCATTTAAAAAAATCTAATTAAATGAGAGTAATCTAGCATGAAAACCCTGCTGTTAATGACGCCTGTATCGCTTTCATTATTTATGGCAAAATCAAGTCCAAAGAATGCGGGCAGGAAAGCCTCAGACAGAGTTGGTTTGACAACAATTGGCATGATTGTGGAGATTTGGAAGCAAAGCATGATTTTCTTTTTCTGCTCCGTGAGCTTAATTACTCGCAGAAAAACCAGACTTGATAGAATTATTACGTTTGAGCAGAAGAAGTGGAGCTCTGTGGCAGCTGAGTTGAACTCCCCGGCTCCCAAAGTTTTATTTTGATACAAGAAAAAATCATCTGGTTTCACTTTAATCCGACTGGGTATTTTTTCTCCTCCTTTCAAGCGCTGAAAGAGTTCCCCAACTGGAAACAAAAGAGGGGGGGACGGCCACTGTGGTTTTTGACATGGAGAGTGTGTGTGTGCGTTTTGTGCGTATAAAAGAAAGAGGGGGTTAATGCATCTGATTCCTTCATGCCACTGTGGCAGAGGCTGTATGTATTGTCGGCCTGGTTTCCATGGCAACAGCTGCGGAGTAAGGAAATCTTTTCCTTCCTCCTCCTCCTCCAACTCTCCCCCTCTTCTTCTTCTTCTTCTTCTCCTCCTTTCTTTTTGTCCAGTACCTTGTCAAATTTCTGTCTCCCTCCCTCCCTCTCCTCCCCGCGCGCTCAGACTTGTACAGACACGGTTTGCAGAGTTTTGGGTGGGGAATGTTCAGGTATGCGTCCGCACACACACACACACACACATAATCCGTCTGTGTGCGGCGGCGGGTGTAGCAGACTTTAGGGAACAATGAGTCTCAAAAAGAGACTTTCCTTCAAGAGGACCTGGAACTTCAACACTGTAAGTAAACTGTGGGTTGCCGGGTGAGCCTCCTCGTCCTCCTCGGCGTGAAGCGGGAGGACTCCTTTTGTTCAGTCAGCTGTTTTTCTCATTAATCTCCCTCTTTGTCGCTCGCGTCTTTCTCTCACCAAGAACAGCTGTTTGAAGCGGTGGGGAGTTGTTTGTTTGCGGGGTGCTAGAATCAGTCTTGACTTGTGTAGAACTTTGGAAGAGTTCCTTTTTAAAATCTGAATCTGGTGAAGTTTAAGAGGGGTACATCTCAGCCTAGTTTCAGGAGGAGGAAAAACATGTCTAAACAAGCCCTAAAGATAAAAGAAGCACTTTAAAAAGAGGAGAAATCTGTTCAGTACGAGGTGTTAATTACTGACATTTACATTTCTGTGACTGCGGTTTATCTTTTGACCGATTCACACTCCTCAAAGTGTGTTTTGTCGTGGTGGCTCACTTCAGATCACACACATAAATCTGTCTTTGTGTGATCATCATCGTTCCTCCAGCATGTGGTGTCTCAGGATGCCAGACTGCACGGCGTGGGGGCCGTACCGCACTAAAGCTTGGAGCAGCCTTTTCCAACCGGAGAGCCAAATCCTCGCTCAGAGAACTCGCTGTGACTTGAATTGTGATTTTGTCCATTTGGATGATAACAAGCAAAACGTTGACAGCTTTCAGAGGGAGTCCAGCTGGGAAATGGGATCTCTGCAATCCCTTCCTTTCTGAAAGAGATCAAAGAGGGTCTGTGGGTCTTGCAGAGCCACCCACGGTGGACCGGCTCGTCACCAGAGGTGTCAACAGAGGAAGGGAGTGTGTGTGAGGAGAGGCAAGAGGTGTCACTGTGCTAGGTCACCACTTTGGCCTGATTGTAACGAAGCTGAGGACCAGGAACCAATAATGATTTAGAAAACACAGTGGTGTGTGTGGTCTGACCTCTGCAGCCTCATTCATACACACAAACACACACACCAACCTCTCATTGAGCTTTACACGGTCGCCTTTTACAAGAGTGAGGCAGGAGAAATGATTACTTTATTCATTGATTTACTTACCAGGCATAATTTGATAACACATTTATCATATTAACCTGGCTTGACAGTATTTCTCTGTTTTAGCCCCTTAAATGTGAGGATTCACTACTTTCTCTGTCGCAAATCTTTGATATCCTTGAATTTTGGACTAGTGAATGGACAAAAGACATTTCAACAGGCCACTTTATGCTCTGAAAACTAAAATATGTTACATGAAAAGGTCAAAAATGGAACTAATCCTTCCCAAGGAGGCTAAATAATTTGTGACACGTGGTCAGGTGGAGGTGATTCGTAGGATTTAGCAACAGTTCCTGTCTAGCTTTCTTGCATAACTCATGACTTATTTGTCATCCACATAATTTTCTCCTGAGACGAAGTTTTAAAGATGAGAAATTCCTATGACTCTGTCAAGGGGGCATGTAGGACTGTTATTAATCAAAACACTCCCACACTTATTGCATATGCATGAATAAATGTTACCAAATCTACATTCTTATCATTTTTATCATGTTTGTCAACCAAGATGAAAACTGATGTATACGGGATTCGTTTTACTAAATGAATGCCAAGTATAGAAGAAAAAATTGAAAGGATTCACAAATAAAGTGAACGTAATTTGTTTTTCTCAGAAGGCAGCTTTCTTTAAGAAATAACTTCATTGAAGAAAACTTAACCAGCCATGAGATCAAACAGTTTCTTACTCACCCCCAATATTGTTTTCTGCACTTTATGTCCTTTGTAATTGCACCATATCAGTAGTTAGGGCCTATGTCCACTAACTGCATTGTTGTTGTTTTTTTGCTGGCACTACCTGTTTACAGTGCTAAGTGTCCTACGCAGAAAAAAGGAACTCAGCATCAGCAGCTTTGTCTTGCTGCGCCCACAGTTGAAAATAGTTCAACTATTCAAAAGCTACAACACTATTTTTATCTGATGTTTTAGGTTTTCTATGTTGAATTACATTGAGTGAAAGTAAATATGAAACATACAAGGCAGAACCAAAAAATTCAGCCACATCTCTCCGGTTTTAGCTTCCTTGCACTGGCTCCCTGTATTTTTTAGAATTGATTTTAAGATTTTACTGATTACTTTTAAAGCTCTAAATGGACTTACTCCGAGCTATATAGCAGACCTTTTAATACCCTACGAGCCGACGCGTGCACTGAGATCCCCGGGCAGAGGTTTATTGTGCATTCCTAACACAAAAATGAAAACTAAAGGTGACACGGCGTTCGCAGTGAGGGGTCTGACACTCTGGAACCATCTGCCCGAGGAGATCAGGTCTGCTGAGTCAGTGAGCTCTTTTAAATCCCTTCTTAAAACATACTTTTATCGCAGAGCCTTCCCGGATTTTATCTGAATTTTATTTGACTCAATTTTATTTTAACCATCTTAAGAAATATATTTTAAAAGAATTGTATTCCTTTAGAGTTCTTTTAGGGGAATTTTATGTCTTTTAAAATATGTTTTATTTCTTTATCTTGACTTGTGTATTTTTATGATCTGCCTGTTTTTTTGCTGCCCATGTAAAGCACTTTGTAACTTGTATTTTGAAAAGTGCTCTACAAATAAATTATTATTATTATTATTTTGAAACAACCTTAAAGGTTACTACTAAGGGAAGTGGGAGTGCCGCGGGACATTTTTGTAGCCTAGCTATATTAAGTGCCAGTGTGAAGCGCTCTGAAACTGAAGTTGTGGGCACTGCCTGCACATACACAAAAAAACGCTGTCAGTGTACACAGGCCCTTAATATCAAACACTAGAAATACATCATTCAGATGCTACTTGGAAACGCAGTCTCTCCATGTTTTGGTTTAAAATAGTCATAAAAGTGAATAACACTGATTCACACTTTCAAAAGTTTCACCCTGGACATTCTCTGTTTGTTCCAAACCAAAGTTTACGTCACATTGTGTGATGTCTGCCTTGTTCTTTAAAGTGAACCACAGGCCACTGTATATATTTAACGTCTGAGGTTCTAGCTGCTTTTAGACCCATTAAAGACAGACAGATGGAGTGGGTGTTCTCCCTGTTGTCTCTCCTCTGTTTTGGTCTTCATGTCGGTCCTCATGCTACCCGCCCATGATTACTGTTCACATGCTAACCACCACAGAAGAGGTGGCTTTTGGGTGTTGACTGTGCAGGGTTGGACTCAGCAGCAGAAGCGGAGTTGTAAAGAGGCTGCGACGGACTATTAGTGGTTGTGGCGGTTTATGTCTGATACATGTGGTCACTCCCAGAATGGAACGAGAACGTCACATCAGCATGCATGACAACGGTCACTTCAGACAAATAGTCACGTTAACAACTGAAAGAATGAGCTGTTCAGAAATATGTCTGGGCTTGTGTTATGACTGACTTAACCTTATTAAATATCTGACCTCCAGAAATAACAGTTCATTGTTCCTTTTTTTAAACTGTAGTTTCATAGTTACGTTCTGCAATTCTACCTAAGCACACATTGTATGCACTGCTACACCAAAGTCCCAGCCTTGCTTGTAAGTATTATCAGCTTTTAACATTCACACTTTGAAGTAGCAGCTCAGAAAACACTCTTCTGGAAATAGTCTCCCCTTTTCAGATGAATCCTCCAACGCACACGTTTTTTTTTCAAGTGTTCTTGGACCAAACCTGAAGATGTGCCTCTCATATCCTCCCATGCATTTATTTGCGACTACAGCTCTCCACTTTAGATTTATAAATCACTCGTCATTAGCCGATCATGCTTCCACTGATTCCCCAAACTGAGGCGGTGATTTTTAAATTGAAGAGTTGCCAAGGTAATAATTGTTGATCCAACTTAAGCTCAGTCACAGTTGGTGTTTTATTTAGCATTTTCTCTTGGCTAAAAGTTATCCCAGTGAAATTTCCATGCCCACTAGGGGTCCTTGTGCTGTTTGCCTTCTATTCAAGCACATCTACACCCCCCGGTCTTGGGATTAGCAAGTGAAAGGAGGACCATTACTCGGAGTGATGGCCTCTGAAGTAGCTCTGGGCTGTGATCTGTGAATGTAGTTGGGCCTGTGAGTGTTAAATCAAAATATAAGGGGTGGGTCCTGGTGTGGAGGTGTGAACAGCTGTGTGTGGTGGAAGCCAAGGGGGTCCGCCCACTTACAAATTAGTGGCTCTGCGTAAGGGAGCAAAGATCCAGCCCTTCCCCGGTAGCTCATGCACACACTCTCAAACCACAAAGACACACACACACACACACACCTAGGAGTGAGTGTTAGGATGCCTGAAGAGACTCTGCTATCAGCTTCAGTCTCTCGTCTCAGCGCAGGAGGTCATGAGGGCAGTCTCTCACTCATGTCTCTCTTTGTTCTCTTTCAGTCTGCTGCTTCCTCAGACGGCGGTGAGTACATTTCTTTTATTACTTTGATAAAAAATGAAGTGAAATTAAAAGATTAACCAACTTTTACTGACAAAATGAAGTGTTTAAATATATATATGGCTGTTTCACTGCCTGGATTTGTATTCCCTGAACACAGCACTTTGTAGCTGCTCAGTAAAACAGTCTAATAAAAAGCCTCACTGTGCTATTCACTGTATTCAGCATGCCTCATTAACAAAGGATGTTTGTCAAGCTTGTTCTGGGTTACAGCCGAGGCTAGTGTGCGTTTCTGTCTGGTCTCCCCTTTCACAGCAGTTTTAATAACATTTACTAACAGGCGGATGGCGTGAGCCTTGCGTTGGATGAGGAGGAGGAGGCTCCGCTTCATTTTGCTCCTTTCACTGTGGATTTGGAATCAGACATGCATGGCTGTTTGCTTTCTAAAGCAGTCTAATTAACTGAGCAGCGCATAATGTGGATGAGCCTGAGCCGCTACAACATCAAACTAAGTCCAGACAAGTGGCTCATTCCCTTCAAACTGACATTTGGTTTTGTTATTAAAAAAGGAAAGACTCTCACGTCTCTCAGACGGAGGTGCATCATTTCAGTTTAATGGCACATCTGGGCTAATCTCAGAGCAACAACGACCTACTGTAGGTTTTAAAAGTTCACGCAAAGGCCACCTGAGTCATAATCTGAAAGAGCTCACTGTCAGGCTGTTACTGATGTCATGCACTATTTACAGTGTTTCTATTTCACCACAGTTTAACTGCACCTATGTAGAAATCCACCCCACTTCTTCTGCAGGGGTGTGAGCAGCATAAAGATAAAGATAAGCAGCACTCCCTCCTCTGATACGAGCTCACATTTCTGCAGAGATTCGTTTAGTTAGCTCAACACCAGTTTCCCGGGACGACCAGTGAAGTCCCCGCAGAATGAGAACAGCAACAAATCCCACTGTGACCCTTTTTGTTTTCTCTCTTTTTTACTGTACGCTCCCTGCATGCTCTGCACACAGCTTTAAAGTGGCCATCTGCTGCCGTGATAGCAGGTACTGAGCAGGCTGAAAGAGCCCCCCACTTTAGCCGAGCGTGGGTTCCTGGATCCCTCCTTGTGTCCCTGTAATCAGCCGTGTCTCCTCTTCTTTTCTTTCTTTTATCCAGCTCCCTCTTCATACTGCACGCTCTCTGCTCCTCTCTAGAAACGGTTTTGTTCCTTTTTTCTGAGATGCAGTCAAACATGTTAGCTTTCTCTTTTAGCATGTTTCTGTACTTTGGTATCAGCAGTGAAAAGTGCAACAAAGGATACAGTAAAGAGACATTAGCTTTCCTTTTAAATCCTCTTGACCTTTAGCTTTACAGTCTTGTCCTTCTCTCTGCTTGTTGTGATGCTTGGTGCAGCTATACGGCACCTTTTGGCTCCCTAGTGTGTCTAGATTGTTTTATGACGAAGTCCTCCCCCTTTGAAGGACCAAGTCTTTGAAAGTCGAATACATTTGCTTTTCCGTCAATTTTCATGAGACATACTCTTATGGAAAATGTTGAAAAGAACAGAGAGGAAGATTTGAGTCTGGATTAGTTAAATTAGTAGCAGAAACAAGGTCTGATTTTTTAAAATGTGCTGTTCTAGACATTACAAATTTAGAAGTCTACTAAGTAAGCATCAAATTTCAGCACTCAGTTCCCCTTGAAATGTATTAACAGCTTGAATTAAGCTAAAAATGGTCAAAAAGAAGTAAAAATCACACAAAAAGAAACCCACAGTATTATTTCCAAGACTTAAAGGGCACATGGGAGAAGAGCTCTAACATTCCCTGCTTGAGGGTTTGACTTATTTCATTACACCGCTCTGACCTTTTGCATGTTTCCGTCCTGCAGACTACAGTGGAGTCCAGTTGCAGGGATGCTGCAGCCAGAGCAGCCTGAACAGTAATGGCAGCCTTCCAGGAGCAGGCAGCCACAGAGGGCTTCCAGAGCAGCGCGTGGCCAGCTGGGCCTCCTGCTTCGAACGTCTCCTGCAGGATGCGGTCGGCGTTCGCTACTTCTCGGTGAGAGCAAGAAAGAAGTTGAATCTCACCACACTTCACCAAAAAAGTCATTGTGAAACAGCAGGTGTAAAGTGCATCAGTGGACACTTGAGTTTAAAAATATAAGAGAATATCAAACAGGAGCAGAGATAAGCTTTTTGCTGCATTTAGTTAAACTCTTGTTTTGATTCATGGCAGGTTGTTAGAGTAGGAACAGTAACCAGGATATACTGCAATAAGCAGCATCAAAACTGGTGCACTATCAAACAGTACACAGTGCACCTCGTTCTTTTTTGCAACTGAACTGAATTTGAGTGGACAGATTTCCAAAATGGCAGCTGATAAAAGCACATTTTGCAACAATATGACCAAGCAAAGGTTCCCAAAAGGCTGCCGTGATGAACAACTTACTGTAGAAGATAAGCTGCAGACAGTGCTGAGAGTATTGAAAAGTCATACTGGGCTCCACCAAACGAACTATTTCAGCATGTCTTCATCACCGAGCATTCTTAATCACAGCCAAGTGTTTTTATGTGTGGCTGGATGCCTTGTGAATGTGCAGCAGAGAGGACTGTAATCTAATCATATTTCATATTGCACACTGGACAAACTGAAAAAATAATGGCAGTATTTTGTAATCACACCAAGCATTTTGAGTCACCCTAAGCATTGGCTACTTGTTTTTCATTTTTTGCTACATGAGCAGCAGACAGTGTAGAGAGTATTTTAAGCTGTGGAGTCATACTGGGCTTCAATGGATGAACTCAACTCAACTTTATTTATAGAGCACCTTTCATACATAAAAACATGCAGAGCCAAAGTGCTTCACAGAATAACAGGGAGACAGAAAACAACAGCAATGGTAAAATTATAAAAGGCATGATTATAAATAAAATACTTAAAAATAAAATCAACACAGTAAAATTAATAATTAAGTAATAGTTGAATGAAAAGTTAACAAGATCAGATGAATACAAGAAATAAATAGATAAATACATAATTAAATGAGATAAATATATGTTAAAGCAATGATTCAAATAATAATGATTCAAATAATAATAAAAATGATAATGCAGTCCAGGGCTAAAAATGAATTACTCCAAATTAAAAGCTAGATCAAAAAGGTAAGTCTTAAGTTTACTTTTAAAAACACTGATGACAGTGTTTCTTTTTTTCTTTTTTCTTTTTTTTTCACAGGTATTTTTATTGACATTTTGTTAAATGCAAACAACACCAAACCAAGACAGCACACAGACAGTGACACACAACAACAACAACAACAACAACAACAACAACAACAACAATAATAATACATATTATTTTAAAATTGAAATGATATAGAGAAACATATACAAATCAGTGTGTATAAATAAATAGCTAAATAAAGTAAATAAATAATTTAGTAAATGGATAAATACAAAAATAAAATAAAATAAAATAGAAAAATAAAAACATATTAAATATTATTGGTCAGTCTGCCGCCCTCAACGTCAAAATTGCCTAAAAGGTAATCCCCTAACCAGGGTTCTCAGAGAGGTCAAGCTCCTGCAGATACTTAAAGAACGAGTCCCACATCCTGTGAGATGACAGTATTTCTTAATCACACCGAGCATTTTGAATCATCCTAAGCATTGTCTACATGGGCAGCAGACAGTGTAGACAGTAATGTAAACTCATACTCTGCTCCTGTAGTTGGACTATTTGGGGGCAATCATGAATCTGAATCATCCTAAGCATGCTTTGCTACATGTGCAGCACACAATGCTGAGAGGACTGTAATCTAATCATACTGCGCTCCACTTGACAAGCTTTTTGATGACAGTATTTCTTCATCGGCCCCAGCATTGTTGTTAGCATTGGGTTAATTACTCAGGCATCAGTAACTGTGATTTGCATGATATCTACCATATATCATGTTCATCCTTCTATTTATGTTCCTGTTTTTTCCCACACAGAATATGTGTCTTTGAACATAGCTCCACAACACCTTCAGAAGGCGCAACATTAAGTCCTGGCATCCCAGATCCACCTCTCTCTTTTTTTCACCTCCCCCCTCACCACTGATCAGAGCCACACTCGCCCACACTACCCAGCACCCACACTTTTCCACCACTCTTGTTCACAACATTGCACCCAACAATTTTTTTCCACCACTGGTCTCAAAAAACACAAAAAAACAACCACCACCACCACCAACAACAGCCCTGAAAAGATGAGAAGACGATCGCCACTTTGAAGCCTTACAGAAACTATCTCTGTGTCTCTGCAGGAATTTCTCAAGAAAGAATTCAGTGAGGAGAATATCTTGTTCTGGCAGGCCTGTGAATACTTCAGTCATGTCCCTGCAACCGATAAAAAGCAGGTAAGTCCTCACAAATCTGCTTTTGTGAGTTGGTGATGTTTCTTATTGATGAAATTTGCCCTTACAACTGTGGCTCTGAACGTTTTTGCTGCCTTCAAGATTGAATATAAGCCAAATTGATTTTTTTCTCTCTTGAATTGTTTGATTAGAACATTTTTAGCAGACCCCAGTGTGGGTTTGGAACCTCTACTTTTAGAACAGTAACAAAGCCACTATCAACAAGGTTTCAGTCCCAAATAAATAACGTCTTGATGTTGATATAACAGTAAACAAGATTACATTTCACAACATGCTCTCTTATCGTGATTGAAACTCTACCCTGCAGTTGTCTCAGCGAGCAGGAGAGATCTACAACAGCTTCCTCTCCAGTAAGGCCACCATGCCTGTCAACATCGACAGTCAGGCTCAGCTGGCTGACGACGTCCTCACCTCTCCATGGCCCGACATGTTCAAGACGCAGCAGCTACAGGTACAGACAAGACCACAGCAGCAGCAGGAGTAGTGAGCTCATCCTTCTAAATGTGTCTCGTTTCGAGGCATTTTTCTCTTCTAGGAGGACTTCTGTGTGCAGTAGGGGGTTTGATCTCGTTTAGCCTTTGCTCGCTCCGCACAAACATATTGGGTTTTTCTGTTCGTGGCCATCTGGGTTTGTTTACGAAAGGGCTCTGAGCCTTTACCAGAGAGATAAACACAAACTGGCACACTCCCACAGAGAATGTAGCGCATACTGTTCACTCAGACACATACAGTAGACGTGCAGTCAGAGATGTGTATATTTTCAGCCTGCACACAACCATGATAAAATGGCTGTTAGGACACCTGTCATAACAAAAGCTGTAACCATATGTTAACACTAGTAGTTTGTCCTGCTTTGTTTTTCTTCCTCCTCACTCTTTTATTCTTGACCTTGTGACCGTGTGCGATCACTCACATCGTCTTTTGTCTTTTGTCTTTGTCGACAGATCTTTAACCTGATGAAGTTCGACAGTTACTCCAGATTCCTCAAGTCCTCCCTTTACCAGGAGTGTATGCGTGCCGAGGTGGACGGCCGACCCCTGCCTGATCCCTACCACATCCCCTGCAGTCCTGCGCCCTCCAAACACAGTGCCAGCTCTGACCGCTCCACTCTGTCCACTCCCAAAAAGGTGCCACTTTGGCTGTTTGGCTGCACTAGAGGGACTTTTTGTCAAAGCATGATAGTTTTTACAAAGATGACCCTTTAAATAAAATCTCTGGTGTTGTTTTTTTGTCCAATAGGAGGCCAGGAAACAGAGATCAGGGAGGTCCCTGACTGAAGACGGCAGAGATGAGGGTGCCGACAAGAAACGCGGCATCTTCTTCTCGTGGTCTCGTAACAGAAGCTTTGGGAAGGGACCAAAGAAAAAGGACATAGGGGACATTAACTTAGGTAAGGAATCAATTAAAAAAAGCCTTGCATAATCCTGGCTACAAAAAGCCCCACTGTTAATAACAACGTTTTGCTACACACAAACTTCCTAACTGCTGATGTGTTCTTGAACGAGACACCAAATCACTGCCAGCTCCTGAGCAAAGCTGCATGCGGGGGAGGCGTGTAGAAACACAGCTGCCCTGCAGTGATCAAAGTATTGCTCAGACTCTACTGGTACTCTGGCAAAAACATACTTGTTAAAAGTGTAACATTCTGACACACTGAAGACAGAGTCAAAACAAAGACGGTTTTATAATGAAATAAGGTCAACGCAGAGCTCTAAGCATTTGATAAGTTCAACTTTTGAGCACTAAATGACATGTATGTTTCACATAGCATCCAATCAGGAGCAGCAGATCCAGATTTTACTGTTAATGAAGCTGTATTCACACATGCATAAAACTCCCAAAAAGGTTCAGGGTGGGCTTCCTGTGTGAATACAAACATGATATTTTCACCCCAACTCTACCTGGATCTTTTCATGCCAGTGAATTGGTAAAATTTCTGCGTGAAGTCAGGGTGGCATGATGCGAGAACACATCTGGAATTACCCAGGACCCATACCCATAATGTTGATATCATGCGACTGGTGCAAACCTAGAAGAGTGATACGTAACAGGATGATAAAAACATAGGAGCTTAAAAAATTGGGATGCATTTTCGAGACGAACACTGTGGCTTCTGCAGCATGTCCTGCCTCTCGAGACTCACCCCTCTCCTCCTGCTCGTCGCTCCCCTCAGACAGAGAAGACTTTGACCTACAAGTAACATATGTCAGCCAGATTTTATATAGCTTATGTATTTTTTATGGCTGTAAAATGCCTGCATTACTCAAACGACTATATCTTCTTCCTTTTCCTCAACTTGAAGCATTGTGGCGTACATGACATAAGATCATTCCTGTTCACTTGGCTCGTGCTATTTCTCTGAATGCCAATGTCGGTTGAGGCAAATGGCTGTCTAACATGTAACATGAAGTTTCTGCCTCTTAAAAGGAAGTTTTCCCTTGCCGCTGCAACTAGCTAAATGCTGCAAAGATGAGATCAGACTGAGTCCTGTCTGTAAGATGGGACTGGATCTTATCCTGTCTTAATGTTGGGTCTTTGTTAATAATATAAAACATCTAGACCTGCTCTGTTTGTAAAGCGTCTTGAGCATAGACTGTATATAATATGGTCGTAGTATCTGTGACGTCACCCATCTGTTTCTGAAGGGCTGCTTTGAGGCCAGTCGGCGGCGGCAGCCATATTGCTGCTGTCGAGCGATTGTGAGGTAAAGAGGCGGGCTTTGAAACTCCTAGGCAACAGCTACAGTGTTCCCGCCTGTCAATCAAGTCAGCTGTGCCTCTCATTGGAAAACTCGTGATCTCAATATCTTTGAAACTGCCCTGTTATGAAAAATCAACCCCCCCTACAGTGTGTGCCGATCAGGAAATGAGCTATCCAGACTACACTTGTCTTTTGTACCAGGCTGTAAACATGTTTATTTCTGCTGTAAAGATCGTCTTTTTTGAATTGGTGTGAATGTGGTTTCTGGTACTTCCAGAGCCAGCCTCAAGTGGATCTTCAATGTACTGCAGTTTTTAGCACTTCCGCATCGCACTCATATTGATGTAACGTTACAGTTAAACCTTTTTCTTAAGACATGAGCATTTCCAGACTTCATGTTTTTGGCGTAGTTTCCGTCTCATTTACCTTTTTTTTTTAATTATGGGATGTTGGATTGAACTTGATATGCATGTCACACTTATGCTTCAACATCAATACCTCCTCCTGAATGTAATGCCCCTCAGATGTATTGTAGCAGCTGATGTTTATTCACACACACCTTGCTCAATGACTGTCACCTCCGTGCCTGCCAAGACTGCGTGGTGATGATTTACCACCACAAATATAAACAGATTGTTCTAATTCTTCGTGTTATAGCTCCACATCCTGATGTTACATTATCTTAAGTGCAGTTTTAATGCGTGCAGTGCTCGAATGCTCTCTTATCTGAATGAACTCTTCTTCCTGTGCAGACTACTGGGGCAGTAATGGGCGGAGGGAGTCCCAGGGCTCCTTGTCGTCCGGTACCAGCCTGGAGATGGCCACTTCCTGCTCTGCTGGCAAGATCGAGGTAAGATTCCTCTGGACAGATCACCATGGCAACTCACAGAGTTCAATGTCTGGTGAAGTCATCATAACAAGCAGGAGTTGTTTATTTTTTATTTTCTGCTCGTCAGCCTACTCACTTTTTGTTTATGGATGGAATAAATCAGTGGCTGGAGCTACAATTACAACTGAAAATAGCTGCATACACTTAAGCAGTACTCTGAATCATCTTAATTATGTATCCTCAGGCTGATAATCGCCACTCAGTTGGAGTGTGGGAACGCTCGCCCAAACACTGCAGTGTGTTGCTTCCAGACAGTTCCTGCTCCTCCATCACTCTTCGGCCCGGCGCTTCGATAAGGGACGTGCTCCAAGATCTGTGTCACAACATCAGCGTCAACATCGCCGCCGTGGACCTCTTCCTGGTGGGAGGGGAGAAGGTGAGGAGAGGCAGTGTTCAAGTGCAAATTACTGATAGAAGGAAAATAACATCTCTGAGTGAGGCTCGGTGTACTTAGTCGAGGAATTGAAACAGCGTTTGTTGAAAAAGCATCAAAAGCATTTTAACTGTAATTATGCTGTCAACTAATGTGTTGCAATAAAGCAGTACCCTTAAAACAGCACTTATATAAGCAACAATTTAATGCCATTATCCTCTATTTATAATACATTAAGGTTCTTTTGTTGACCGTAAACAACATGGGGTGGGACAAAATATCCACATGACAAGGAATTAAATACACTACATGACTGTTGCGATACGATTATGGTTGAACTGGTACCAAATAACGATGTTGTATTTTGAATAATATGTGTCTGAATACATTTCCCTTGCAATTTGTCTCACAGCATCACTATGACAAACTTTATTCATACAGCACTTATCAAAACAGGGTTACAAACATAGAATGAATCCTGCCTTTGATACTGTCTAGAAAAGAATAAAAGCAGCATCTGGAGGATTAAAACCATAGACTGTATATATAATGGACAACGTCGCTCTGCCTTTTCCCATTGCACGGTTTTGAAGCCAAAATATCCCGTTCCAGAACGCAGACATCTTTTAAATTTTCTGCAGCCAGAGTCTGCGCAGTAGGGAATTTGTGTGTTTCAATGGTAACAAGCTCTGCCCTACAGCATAGTGTCCCAAGGTCCTACAGAGTTTCTCTCTACGACGGCAGCTGTCAATCAAAGCAAACCCGGATGTAAAACCCATTTTTTTAACCTCTGATATTTAACGAAAAAGAAACTTTTCAGAAAAAAGAGGAATTGAACACAAAACATCAAATTATAACTACATATCACCACAGCATACGGATGTGAGAAACATTTGTACGACGTGTATTTATTTTTTAAAGTTTGACTGCAGCCCCATTGAAATGAATGGGGGAGACAAAGTTTTTGACCTATACTGCAGCCAGTCACTAGGGGGAGAAGTTTCTGTGGCAGCCTCACTTCAAGCCGACCGAGATGACGTCCATTTTCTATACAGTCTATGATTTAAACACACTCAGATAAAATGTCCTGTAAAAGCACATGTATAAAAATGTGTTTCTTAAAGAGACACTTCTAAACGACTCCTCGCAGTGATGCTAATGACATCAGTCCTACACTTTAACAACTTCAGAAGCATTTTGTGTCCTTTAAGTGTCATGTTTTCTTGCAGAATTTTGTGATATATCTATTGTGTGTTGGATGTAGTTTTTTATCATATTAAATGGTTTTGTAAGGTATCATATTGTGATTTACCCTGAGCTTCAATTGGTAGGAAATCAACTTTTAAGAAGCTGAATTAGAGAATTGAAAGTTTTGAAAGGATTTCAGTGGCTAGTATATTTATTTTTATAGTGTTGTGTTTCTGACTTAATCGTTTATGTTTCATTCCCCTCCCAGCCTTTGGTGTTGGACCAGGATTGCATGACCCTTAGCTCACGAGAATTAAGACTGGAAAAGCGGACCCTCTTTAGGTATTAATGAGCGACTAAGTTTGTTTGATCACCACTTTTTCTTTTTATGCTTTCACATCTTTTCTAACAGCTTGTTCTTTTTTCCTGTTGCCAGATTGGACCTGGTGCCCATTAACCGCTCTGTGGGGCTAAAAGCCAAACCCACCAAACCAGTCACAGAGGTCCTGCGTCCCGTTGTGGCCAAATACGGCCTCCACCTCAACGACCTTGTCGCCAAAATAGTAAGTCCTCCCTTGGTGGCTTTGGTGCCTTCATTTCCTTTGAAGCTCCTGTGTGTCCAGAGAGAGGCAGCATGTGCAGTGTGAGACAGGGCCACAGGGTGGAGCATCGTGGTCAGGGGAGGGAAGCAACCGCATCCTTTTCCATCTGTACACGGTGGTTAGCGCTGTGAGTCAGCCCAGCCTTTCGAAGACAGAGCAGGAGAATTATAATTAAGGATGACGACACTCCTCAAACATGCCAACTCTTTACTCCTCCCAAGAGGATTTATTTTAGTCCTGTGGGTTTCTAAACATTTGAACTGTGTTACACGGTGGACGAGAGCTGGAGTTTATAAATTAAACAGAGGAAAGAAAAACTTTGATGGATTTAGATTTCTGCTCAACAGGTGAGGCTGCTAACATGTTAACTCTTACGTTGTGTTTTAATGTAGAGCGGAGAAACTGAGCCTTTGGACTTGGGCGCCCCCATATCTAGCTTGGACGGACTGCGAGTTGTGTTGGAGCGAGCAGACCCAGCTTCAAGCAAAGGTTTGATTCTCTTATGCTAAAAAAATTAAGACAGTGAACTGAATTTTTAAATCCCATGAGGTGTTTTACCCAGAGAAACATGCAACTAACTACGTCTCTATACTCAATCTGTTTCTTTATTTCTCAAAATAGACAAATCAAAGTCTTCCTCCTTAAAGGGCCACCCTCCCACCAGGAGTTTCTCTGCTACAGTAAGTATCTACACCACCTTCAACCTCTACAAAATGTTGCATCAAATCCAAGTCCAGATTTTGATCCTTTCTTGCTCCTGTGCTGCTTCTGCAACATTCAGAATATTTCTCTGCCCCACACAAATCTTTCTTAACAATTATTTTGGTGTATTTTTTATTTTTTTTTGCCCTAACACTGCCTGTGGCTGACTCACTCGCTCATATTTCTCAACGCTTGAGTTATCGCTCCGCATGTAGGCTGATCGCACCCCGTCTTGATGCTAGCAAGGTCAGCCGAGACACAGATGGAGCCGGCTGATCTTTACGTGAGGGTCTCAGTAAATCTGGACACTCTGCGCAGTAGGGTGCTTGGCAGCGCATGCTTAGCTTCCCCCCCTCCCTCCCTCCCTCCCTCCCTCCCTTCCATCTCCACCTCCCCATCCCTCCATCCCCTAACAGAGTGCATTGTTATTGTTGCATCTGCAGGGAGATGAGAGGTCAACACCAAAGGACTTTTCTGTGAGAGCAAGTGGACCAGACTCAGGACTCCCAGGGGAAAAGAGAAAACAGAAAAAGATTAATATAGATGAAGCTGAAGGTAAAACCCCCTTTTCTTTCTTTCTTTCTTCTTCTTGTATCAACTTGGTGGTTTTCTTAGCTTTGCTTTGCCGCAGGACTAACTGCTTAAATATTTGGTAGCACTGAGAGGTGATTTGTTTTGTGTGTCAGGTGTGAGGCTGCTTTGCTGCATGTTAAAACCACACTAATCCTTTTTTTTCTGCAAGGCCTGTTAGGAAAGTTAAATTCAGGGAACTGTTTTCACGTGTTTTACAGAATTCTTTGAGCTGCTGAGCCGCGCACAGAGCACCCGAGCCAACGACCAACGTGGACTCCTGAACAAAGACGACCTGGTTCTTCCTGACTTTCTACGCCTGACTCCGCCCGAGCTGGCCTGCTCCACTCCCGACTCCCTGAAACAGGCCCGGGAGAACGGCATCTCCTCAAGGGGGGCTCTGTCTTCCAGTCTTCGTTCTGAGAGCCTGGACTCTTCCCTCAGCTCCAGCGCCAATGGACACTCCGTAGCCAGGCGCTGCCTCTTACCCCCTCCTCGCCACCCAACTTTCGGCACCCACCTGTCCCCCATCTCCCGGCCATTGGACACCCGACCAAGCCTCCGCACTGTAGAGGAAGACTCACACACCGACCTGACTCTGGTGGGGGAGGGCGACATAAACAGCCCTAACAGCACGCTGCTGCCGCCATGCCCGTCCCCGAGGCCATCCTTTGAGGGTAGCCTGCCTGAAGCCAACTTCACCCCGCCGCCATCCTGCTCCGAGTCTAAAGACGGGGCAGCAGAGGGAAAGTCCAGCTCAGGTATTTCTTCAGTGTAACAACCAGTGCACTGTGTTTGCGTGTGTGTCGTTTGTGGGTGTGTGTGCTCTCTCTCCCTAAATGTGGTCCAAACCAGACCACAACTTCATAGAAACACTCCCTCTACACTGACTCTGATGCACTTTAAAGACAAATTGACCATATTTACAGGGCAGCCATTTTCCTCTTATACCATGCTCAGGGTGGGGAGCTCAATTGTATGATGTTGTACTGTTGTTTTGCAGATTTTAAGATGTGAAGACATCGAAGTTCTGATGCATCCTTACAATGTCCCTGCTTCTTATGTGATCAAAAGACGATCAAATCAACACATTTTATACTCGCTATTATTATCGTTAGCTAGGAAATGACTGATGGCTCAATAAACATTAAAAGGAAATCAAAGACAATGAAGATTGAAAAGGTTAGAAGGATGAAAATAACATAAAATAACACAGAAGCTCCTATCAGACATCTGCTATCATTAGCAATCAACTGCTACGGTACTGTTAGTTTGGAAATGGCGGAAGGCATTTATACTGTTTATCAGAAGATATTAAATACCTGGCAAATTAGTTAATAAGTTAGAAAAGGTTCACTTTGATAACATACTAAAAGAACGGCATCAATTACAGGCTAACAGAAGCTTTATTTCTGAAGTGGTTGGATGCTAACATACAGTCAGAGGTAGCTAACAGCTAAACCAACATGTTGATTTAACTTTAAAATATCGGAATAAAAAAACAATGACAATTTGAGGTTTGACGTAATATATTTATTAACACATTAGCTAATATTATAAGACTGCTAATGGTGGCATTCTACTAAGTTAGCACTAACATTACATTAAGCTTGGGAAGGGCTAAAAGCTAAAATGAGATACATCTCTAAAGCTAGAGAATCTGATATTAGCTTCCCATTTCCCTTCTTCTGGACTAGTTAGACTTAAAGAAACAACCAAGAGTTGAACATCTGTGGGGTTGTAAGATTTGTGTAGCCTTTTAGTTGCTTTAAAAGAATGCCTAATTTTAGCTTTGTACCACTTCAGAGGTAATTCCACCGTTAGTTGGGAAAGGACTGAAAGCTAGAAATCAATGCAATAGAAAAATTACAACAGTAAGCTTACTAGAACATGAGCTAAGGAATGGTTCATGCTGAAGTTCTAGTTTGATACTGTTTTACTATACGGCGTCGAACAAGTAGGCGTTTTTCTTTACCCCAGAACTAGGGACTTTACCCCTGAACTACCTGCGTTTCGACCGGAGGAACCAGGGTCTAAATTTAGTTCAGGGGTAGATAATCTCCCCCCTGAAAAGCCCCTGCTTTGGGAGTAGTACTTTCAAAGGTCCTGGGACTTTCGGTTGAACCTAACGGTGTTTGTTGAGTTAACACAGTTGTTGAAACACAGAGGAAGTATGGGAATGCATACTAGTTTAGTTTTTTATTAAGATTTCAAAATATTATTTAATATCATTTTTTTTCTCCATACATCACTGGCCTGATTTGCACAATCTACCCGGGAGTTCAGCCCACGGTCAACACGCAGACAACAATGGGGGCACAGGAACCTTTTAGTTCAGGGTAAAGTAGTTCTGGGGGGCTAAAAGACCCTGGAACTCTTGGTCGAAATGCACCTACAGTCAACAATTCACAGCAAAAACGTAACATATCTCTGGAGTCACTGCTTCTTGATAGGACAACACTCAGACAATGCAATCAAACAAGTTTGCAGGGTTTAAATAAAATATTTGATTACACAGTAGAAAGTTATTAACATTGAAGACCTTCAGAGCTAACAGTACTGCTAGCTACAAAAGGGCTACAAGCTCAAATGTGATTATTTAAAAAGCTGTAAAGTCTTAGCTAACTGTTACATAAAGCTAAGAAATGGTTGAATGCAAAAATGACATGTTAACATTGTTTTGTACATGAAAACAGAACAGAAATGTTAGCTAGTACCAGAAGAGACTGAATGCTAACAGCAGGGTCTATAATTTGTTGTTTCATGCTGAAATAGAGCCACACTTCCCCCTGATTTTCACTGAACATAAATCTTTCAGGAACACAGTGAAGTGATATTTCCACCAGCACTTGAACCTCCCTTCCTTTCTTTATTCAGATCATGAGTGTGGTATCAGGAAAAAAAAAATGGCGGCCTTGTGAATGTGGTAAATTGATAATTGACTCTTTCTCAGTTTGCCGATCATTGAAACAGACATGTTTAATCAAACTTGGCAAAGCATGTGTGTGATTAATCTTAAGTACACGTGTAAATAGTGATGTGTATATTTTTGTTCAGTGAGTTATGTTTACTTCGATGTCTCTTCCCACGCCACAAATTGCTGGGCTTTCCATACGACTGGGACTTAATTACTCCAGTTAAATAAACTGTTTATTTTGAGGTTTCGGGTGCAAGAGATGTAAGTTCTAGCGGTTCATGAACACTTGGAACATTTGCATACAGATTGACGACTGTAGCGAGTGAATGTTGTACTGGAGATTCAGAACATTTGACGGTGATGAGATTAGCAGTTGTTTCCAGGCATTCTGGGTTCATTATGTACTCTTTGAAAACACCACAGCAAACCAGACCCCCTGAAATTGTTTTACAGTGTTGAGACCTTTAAATGCTGAACACTCAAACCAAAACAAATGCTGTATTCATCTCCCCATCATACCTCCTCTAGTTAAGAGCAATTCAACAATGTCAGTGTCAAAAAGCTCTTCTTCTTTTTTCTTACGCAACTCTCTGAGTCACAGAACGGTGTCAGCTGCTTCTGTGGCAATTTGAGCAATCGTGAAAAATAATTAGTCATGGGAGGACAAGTGGTCCTCGAGCGCTGGTGACATTGTTGAATTGCCTGTCATTCTTTATCAGGGTCATTCACTCCCTCTCGAGATGCCTGTTGTAGATAACCACTGCCAATAAACTCTGTACCTGTGATTTAGTCGATCTAATAAATGTTAGAATTTGAAATCACTCTCGTCTGTCTTTTTACACGTTTGTGAGCTCCTCCATTCTTCACCCCTTCGCCTCCTCCGCATGCCTCCCTCGCCCTCCCTCCATCCGCTCTGTCTTGTTTTGTCTCGTAGCTTCTTCTTCTCATCCGCTCCCACTCGTTTTTTGGTGTACTTTTCCTGCGAGCGCTGATTTCAGGGTCTTGCTGTGTGTTCTGCTGTGTTTGTTGTTGTGCAGTCTCGTTAAGCAATGCTCGGGTGTACCTGCTGCTTGGTTTTTTATTTGATGGGGGGGGTCACTGCTGTGTTGTGTGTGGCTTTAGCGTGGCGTCGAGTCTGTTTGTTGTCAAACTTTTCAGAGCTTGCGATCGTGTGGCTTATCGTGTGTATAGCACGGTTATGCAGATTGTTTTCACTTCCTGTTTCCTGTCGTCGCTCGTCCTTTTCCTTTGCTTTTTGCCGTGTATGTTTCTGAGATTGAAAATGAAGTGGTGAATTGATTTGTAATGGTGGCGGTTTTTCTTTGAGTAGATCCATCCTGATATCCAATTAGAGACACATTTGGCTGAAAAAGAAATCCCAGGAAGCCTTTGAAACTCCACAGAAAGAGAAGAGAATCACGACCCAGCCGATGAGATTCTCTCCCTTCAAAGCGCTCTCCGGAAGAAGCACACCTTGCACCAACAGCTTTAAACGTAAGGTGATATGTACACAAGATGATGAGGAGGAATCCAAGCTTTTCAGCTCCTTTGCAGACTCGCTCCTCTTTTTTTTTTCTTCCTGGTTGCTAAGTGCATCTTCCTTCCACCGGGCGCCATGGTAACCTTATCCACGAGTTGACTGAGCTACAGATAGAATCTGTCACTACTGGTTTTCATCTATCTGCCCGCCTCTTCCACTGTTTCTCTCCCACTCCCTGAAATAGACACATATAGGAAACACACACTTTCAGCACTCCCTGAATCTACGAGGGATTTAAAGATAATACACAAACAACGATGCAGGAAAATGTCCACTTTTTCAGGAAGTTTGTACCTCAAAGTTTGCACTGCAAAAACTCAAAATCTTACCAAGTGAAATTGTCTCATTTTTAGTCAAAATGTCTTATCCCACTTGATTTAAGATAAATTTACTTAACAAGTAACATTTGAGCATGATAGAGGGACTTGTTTTAAGACATCTTAAATATCTTGTTAAGTCAAACTATCTTGAAATATTTCAGACAGTTTTCAAGCTGAGATCTTATTTGTAGAAGACAGATAATCTTGATTTAAGTAAATGCATTTTATTGGAGAATCTATCAGAAAACAGCTCCATTGATTAAAAAAAAGAAAGAAAGAAAAGTTGTTTTTTTGAGTGTGGGTTACAGTTTTCAGACACTTCTAAATCAGATAAAAATAAACATCCTCAAACTACATGCACACAATGAAACACCTACTTTTGAGCATAGCTGGCTTATCCTAAAAAAGAACATGACTGAATATTAGTATATCCAGCTCACTATGAGAAGACATTATATCTCAAAATACTCAAATTAAACTTTGTCATCTTATTTCAAGTACAAGATGGTCTTAAACCTAAAGAAGTGCTGCTATAATACAACTCAAATTAAGGTGAATATATCTCAAATGAAAAAATTGACATGAAATGTATTTGTGCAAAATTATTTTTTTAGTGAAAAAATATTAATTGTTAGCATTCCTGGCTTATTCTGGGACACTAAGCTTTAAAATACTGGTAAAATATTGCTTAAAATAAGTTTTCCCTGCTAATTTTAAATCACAGTTTCCTAAAAAATTATGTCTTATTTTAAGAAATCTTACCAAGCAAATTTTCACTTGTTCTATTGGCAGATTTTTTTTGCTTATTTCAAGGTAAAAGTACCTTGACACACGTTTTTTTTCTTGTTTTTGGAGGGGCATTTTTTCCAGTGTGGAAAGACATATCACTCACATGCATGATATGTCCTGGAGACACACAGCCAAAGAGGAAGTCTGAGCACATCAGTTCAAAGAAGTTTGCAACAGTTCAGCAGCAGTTCTCCTCTTCTTCTGTCAGTCAGCCTGCTTGCAGTCCTCTCCTCTGTGGTTGGTGTGTCACCGTCGGAATGACGCCCTCTGCTGTTTCAGGGGAACAGATTGAAGTGCAAGATGCATTACTGACTCACAGCCAGAGAGGAAAAACAACTCGTTCAGCAAGGATTAAAGATTTGGGGGCCTTTGAAAATTCTACAACATAGTGATTAATTGATTTGTAAGAAAATATAACATAAAATATTAATGTCATTTGTAACACTGAACTTCCTGCGTGGAACAAAATACATGATTTATTGATGGTTCATATGTTTCCAGTTTGGAATCAATCAAGTACCTTCCCTCCTTCTTCTTCATTTCTCTCTGTCTTTCTCATTTTCACATTTCCTTTATTTTTTTGTCTCCTCTTTCCATTCACTCTCTGTCTTCCCTCCCTCTCTTCTCTCTTCATTATTTCTTTCTTTCTCTTTCTGTTTGTATCTTTTTAATACTCCTTTTTTTCCCTCTTGTCTTTCTCTCCTTCATCCTTTTTTCTTTTTCTCCCTAATTCTTTCCTTTCCTCTTCCGGTCCCTCTCTCCTTCATTCCGTCTTTCTCACTTTCTTCCTGCCCTTCTCTCCTTTATTCGGTCTTTCTTTCTGTCTTCCCTTCTCATCTCCATTCCATTTACTGTCATTTTTCTTTTTTCTATTCATCTTCTTTCTTTCAATATATATTTCTTTCTTTCTTTTCACATAGTTTTCTCTTTCTTCCCTCCCTCCATCTCTTCTCTTTAATTTCTTTATTTCTTTCTCTTTCTGTTTGTATCTTTTAATCCTCCCCTTTCCTTTTTTCATGTTTCTCTCTCCTTCATCCTTTTTATCCTCAACTCCTTCCTTTCCTCTTAACTTCTTTCTCCCTTTCTCTCTCCCTTTCTTCCTTTCTCTCTCCCTTTCTTTCCATCTTTCATGCTTTCAGTCCTTCTATCCTTCACTCAGTATTTCTTTGATTCTGTTTCTATTTAATTTATTTCATTTCACTTGTCTATCTTTTTTTTCCTTAATCTTTTTTCATCTTGTCCTTCATTTTTTTCTTTCGTACTGATCTATCTATCTTATACCTTAGCTCAGAGGCAGGGCCTAAATACTCACATTATTTCTGTCCAAACAGGTAGTTTGCTGTTTATCTTGGTAGTTATATCAACAATAACAATAATAATAATAACAACAACAACAACAATACATTTTATTTATAGGTGCCTTTCAAAGCACTCAAGGTCACATTATAAGGCAGAGTTTAAAAAAGAACAACAATATAAAATGAGATCAGTTATGTTCTTCTAAAGTGTAAAATTGTTTAGTAAAATAAAAAGAAAAACAAAAAGCTGCTGCTCTCTTTGTTCCCACTGTTGCTCCTTATTAGGATGTAATCACTTCTCACTGCCTGGCAGGTGGTGCAGTCTTTGGGCTGAGTGAACAGGGATCAGGGTATCCACTAGGGGGCGACATAACACAGTGTAACTACATTCATATGACTGATATGAACTCTGAATTGATCTTAAACTCAGGAATAAAAACATGCACTTTTATGAATACGGCTGAAAAAAGGGGCAAAAAATGTCAGATGTACTTTAAGTTCATGTTGAGATTGTGTTTCCTTTCCTCTCTGCAGTCACAGTCAGATGCCTGTAACTCAGGCTTTAATTCAGAGGAAAGTTTTGGTCCATAAGGAGAAGATGAAAGGAATCCTTGGAGTAAATTGCACATCTATCCGATGGCGAGGTTATCTCTAAAAGGTGCTCTGTCATGACTCCCTTTCAGCAGAACACCAGAGGGAACATATGGCTCTGCTTGCCGTCAGGCTCATTTTCACTCTGCCTCCTCCTCCTGTCTCTTGTGTCAGCTCTCAAAGCTGGCAGCCGCTGACCCTGGGCCAGCCTTATCATCCATGTGACCGTCTGAGGACAGCTGAATGTTGGCAGTCGGCCTTTGAGAGGACTGTAAGCTGGGTCTCTTCCAGTCTGGCTGATCTGTGCCAGCTCCTGATGGCTGCCATGCTGAGTGGCAAGAGTCGCTGCAGGGGGCATGATCACCTTAAACAGCAAGACGTCTTCTGTCACGTCAGAGTGGACTCAGCAGCTTGAACAGTCGGAATGATGACCTGAAGGAAAACAAAATACATCTGGTGGGCTTTTCCCTCCTTGCAAAAACACATGAGTAATTCAACTGTGTACATTTAAACAATTTCAACATGTTTGTGAGTAATTAATTGTGTAAATGCTTGGGGTTTGTTGTTAATTGGTAACAAAACCGTGTCATCAGAGGCTCATTGGTCACAGTATGACTATCTCCTCTAAGTATATTCAACATCTTGGATTGCCCTCTTACAAATTCACAGCTAACCAAATTTTGGAGGCTGTTTTCTGCCTGTTTGCTTGAACAAAAAAAGCCCCTAGGATGCCTGTCTAACTCGAAGCA
The DNA here is from genome assembly GCF_009762535.1 of Notolabrus celidotus. Taxonomy (NCBI): domain Eukaryota; kingdom Metazoa; phylum Chordata; class Actinopteri; order Labriformes; family Labridae; genus Notolabrus; species Notolabrus celidotus. The sequence goes on along the minus strand of NC_048294.1, from coordinate 12,386,952 downwards.
GTACTAAGTGTTTATAACACAGTGGCTTCCAGGCTGTTTGGTTTTCCATTTGAGCTGAATCCGTTAATCTAGTGACAGAAAATGAAATGTGAAATCTCAATATATTACTCTACGGTTTATAAAGACGAGTCAAGCAGAGATGTTGCTCAGGGTTCTGGGAACTTAAAGTTTTGATGTTTAGCTTTAACAAAGATAGTTTGAGTGAGCTAAATTTTGTAAGTATGTCACTTCCCCCATAACACTCTGCCTCACTTAGGGACCAGGATGAGTCCATGGTGAGTAAAGTGCTTTGTCATTGCTAACAATTAGGGTTGCAAAGGGGTGGAATATTTTCAGTAAATTTCCATGTGAACTTGAGCTGGGGAATTTTGGAAATATTCCAAATTGGAAATTATGGGAATTAATGGGAACTAACTGTGAATTGAGGGTAATTTAATGGAAAGGTATCATATCCAAGCATAAATATTTGTTTTGTTATAAGCAGATATCCATCCAAAATAATACAATTAAAACAGATTTATTTGTAAGTAGAACTTTATCAAGTGTTAAATATTTAATTGAACAATCAATTATTTCATTGAAGAACAAAAACATTAATGTTGAGTTAAATATTACTCATCCCCCCCCCGACTGAACCCATTAAAAATTAACAAAAATGCAATCCCAACAAAGTCCCATTCAAAATGTTAAATGAAAAGAGACCCTCTCACTCCAACAAAGTCCCATTCAACATGCAAATAAAAAAGCATCTTCCCGCAAGCTTCTCAAGCCTCTGCAGGATTCTAGAAATCATGTATGCATGTGATGGAGGAATGCACAGTGCATGTAGGGGGTGTGGTCTCAATAGCCCTGCAGTAAGCAGTGTACTATGTGCATGTGATTGAGGAATAGCATAGATATTCAACTGTACTTACATGAAATCTGGTTGTTTTAGTCAGGATTATGCTAAATATATTTTCCCCACCTATATTTAAGTTCCCTATTAAGAGCCAACCTTCAATTTAGTAAATTCCTGGTTTATTCTTAAAAAATCCTGTTAATTCCCATGGAAAGTTTCCAACTTTGAAAATTCCAAGAATTTTGCAACCCTACTAACAATCTCAAAATACTGTTTCTGCCATTATGCCCAACTAACTCAATTTTAGCATTGATGCACAGTAAGTGTACAGTAGAATGTACAGCTAAACAGATCATCAAATTATTCTGTGTTGTAATAAAACATCAGTATTGGACATATTACAGTCCTGTGACAGCCAGAGACACTAGTTCATCAATATTAGCATTTTATTTATTGATTGGTTGGAATGTGCTGATTATTTCAACAAGTATAACAAAAATTGCATCTCAAAGTAAAATGCCTTCCCTACTCTAACTCATACAATCTACTTTTTTTCCCACATGTTTTGACATTTCTACATTACATGATTGATTAAGGAAGTCATTAGCAGGTGAATCAATCACTGAAATACGCTGCTATCCTTATGTTTACCTTTGAGCAGAGCAGAGTTCAATTTTGACCTTTTTCTGTTAAATTCATACCTTCACATGTTTTTTCAAAGACATTTTCACGCTGACTTCCAGCTTGTTACTGAACAAAATGTCTGGTGGGGTATAGTAGTGACATGAGAATAAGGGAAACCACACACATTCAACTCTTGCCTTCCCTGTCTGTATTGTGTGATATTACAAGTGTATAAAAATACTTACTCTGACACATTTAAGTAGCACATTCAGGCTGTTATTGAAACCGCCTGCTATACTAGCAGTACGTACTGATTTGGCCAAAAGTCAGTATTTAGTATGCAGTATGTGAACAAGAGCAAAATGTGCAGTTTGCCAAAACTCCCCAGGTGTCATACTGTTTTGGGAAAATGTCTAACTATGGATCAGTCTCCCTCGCGTACTGTTTCCCACAATGCACAGCAGTAACGTTTCACTTCTTCCTTTTCCCTTATATGATGGGGGTCACTCTGTGCTTAGGTGCTGTGAAAATTATTCAATTCCATATAAACCAACTCTTAACTTTTTAAATCATAAGTGATGCTAAAGAAGAAGTTTCTCTATCAGCTTGGCCGTTGTTTACTTCCGCTTTCCAAAAACAGCAAATCGAACAGAACACTCATACTACATACTACCCTCAGAAACAGTATGCATTATGCATTACCTACTGCATACTACATTCGTAGGCAGAATGTAGTAGGCGGTTTTGAAAACAGCCTCAGTTTCAGTACAGCAATAATGTCTTTTTCACTACATTATTGCCTTTATGTAAGGTCAAAATAATTATAATCTTACATTACAAGCACAGAAGTGTCCCCGTGACCATGGCTGAGTTTAGAACAGTTAAAGACGGCAGCGCAGCTACGGGGTCTCCTAGAGCTAGCATGCATGGCATCTGAATTAGCTAAAACCGTCTAAAACTCTTTCTGTCCGTCACAAGCACAACCGTATATTCCCTTCAGACAGCATTGTAATGAAAAAAAGAAAACTATTACTTACGTGTCCTTAAAGTTACAATGTGTTGTGTTTGGTATATTACCTTAAATAGGGGTAATAGCAGTGATAACCAAATGAGGGACAGCACACACCTGTAGCTGTTGCGTCATCAGAGCGTGAGCCACCTACTGGATCCCCAAGGTGTTACCAACCGATCACTGACACATCAAACAACGTGTACACGGATCAAAGCCTGTATAAATAATGGATGTAGTATCTGTGACGTCACCCATCTGTTTCTGAAGCGCTGTTTTGAGGCCAATCGTTGGCGGCAGCCATATTGCTGCTGTCGAGTGATTGTGACGTAAAGAGGCGGGCTTTGAGCCTCCTAGACAACAGCTACAGTGTTCCCGCCTGTCAATCAAGTTAGCTGTGCCTCTCATTTCACAACGTGGTAATCTTAGTATCTTTGAAATTACCACGTTGTGAAAAAATTCACCAGTGTGTGCCGATCAAGAAATGAGCTATCCAGACTACACTCGTTTTTGTACCAGGCTGTAAACGTGTTTATTTCTACTGTAAAGATCGTCTTTTTTGAATTAGTGTGTATGTGGTTTCTGGTACTTCCGGAGCCAGCCTCAAGCGGATCCTCGATGAACTGTAGTTTTTAGCACTTCCGCAGTGGACTCATACTTTTAGACCGGAGGTTGCCGCATGACACAGATCTAAATAACGATCTGTGTGTTCCTTTCTTTTCTATTACTGATTGATGTAACCTTGGTGAAGAAGGCCAGCTCAGTCCTGGACCCTGTGGAGGTGGTGGCTGACAGGAGAATTATGGCCAAGCTGTCGTCTCTGATGGACAATTCTTGCACTGTACACCTTGTTTGCTGCTGTAACTCTGTGAATTTTCCTGTTGTGGGATGAATAAAGGAGTATCTTATCTTATATTATCTTATCTTATCTTAATAAATGCTATATAGTGTATAATGAAAAAAGCATTGAAATGCTGCAATAAGGGAGAATGAAATGAAATAGATTAGGTATGTCTGACAGCTTGTAACAGCTGAGAGCTGTGTAGAAGATGAACGCCATTCATTCATTCATTCATTCATTCATTCATTCATTCATTTGCGTCATGCAGCAGCTCTTCATGCCATTGTCATTACATCACATCCTGGCCAAATCCCTATGACAAAGATTTTGTTGCTAAAGCACTAACATTAAATTCAATCTAAGTGTCAAGCCTTTGTTGCGAAACACAGTATGGTACCACGTTTTTCAACTTGTGACAAGATCTTAACAGTTGTTGAAAAGTCCTTGAATTCATTTTGTGATTACCTGTGTGGTTCAAGTTGTCCTGTAGTGGATAATCTGTGTCTGAGAGGTCAGCTGTGGGGGCTCACAGGCTGTGTTTACGTCTGAGCTGAACAGCAGTGAATCACAGTCAGCAGAGTTAGGAGTGTGTATGTGTGTGTGTGTGTGTGTGTGTGTGTGTGTGTGTGTGTGTGTGTGTGTGTGTGTGCTGGAGTGCTGTGTTTGAGTCACTCTGGCCCCTGTGTTTAGAGTCCGTGGGCTGTGGGGTTCACAGGCAAAAGTTTATCACTCATGCCAGCAACCCAGAGACTTCATCTTTCACCCCTTTAAACAGAGAAAATGCCAGAGTTCATATGGCCAACACCAACCCCTTTAAAGTTTCATAATAATGTTTGTCGACTTGTCCTCTGATGCAGGAACACAGCTCTGAAATGTTCCTAAATTGTGTTCTTTCCTCTTCCTCGTGAATTGGCGAGCAATTTCACCAAGTTATATCATCATGTGCATCATGGCAACAGCTGTCCACATTACACAGCTATACAATTGTCGGATTATACCAACATATTAAGCTAATGTGTTCATTTGAGTTAAAATGCATGATCAGCCACATAATGGGCTACAAATGTCTCACGTCTTAGATTGTCTGACATCTAATATAGCTGTGCCGAGCATCTGGCTGTCAGGCAATTTAATGTGAAGTCATTGCTCAGTTTCTTGCAAGTCAAAACGAGGAAAAGAAGCACAGAGAGGAGGCAGAGGACAACTGAGATGTTTGAAACCAGTGTGTCTATTCATTTATAAAAAAGCTGAACATTTTGATGACTGAAATGTTTAAAATGGTTGTTTACTGTTTGTAATCTGCCTTTTTTAAAGGGCTCAGTTATCACATTTTTACATTTTAGCATGCCTGGCTGAAGACTCGATTCTGATGGGTTCATTAATTCCTGATAATGAACACCTACTAAGTAATAATGATGAAATGAATACTGTTCTAATATGCTGGCTAGGTAGTAACTGCGTTATAGTTTGTGAAACACTTTGGATTTTGATGGAAATGAAAGCATAAATGATCTTAGTTTGCTTTCCTTTCTGGTCTTCAACCAGGAATTAATGGGCATCACTGGGGAAACCATTCCACACTACACCAAGTCTTTCATTAATTCCCAATAATGTACACCTTGGAGATTATGATACATAACATGACATTTCATTGGTGTGTAGTAGTGACGAACCAGCAGGAAGTTACAACCGGCTTTCTAGTTTAAGCTGTTTGCAATGCAGTGTCTATTTTAGCTACTTTAAGCACTTGTTTTGGCCTCCCATCTGCCATTTTAAAGGGACAAGACAGCTATTAATGAAAAAATCTCTGTGCCTCTTGGACTACCAGCCTATAACCAAATAACAGTGGGGGTTTTTTAAAGTTATTTTTTGTTTTTTGCCTTTATTAGATAGGACAGCTGAAGAGAGACAGGAACCATGGGGAGTAGAGAGAGGGGGAAGACATGCAGGAAATGGTCGCGGCTGGGAGTCGAACTGGCGACCTCTGGGATGAGGACTCTAGCCTCTGTATTACCTCTTTTCGACCAACCCGAACTAGGTTGAATTTCCGGGCTGGTGCTTGCGCTGGTTCGGAGCTGGTTGAACTTGTGAACCAACACGGCACCCGTTTGTTTTTCCGCCCGCTCGAGAACGTGGAAGAGGCACGTCATGATTTACGTGACAGCTTTTCCCAGCAGCGCTAGCGCAAACTTTCCCTCACAACAACAACAACGATGGTGGACAACGGCAGCTTGTCTCCTCGGCCGACCACTGCTCTGCCTTGGAATCCATTAGTCTCTTTTATTTTTTCACTGCAGGACAATGGCGGAAACACGTTGGTTTGTGTTTTTGGTCACAGCAGCCCTGCCCTCGCCCCTGACGAAAGCAGTTCGCTGTTCTAGACCAGCAAAGAGTTGGAGCCCTCTGGAACTGGTTTTCCCGGTCGGTAGCCGGTTCACACACAGTTGAAACACGAAAAACCGGTTCTCAATCGAGTGCCGTCTCCGAACTGGCCCTGAAACTGCCTTGGTCAAAAAGGGGTATATGTGGGGCACTTAAACCGTTAGGCCACCAGCGCCCCTAATATTGATTTTTTTAAATGTTTTGTGATAAGAAAGAATATGTCAGTGTTAAAGTTCCATTGCTTCTGCTGCCCTCTTGTGGACAAAAAGATACAGTTCTTAGCATCGGCCTGTAGAACCGATTTACAGACATTCAATTTTCCATAACACATCAACTTAACGTTATCTCTTTTTCTTAATGCACAGAGGGAAAAACACACCCGAGCTCCAACACCAAATCCCAGACCGATGGAACCGACTCTGCACAGACAGTTCAGGATGTGATGGATGTGGAGGGTGTACATCTGGAGGAGGGAACCCTCGAAAAATCCCAGGGAGAAGACTCTGAGCTTAGCATCAGCTTCCAGGGCTACGTGGCTGAGCTGCGTCAGTGCCAGAGCAAAATGAGGAACGCCCAGATGCCCCAAAACAGCCGCAACCCACCTGAGGGCACGGACTGTCAGACAGATCTTTTCAAGGCCACAGTTGTCTAAAGGGAACCCCCTCTCACTGCTGCACTTTCAAAGCCTGAGGCACTGTCTTTAGAAAGAGAACAAGTCAAACAATGGGCTGCATGTACAAAGCTGTCAATTTACACTCCAAAAAGATGGATGTTATGGTGATAGATATTGTATATTTGTTACGAATGATGACGTTTTCTTGTTGCTTTTTAGTATTGGATGTAATTTTTGGAACAGTGATGTTTTTGTTATGGTATAGTTTAATAATGAGGTGCATAGCAATTCTATCAGAAGCCATGTTAGACTGAGGACACAATGGAAGAAGCCTGACTTTATTTTTTAGGTACCATTTTCTAATATGGACTCTAAGCTGGGACTTATTGGTTTATTTTAGGTAAATGAAATAAATTAAAAAAGGTAACCAAGAAGAGAAGTCATTGAAGTTATGCATTCATTTTGCATTTTGAGGCAGCTAGATTCAGTTTGAAGTTAAAAAAAAATTCAGTTGTCTTTGTTTGGGGATTTTTTGTCACACTACTTCCCATATTAGAAAGCGGTACCCATTTTTGTCAGACTTCATACTTGACAGGACAATGTTTTAAGGATCAAAAGGGAATCAAATCACAATTATCTTGGATGTTTAATTTTTTTCCTGTTAACATCTTCTTGTGTTTTTCTTATCATTCATGATGGTACCTTTATTGCATTGTACTTCCTGCTTCTGTGGTTTTGAGGTTGTCCACATGTGAAATGATTAAAAAGCTTTGATGGCTGCTTCCAACAAAACTGACACTGTTTCCTTTTGTACACAGTCGTTCTGATATTCCTGACAGCATGGAAAGCCTCATCAATTTTACCCTCTGCTGTTTAAAAAAAAAACTTGAAATACTCCTTTGTTTTGGTTTATGGCCCTAATGTTACGTAAGACATTCACAACAGTAAGATCTCTTTCTTGTCATATTTGGCTAGCTACCTGTGTTTGCTAACATAAGTCAATAATTAACATTTAAGCCGTCTTAGCTGAACAACCTCTTGTTAGGAAACACACTTCCCTCACCTGGAGATTTGGCCATAATGTGGACGTGCCGAGTAGTCACCCAGCCTCTTTCTTTGTATTTTTAGCTCAGCATCTGGAGAGAGATTATTACAGCCGGTGAAAATTAGGGGTTAGATTATGGGACTGGGGAGTTTGTCTTGACAGAGCATGTCACTGCTGGAATGTTGACAGCACATAAACGGTTACAAAGGCTCTTCCCTTTCATGCTTTCTGTATCCCAAAGGTCCTGTGATCATTGAATTCTTCAATACAACAGTAACAACATTTCACTTTCCCTTATCTTTAAAATTTGAGAGGTAAAAAAAGAATCCAGCTGTGAGTGTTTTGGTGTCTAGACTGCTTCAGACTGTGTTGAGAACCCACTGATTCTGTTCCAGGGTTAGCTATTTCCGTCTTTTTTGATGACAAAGCTGTCAAGAAGACTCCAAAAGCAAAGAAGAAAGATAAAAACAACTGTTAAATATACAAAAATTAAGAAACAAACAAAAAATGCTAAACAGAGAGTTCAGAGCATAGACTGTGAAAATGAGACAAGTTTTCCTAATATTTGATGGAAATGATATTTCCTATTTTATGTATAACATCTCTGTTTGACTTCTATGCAGTGGTGTGTCCAGCGGGGTGGCCAAGGGTGGCACCGGCACCCCTTGAAATCCAATAGGCCACCCCAGGGGCCACCCCAAAATCCTAAACTATGATTGGCTGTTTGCCTTGTCCATGGTGGGGTTTCTGTTAAAATCTTTAATTTGGGATGAGTTAAAAGGCTGACAGTAGATTTCTTTATTAGTTCCCTCAAATGTGACTTTGAAAAAACATATTTTGTAAGTCCTTAAAAAATTAAGCTTAGAATATTTATGCCACTTTGTCATGCTTTATTTTTTCAGTCAAAAGGAATATAACAACTGTTTAATACTTTAATGAAAGTGGGTTGTGAAGACAGAAAGGGTAAATGTTATTTATTTGTAAATGCACTGGCCACCCCGCCTATGTGAGAGCCTCAGTTGGGCCACCCCGGTCAAAAAGTTCTGGACACGCCCCTGCTTCCATGTGCCTGGTACATGCCTGTTTCTGTTAACCTTCAAAGCCCTAAATTGCCACACAGGCGGTCTGTTTGAGTGGTCAGCCAGACTACGTTACTTAAATGTTTTAAGGGTTATTGTTTCACCTATTCTGCCCAAACACTCAGAATGTCTAATTAGGAATTCAATTAGCCTAGCTAAATATGTGCTAACTGCACTGGGTTCTACAATATTCATATCAGTGATACTGAGTTGCCATATTTCAGTTTAACGTTGATGTAAGTTTATGTTGGTTTAACTAGCTAGAACTATCTAGGTCAGGGAATATACTCTATCAAACTCTAATTTAACTTTATCTTTCACTGATTTGCTGGGTATGCTAAACAGGCTATGGCTAATAAACTGGACTACAACTTATGGGTGCCCGTTACTGTGTTAAACTGAGCCTGTTGTAATTGCTCCCCTGGCAAAGCGACTTCATTCCAAGCTCACAAGTCAGTTAAGGTCAGTGGTAGACAGTAGCAGAGTAAATTTACTTAGGTACAGTACTTCAGAACACTTTTTGAGTATCTGTACTTTACTTGTGTATTATTTCTTGGAGGAACTTATTACTTTTACTCCACTACATTCAGAAGACTATTATTGTACGTTTTGCTCCACTACATTTCTATCAGTGCTCTAGTTACTCACTACTTTTGCTTTGAAGTCAGCTCATGAATTTCCTTCTCTTTTCTGAAATCTGATCCCTAAGACAGTGAAATGTGTTTGTGTAATTCTGTTTGTCTCAGGGGTTAAGTCATCCCTGTATATTGTGCGTCTCCACGGTTGAACGCTGAGCAAACACAGAGCAGGTCATTTAGAGGTGGGAATGATGGCTATAATTCTCCACCTGAGCACCCATGGCCATATCTTCAGCCCGTGTTAGAGGTTCTTGAAATGAAGAATGATACATATCGTATGAAATGATCACCTTGTTTCCCACTCTGCTCAAACAAACAAAAATTCACTGTCCAACCTGAGAAAGTTACGTACATTTGTTTAACTCCAGATGAACATTTCAAACTAAGTTGACTGTACTTGGAGAAACTTAGTTGAAGCTTTTATTCCATGGTATAGTTTTTAGAGATTTCAAGTAATGGTTTCTAAATGAACATGATGTAACAGAATGTACTCCTATGTAGTCTTAACTGCATTTATGTATTGTGAAAATGTGTTTTGAGATTTTTTAAGAAGTACTTTGAATACTTAAGTATTTTTAAAAGCAAGTACTTCAGTACTTTAACTCAAGTAATTATTTGACTGAACAATTTTCACTTGTATTGGAGTAATATTTGACCAGGAGGAGTTATACTTTGACTTAAGTAATGAAGCTGTGTACTTTGTCCACCACTGATTATAGGTGGGTTTAGAGCCCGGATTTGAAGTTGGTGAGTGAGGGAGAGGGTCTGAGGAGTTCCAGAGGGTGGGGGCATCGACAGAGAAAGCCCTGTCCCCCCCAGGTTCGGGTTCAGGCTGTAAGAAGAGGGATACCCCGGCCCGCCCCCTCTCCTATCTCTACTTCTGGAAAGTTTTGGTCTGTCCCTTCTCCCCATGTTTTGCTGACGAAGATAAACTGTGGGCGTCTGCGTGGAAGGTGTTAGGGAACACCAGCCGGGACATGGGATGCCTCACAGATAGACAAGCCTAATGACGCAATGGGTTTACGCAGTGCAGCTTGAAATTGTGAGAGACAGGATAAAACTTGCAGGGTTTCCCACGTTTCCTATGACCAAAAGCAGGCTGAGGACTCGGAAACTGACAGATATAACGTGACAGGCACAGCAAACGCTTTCCCGAGTTGTGGAAAGTGGCGTCTTCGAAAACCATGGACCAACAAACTTTCTTGATGGCATACGCTGTGGTACTTTTCCTATCTTGTGTTTTCACTGCACGAGCGGTAAGTTGTGTCCATCCTCTCTCATGCGTGTTATCTTTTTCTCCTTTCTGCGTGCATTTATAACTCCTCTTCCTCAATTTCAGCGCATACAATCCCCTATGTTTGACACTTTCATCTCCAAAGAGCCCCACGGAGGAAGCCGGAAAGGTAAGTTTTACCCCTAACCTGTGTTTAATGTAGGGGGGAAAGAGAGAGGAAGGGGGGTTCACGTTGAACTGGCAGTGAGTGTGACATATTTACAGCTGCAGACAGTTGTTGGTGCAACATAAATCTGCAGCATTTGAAAGCCAGTGCTTGTATAGGTCTGTTGTGTGCTGTATATCAGTGTGATTTAGCGTTATGAGGAGAGGATCATAGATTTACTGTCCTCTGATAAAAGCCTTGGACCAAGTCAAAGGTGTCTTGGTGTGTGAGGTACAAGGGGGAAACTGCACAACTCATATTGAGACAGCTCCTGATTTAACTCCTTTGTGTTTTATACGGTGGCCCTGAAGGACTTTTCAAATTTACAAAAGATGAAACACTTTTACAAAGTTGGAGACAAATTTATATTTTGGGAAACATTTACACATTTTATAAAACTAAATTTCATTAGCAAAACACTATTACCAAGGCCAAAACAAATCTACATTTAAGAAAACAAATTTATAAAAGATGAAACATTTTTACACTTTTACTTTTTCTTTTTTTTTATCACTTAGATTTTATTTCCATTTTTTTTTTCAATTTAAGCACAAACAAAAGACAAAGGAATCACAATTTGTTTTCTTAAATGTAAATTTGTTTTGGCCTTGATAAAAGTGTTTTTCTGATGTAATTTTTTTTTTATAAAATGTAAAAATGTTTTCAAAAATGTAAATTTGTCTCCAACTTTGTAAAAGTAATGTTAAATGGATTTGTACTTATATAGCACTTTTCTAGTCTTTCTGACCACTGCCGGAGCTGGGATCAAACCGCCAACCTTCCGACTGATAGACAACCGACTCTACCCACTGAGCCACAGCCGCCCCAAAAAGTGTTTCATCTTTTGTAAATTTGTTTTGTCCTTCAGGGCCATCATACTTTTACCTTTATTCACTGTCACTGACAACATATTTTTTGCTCTTTTTATTTATTTTAATTTTTTTTACAGTTCTTACTACAATGGGCAAAGAATGTAAATTCCCATTTCGCCAGGGTGGAAGGATTCATCATCACTGCATCACTGTCCTGTCCTCAAAACCATGGTGAGTCCTCATTGGCCAAACCCTGTCTACACAATCTAATGTTTTGGTTACTCAAACAATCTCTAATACAGTGTGAGCGTAAACACGCAAAGTTACCACATGCTCGCGTCGGACAAAGAGACAGCTCAACATTTGACAAGTACAGGTGCTGCCTCGTCATTTTTGGATTTGCTCAGACAATAACTCATAGACCACAAATTACACTGTCATACAAGCTGAAGAGATACGTCACGGATAAAATGACAGAAGCATTTGTATTTTTCTTTCATATAATGCAGTGATGGCTCTTCTTCTGCTTGAGGGAGAGTTGTAGTTTCATGTAATTGCAGCCCCTAATGATGAGGGATTTTTGCAACATTGTCTACAGGAAACATAATGAAATTTAATGAGATAATGAGCTAATTGGCTTATACAAACTGCTATTGGTAGAACCGTTGGTGTGCTTTGTTAAGACTTGTGTGTCCTAGATTAAGTTATTATAAAATGGTGCTTTGTCTAACAGTTTTTAAAGATGACATAAGATAAAACAGTGGCTATAGTCCAGTTCTGAAGCACATTATTTCTTCATACAGTTTGTCCTCAGGCTGAATAAACAGCTGTCACACTTCAAACCATCATGCTGTGTTTTTTCTTGCTTCAGATTGTGACACAGCAACTAAATCTTACTTTTTATTAGAAGAAAAAAACTCTTTTGCTAAAGGGCTTTCCAGTTCTTCTTCCTTGTAATTGAGACAAAAGAAGGGTGGGTGCCAGCAAGTTGGAGCAACATCAATGCAATTACATATGGCCCAACGTCTCGAGTCTTTAGTCCACCTACATAAAGCTTCTGCAATGGGACCCGGCGTGTTTGTGCAATGTGCTCATAAATTCAGTGTCAGGATGGTTTTGCATTATGTGGTAACGGTTCAGTGAGTGATGCCGAGGCATGTTGGTGTTACTTTGATTCATGTTGTGAATGATTGACAGAGTTAATGAGCGTTGCTTGGTCATGATTTCCTTTTGCACTCAGAGTCAAACTGGTCTCAAAGAGCGCAGAAGTTCAAACACAGATTTTCAGAGCAGCTTCATAGCAATTGAAGGTTTGAAGGATTTCGTAACATCATCTGTCATGGTTTGGATTTTTTTGTCAAAACGTATTTAGGTTTATTTTAAAAGAGTTAATCTTAAACTGCTGAACAAGAAGGTCAACTGATGCAAATGCCTGTTTCATGATTAAGGGATAGTGTGTAGTGAATGCGTGGTCATATGAAATAAAATCCAGACAGGGTGAGACTCCGACGCAATTGCTACTTATTACACATCTACCACCAAAATGTTCAAACAAGTTGACACCAATTAGTGATATAGCTGATCTTATGCATTTAAAAATGATTATGCAGCAAAACATGTTGTCTATAAGCGGAGCCACCGTGGGGGAAGAGGGTGAGGCCGGTTAGGGTTATGATTAGGGTGAGGGTTACTTAGGGTTCAGTAAGGTTATGAACAGGTTTGGGGATATGATTAGAGTTAGGGTTACTGTTAGGGTTATGGTCATGGTTAGGGTTGGGGTTGGGGTTAGGGTTAGGGTTAGGGTTTAAGGGTTAGGGTTATGATTAGGGTTGGGGTTAGGGTCAGGGTTACTGTTAGGGTAAGGGTTAGGGTTATGATTAGGGTTATGTTTATGATTGGGGTTAGGGTTAGGGTAGGGTTACTGTTAAGGTTACGATAGGGTTAGGGTTTAACGGTTAGGGTTATGATTAGGGTTGGGGTTATGATTAGGGTTGGGGTTAGGGTCAGGGTTACTGTTAGGGTAAGGGTTAGGGTTATGATTAGGGTTATGTTTATGATTAGGGTTAGGGTAGGGTTGGGGTTAGGGTTGGGGTAAGGGTTAGGGTTATGTTTATGATTAGGGTTAGGGTAGGGTTGGGGTTAGGGTTGGGGTTAGGGTTAGGTTTATGATTAGGGTTAGGGCTAGGTTTATGATTAGGGTTAGGGCTAGGTTTATGATTAGGGTTAGGGTAGGGTTGGGGTTAGGGTTAGGTTTATGATTAGGGTTATGTTTTTTTGAACCAGGCTGTAAACATGTTTATTATTGCTGCAAATATCTCCTTTTTTTGAATGGGTGTGTATGTGGTTTCCGGTGTTTCTGCAGCCAGCCTCAAGTGGACGCTCAATGAACTGCAGTTTAAAGAACTTCCCCATGGGCTTCATATTTACAGGAAGAGGTGCCAACAAATTTTATAAATTTGCTGGACTCCTTTCTGCAGATTGATTTGTTATGACGTGTGTGATCAGGTTGTCCCTAATGTCGCTCATGCTGTTCAGAGTTAACTACCGTTGGTATAAGGTTTTGACCAATCAGAATCAAGTATGTAACATAGTCAGAATTAATAAGAAGACAAGGTGATAAATAAAAGTAAAGCTCACTTTGTTGTTAACCTTCATAGTTTCAGTATCAAATTAATCCTTATTGACATACTTTGATATACTACATGTCATGTTAGCCAATAAACGACTATAATTCTATATTAGAAATCCAGTATAGTCATAAAGAAGACAAGATAAGATAAGATAAGATAAGATAAGATATACTTTATTGGTCCCCCATTGGGGGAAATTCTTTAGTTACAGCAGCTTACAACACGGGACAGGGGAATAGAATAATGTACTAACATAGTTAAAAAATATAATAACAATAATGATAGCAATGATAAAGGTAAAATAGAATAGAATAAGATAGAATAAAATAGAATAAAATAAAATAGAATAGAACAACATAGAATAAAATAGAATAAAATAGAATAAAATAGAATAAAATAAAATTAAATATGACAACTGTTACAGATGTATACACACTATGTACACTTCTATCTGATAAATAGATAAGGTATGTTAATGCATGGATAAAATTGCACCAGGTTATTTAAACAAACATACACAGAATGAAGAACAGTGCGATTCAGATGGATACAATAGTTATTTGTGAATGTGCCAAGTCACTGCCATGTAGTGGGATGAAAGATGAGAACAGCTGATTAACGTGGACATTGTAGTGCTGGTGTTAAATAGTCTGATTGAAGTCTTATTATCCTGCAAGATGGTCTTAAGGGAGAGATACTAATGTGCAGAGGATGACTTGATAGAGTCTCATGGTGATAATTGTTGCATTGCTCATCCATAATTTGATCACAGATGTTTCCTCCATTTGTAATCTGAGTGCTTATCTAATGACTGTATTAAATGTCTGTCTCTCCTTTTGTAGGTGCTCCCTCACACATAACTTTGACCGTGACCGAAAATGGGGCTTCTGTGCGCCGGATAAAACCCAGCCAAATGGTCAGTATGGTTAATCTGAAAGAATGATGAGTGAAAATGAATTCAATCCACTTACTCCAGTCACTGAGTTGTTCCTCGTTCATGTGTTTCAGTTTTTGTCCACGCGTCACGCAGAATCCCGAATCCCTGCCAGGTGAATCCGTGTCAGAACGGAGGCAGCTGCATGCTGATCCCACACAGACACTCCTTTGAGTGCTCCTGTCCAGAGAGCTTCAGCGGGAGACTCTGTGAGCAGAGTAAGTAGACACATTGTTATCACTCAATAAGTAACCGTTATAGAATAAGTTTTAATCATGCATAGCGTTAAAGACAGCTTCACGTAATTTCTAGATGTAGTAATAAAATGAGCATTTCAACTCTGTGTTGAACTTTAAAGCAGTAGTCAGACAAAAGAACAACTAAAGGTGCTGTGATAGGATTTGTCTTCTATTACGTGTATTGTATTCAGTATCAGGGTCTATAACGGAGAATTAGGGTCACATTAACCCTCCTGTTATGTTTGTTTCTCAGGACTGAGTCAATTTGACCCGGGCATGTTTAATTATCCAAAGTGTCAAAAACCAAAAGACCTAAAAAAAACAACAACATTGTTTTTATCTCATTATTAACTACATTACTTACTATTTGAATCAATATTTAGTGCAATGGTGTTCTTTACCTCTCACAGATCATGGTTCACTGAGGATAACTCACTCGTTTTCATAAAAAATCATGTTCAAACTTTTTTAAAGTACATTGGAAAGACCTACATATAAATACAATAGTTTTACATTACATAGGTTTTGTTTATTTTATTTTACATTTTGAATTTGTTTCTTTTTATGAAGTGAAGCCCAGATAGTTACGCCGTATTTAGCTTGTTTGGAAGGCATATATTGCCTAAATGGGCAGTGACCTCTGAATACAGCGAGCCTTTCATCCACTTTGAAATTAGGGCCTGGGTTATAGAGTGGTAGAAGTTGCTCTACCCACAATCCCAAAGAAACAATTATTATTTGACACTTAAGATAAGATAAGAGATAAGATACTCCTTTATTCGTCCCACAACGGGGAAATTCATGGAGTTACAGCAGCAAACAAAAAGGTGTACAGTACAAGAATTTCAACAAGAATTTATATAGAAAAAAAAAAGTCCATCAGAGACGACAGCTTGGCCATAATTCTCCTGTCAGCCACCACCTCCACAGGGTCCAGGACTGAGCTGGCCTTCTTCACCAGTTAGTTCAGTCTCGCTCTCCTGTATCCTGTCCGCCTACAGCAGGTGAAATCCTTCCAATGTGGCATTCGTGTCCGGTGTTAGCTCTGTTAGCATGATGCTACTCTGCCAGTATTCCCTCTGGTGCTGGGTTAGCTCGTCCACCTTATCTTAGATAGATCTCACATTCCTCATAACGGTGGGTGGAAGGACAGGTCGATGTCGTCTTTTTTAGCTTGCACCTCAACACCAGCATGTCATCCTTGCCTCCTTCTCAGCTTGCAGGGAACATCGGGCCTAGCATCGTTTCGCATCAACATGCTACAGGCTGCTAACAGCTGATCTCGTATGTAAACAATGTTACAATGGTTACACGCAGGATCTCCGGACACACACAGGAACAAAAATAGTAAAAACACCACTGCAAACGTAGCCAGTTTGGTGCCTATGGCCAACAAATGAGTCATTAAAAGACATGACAGGCTCCAAATACAAAGATAATTAAACTGATAAAAAAAAGAGTTGAATAAAGAACAACGAAGAGAGATCTGCTGCAACAAGCAGCCACTCGAGCGGCGCTTAGCAACGTAATGATCCCATTTAGCCTCCACTTTGACTGCTGGGTCAAATTGACCCAAACTGTACATATGTAATGTAAAAATCCAGGGGGGGTTGCAAATACGTGAAAGGAAGCATTTTCATTGTATGTGTTGATAACACTAATTAAGCGAAGAAGAATAAGTTTCATACCAAAAAATACCTTTAAAACTTTTTTTAAAATTTTTGAACTTTAAAGGCCCTGTGAGGAGTTTTGAACTGGCTGAGAAACCGACTGAAAATGATACTGATGCCTCTTTATGACCTTCAATAGCAAACAAGACCATCAGCGACAACACTGAGACCTTCTCTGTTGTCATTTTTAATGCCTGAAACCGCCCTGAGGGGGTAGGTGTCAGACCAGATGATGGACATCTTGCTTCAGTAACAGCCTTTATTTGACTGTTTTCATGGAAAATAAACACATTGCCTGATAAAATTGACTGTTAAAAGACAACAGGATGAGGTTTTTCTTGAAAACACAACTTTTGCATGTAAAGGACGAGATGAGAGGTATTACTTTGTCCACAAGGGGGCGCCAGAACTAATACAGGTTTTACTCCCCACGTCTGCAGATTTGAAGATCCAGTGGATGATTTTTATTTATCATGGATAAGTGCTAGCGCTAGTTAGCATAGCCACATAGCTACATGTTCGTAGCTGTGTACCAAGACACATGTCGACCTACTGACAAATAAAACAACAAGAAACAAAATCTGTGACCAATCGTTCAGAAAGGTCCTGCTGCAGGCGCCTCTCCGTCAGGATCAGATTCTGGATCAAATTCAGAGGGTTGAAGCAACGCGGGTCTGTGAGCAGACAACATGTAAACATTAGATCAACGTGCTGGACAGCCGAGGCCACATCCACTTCCTGAGGGGGCGTGGTCAGAGAGCTCATTCTCATTTAAAGGCACAGACACAGAAAACAGCCTGTTCTGAGCAGGGCTGAAAAAGAGGGGTTTACAGGCATGCCAAAATCTGATTTCAAAGTGTTTTTTTGAGCAATACACTTTAAAGACATGTTTTGGGGACCTCTTAGACCAATATATTTTGATAAAAAATAGCATAATATGTCACCTTTAAGACCTTATATTTGTAACATGAAGACTTTATTCCATTATATAAAGACTTGATTTTTGTAACATTTAGATGTAATTCTTCGTGAGATTGCCTCTTGGTCATTTTATGACTTTTTTTGTAAAATTTAGAAAATATTTGTATAAAATGATACCTTTCTTCTCTTAACTACTTACTCTTCATTGCCCACCTCTTCCTTGTCTGTCCTCTGTTTCGTGAGTTTTGTGTCTTGTGTCAGAGTTGTGTTGGTAATGGAAAAATAAGCGTTATGAGTCATTTGCAAGAAGGTTTCACCATGCATTCAAACTCATTTCACTGTTTCACCTCTGATACTATCCAAAAAACATCCCCCGAAACAAACAACACAAAAAATGTATCCACTTTGATTTCATCCGTCACAACTCAGCTCATTGAACTATGCTCTCTGTGCTCCATTGAGCTCTTCAATCTCTTCTCACATTTCCACACATCCCTTTTTTTTGTGCTTTTACTGGCTTTTTTTTTTCCTTCAGAAAAGTGCTATGAAACCGTACACCTGCGCTATTATGACACCGGAGAGTCTTGGGGCCGGATCCACCTCCGTAATGTGGAACAGTGCACATGTGTGGCAGGAGAAATCAAGTGTGAAAGAGTGCGCTACACAAGTAAGAAGTGCTTTTGCTCTTTTGCTTAAACCGTGAATTGTGTTTTGTTCTGTGGCGTGTTTTCGTTGAGTTGAAGGGAGTGACGCCAGATAAAAGGATTTGTTAAAGTTAAACTCTGTTCACTCTGGCACAGTGAGTGACAGGTAAGCAAACTTTCTTGATATTTACTTAGTTTGGAAGACCAAAAAACATGCCATTTTATTATTTCTGCTCTCTAATAAAGACTCCTTTAAGGGGTTTTTGGTTTCACAAACTTTTTTCATCAATCCTCAAATGACCAGGTCTCCTCCCAGCCTGAAGAAATGCTTTTATTCTTTGATCACAGTTCCATAGTTACAGGAGTAACCTCTCCATGAAAGAAAAGACAGATTATATGACTCACTGTGAGTCAGGCACGGTGTTTTAGGACACACCCCATGGGTCCGTAAGGTGCTTTCATCTTTGAGGGGGGATGTTCATGTGAATTTTACAGATACCCTGGCATAAAGGAGAGAATGGCAGTGGGTTGGTTTTGTGCTCCCTGAACCGAAACTGTTTTTCATCAATGGTAGGGGCTTGTCTTACAGTGGGTATGGGAAAGAAATCCTCCCCTTCAGCAAAAATCCACCTGAGTATGCTTTGAAATTCAGCTGTGTTTTAATCTTTCACTGAGATCATTTTTCATGTTTTTGGCTCATTCCAAAATAAATGCTTTTAAGATGACCTCGGTGCAGAAATGGCGTCATTGTTTTCCAACATTTTTCTCAGATGTTGCAATGGATCTTTGGGGGATACGTTTTTTATGCTACTCATAAAGAAACAAAAGACCCACGGCATGCTGAAGAAACAACACTGACTTGCAGCAATGTCACCTTATGAAGTTTAATCAGCTAACATTTCAGCTTCTTATTTATGTAACCAGCAGACCAACTTCAGAGAGACTTTTTCTGGCACGCTAGCAGCTAAGATGTTCGCCATTTTCATCAGTTAGTGGCATACTTTGCCAGCTTGCTGTATGGTGCTTGGCAGTTAGTGCCCACTAGGTTTGTCAGAGCTTTAATTTTTCAGCCGAGAACAGCGTCAAGGTGTTGAATAGAGCAGTGATGTGCAACAGTGAAGTTTTGTTCAAAAACAAACCACAACAATGAGCTGGAAGACGCTAAAGCAGCAAGCATCCTCAAAAAATGCTGAGGCTGCAACTATCTCAAATACTGATAACTACAATACTATGAAATGAAATGCTCCAAAACATGAGTAGCTTTTATATATTTTTTAATCAGCTGACTTGTGATTGTAGCAGAGCTCCTCCTCTGAAGCTGGTGGAGACCACAAACAAAGCTAAAAGACGAATAACATTGGAGCTTAATACAGGTTATTGTGGTATATTATTGTGGTATATTATAGTATGTATGGTACAAATATGTGACTTGGTTTGCCTGTGTGTGTCCAGCCTGTCGTTCCAACCCATGTCAGAACGAAGGAACATGTCGGATGATCACAGCCACCGGCAAAGAAGTGTGTAACTGCAGACGTGCATACAGCGGGCTGTACTGCAGCTTCGGTGAGTGAAAGCAGGACTGTGATAGCTAGTGATATTCTCTGTGTTTAAGTCCTGTGCACACATACATGTTCATGCAGTGCATGCATGTTCATGCACGTGTGTGTGTAGTATAATGGCTGAATTAATGGCTGCAGGTGAAGACGTGCTTCTAAACTTGCACTAAGCTGTTGTAACTGTTTCTGCTGAAGCAGACAAAGAGTTTTTCCTAAGACTTGTTCTGACTGATTCAAGTGTGAAGGAGAGATATCTACCTATCTGCATCCAAATATCGTCTGATTGCAGTTTTGTTGTTTACATTCTGCAGAATCCAGACAGGATTTAGATATCTGTTTGTTTTCTGTGTTTCTGCCATGTGTGTGCGTGCGTGCGTGTGTGTGTGTGTGTGTGTGTGTGTGCCTGTGTGTGTGTGTGTGTGTGTGTGTGTGTGTTTATGTGTGCAGAGCCAGAAACAGAGTGCTATAACAGCAAGGGCAGAGCTTACCGGGGGTTGGTGAACACCACAGTGTCCGGTGCCCACTGCTTGCCCTGGGACTCAGACCTGCTGTATGATGAGCTCCATGTTGGCACCATGGCCTCCTCTCCCAACAAGGGCCTTGGGGAACACGCCTACTGCAGGTGTGTGTGTGTGTGTGTGTGTGTGTGTGTGTGTGTGTGTGTGTGTGTGTGTGTGTGTGTGTGTGTGTGTGTGTGTGTGTGTGTGTGTGTTGGGTCAATTTGATAATAAGCCAGCTTAAAGTCTTGTAACATCATGTCTATTGATTGTGTATAAAGATGGTGAAGTTGTGGCTTTCTGCTAACCACAACACAAAGAACTGACTGATAAAACAGCAAAGCTCCCTCAGGGTGGTACAATTCACAGCAGAACAGATCCTTGTGTTGATGTCAAGCAGAAACTACAGTTATGGAGAGGTTAATAAGGCTTATGTTAATGTAAGGTACATTTTCTCTCCTTTTTAACAGAGCTGGCAGTCATGGTGTTATACGGCTTTTTATAGCATCAAAATCTGACCACAGCTAAACTTCTCAGAACAATGATCATTCGATCAGTCAATCTATCAACAAGCTTTATTTATAGAGCAACTTTCATACAAATCAAATGCATTCAAAGTGCTTAGATAATGTCTTTACATAAAACAGAAATGGATTAAGAAGTAGAGACTAATGTGCACCAATTGCAAAGAAATGTATGCAATTAAACAACA
The DNA here is from genome assembly GCF_009762535.1 of Notolabrus celidotus. Classification (NCBI taxonomy): domain Eukaryota; kingdom Metazoa; phylum Chordata; class Actinopteri; order Labriformes; family Labridae; genus Notolabrus; species Notolabrus celidotus. The sequence goes on along the minus strand of NC_048294.1, from coordinate 12,365,829 downwards.
AAGACATAGGGAAATAGATAAAAGATGATAAATAAATAAAAAGGTAAAGATAAAAGTCTAAGATAAACATAAGCACTGAAAATAGAAACAGAAATGAGAAGTTAATTAATGAAAATTGAAGAGTTAAAGATAAATAAAACAATAGAATATTAAAACAAATATAAAGTGACATTAAAATGCTGAAATTATATTAAGTTATTAAAACTCTGCTCAAAAACCAGTCTAAATAGAAGGGTCTTTAATTTACATTTAAAAGCTTCAATTAATTTTTTTATTTATTATTTATTAGGATCCCTATTAGCTTCCACATTGTGGTTGCTTGTCTTCCTGGGGTCCACACAGCAAAACAAAAACAAGAAAAACAATGATTTAAAATCACACATTATCCATAGAACAAAAATGCAATAGCAGCCAATTATAAAAATCAAGAATGAAAATGAAAAACAAACGAAGTATCTGAGCAAATAAACAATGAGTAGCATTAAACTACAAAATAATGGAAACAAAAACAAAATTGTCACGAAAACATGGCATCAAAAATTAATAAAACAAAGACTTTCAAAACAGAGATTACATAATAATGTCTATGAGGAATTCATCAGCATTTGTTTAGGTGACTTTTTAAAGGAAAATATTTTTTTGACCATTCTCAAATTGATTTTAAAGTATGACCCATGTCCCATCTGTCCACATGGAGTAGACAAGCTGTGACCTATATTGCAGATGGCCAGTAGGAGGAGCTCCAACTATTTTGGCGTAACTTTTTAAGAGCTGTTGTGTCATCCATCTATGGGCATAAAAAAATAATGTAACTGAAGTTTTACAATGAGTTATAGTTTGTTACGTTTGTAATTATAAAACCAGATAGTTCTATCTAGAAGGGCACATTGTGTTACATCTTTTATTAAATCCTGCTCTAAAGCTGGAACATCAGACTTCCTACCCTGAGTTAGCAAACTCTATCTGCTAGTCTCTCTGGCAGCAAACATTCCCCATAAACCCGCCATGTGTATCAAAGAAACACACGGACAATCCAGCCTGCGTGTGATGAAAAACAGGTCTTATCTTCTCCACATTCACTCTTCTCTTTCGTTCGGTTTGGTTGTTGCTATGACTACCCAGTAGCCATATCGTTTGCCCATAGCAAATGGTAAGGGCAGAAAAATGTCCCAAATATCAAAGGAGAGCCCGTTTCAAGCAAACACTGGGATTTTACTTTTTTTCTCGAGGCACAAACACACACAGAGAGCGCCAGAGAGGCTCAGACTGACTTTGAATTTGTGACTTCACTGCCAAAAGAGAAGCAGCCTCATTCCTGATCATTAAAAAAGACATTCTCTGCCTCCTTAATCTAAGAGAAGTGTGTAGACCTTGTTAGCCGGTTAGCTCCCGTAATATGTTGTGTTTGGGAAAAAAAAAGCGATGGCACACCTACACACACTCTGTCTGCTGTGTTTCTGTTGTGTGCAGAAACCCAGATGGAGACAAGAAGCCGTGGTGCTACACGCTAAATGACGGCGCCATCTCCTGGGAGTACTGTGACGTCCCCTCCTGTGTTATGCCTTTGTGTGAGTAGAGGACACAGGAGATTTTGGGCCTTTTTTTCAACATATTAAGGTGCTTAATTGCACTTTTTCAAATGTGTATTATTGTTCGTTTAATTACTGATTTGTTGTGTTGAATGATTTGATTCACTTCCATGATGAATCTGTAAGAAATGCTTTTTGAGCTTGATTTGCATCTATTCATATATTCTTGTCATCCTTGCTTTATTAGGTTAATTTTATTAGTTTTTGCCCTTGGTTATTATTGGTTTTCATGTTTATATAAGCCCTTCTCTAACGAGCTTTATCAAGGATGGCATTGATTCCATCATAATAACGTGTGAAATGCTACGTCTTTATTTCCCAAGGCCGCTCGCTGCATCATTCAATATCTCCAGCATCCCTGCCTGGATTATAAGACACAGTCCGTAACACTTGTCGTCCGAGGAACATTGAAAAGCATCCAAACAACTCATTAAAATGCCTCCGCTTTTAATTAGAAATCCAGTGTTTGTGATAGAAACCGAAAGCGCGGAGAATACAGCTAATCCCAGCTGAGTCACGCTTGGTACGCTCTGGAGAGTTGAAGTCAAATGTTGTTTTTTTTAAACGTGGGCTCGATGAGATAAGGGGGGGAATAAGGTCCTGACTCATCCTGAGTCAACAAGTCATGTCAGGTGGAGCCAAATGTTAATGTGTTGAGTGGGATTTGGCACAAGCGGCTGTCTGTCACGAAGCCAGCGGAACGCTCCAGATCCTTCTCACTAGCTTTCCCCATCTGCTGTGCACTCATCGACATATGATTATCTGCATTAGGATGCTCTGTTATTATGACATGATCACACTATAGATGAGCCTTTCTGCTTCTTGCAGGGGAGAATCTTCCAGCTGAAAAATCCAAAGTATTCAGAAGAGGTACTTAGGAAATGTGTTAGTGAAATATTCTAGCTGGTAGAATAGTTTGTAGTGGATTAGTTTGTTTTAGCTGTTCATTTGTAGATTAAAGCTCCTGTGAGGAACTTTCAGTTTGGGTTAATTTTGGCGCCCCTTTTGGTGCCCCTCTTACATCTTAGCGTGTTTAAGTGATGTTTTAAACCCTCCTGTTATGTTTGTTTCTTAGGGACCGCAAAAATGTTCCTGGGTCAATTTGACCCGGGGCATATTTAATGATTCAAAAGTGTCAGAACCCCCAAAAAATCCCAATAAACATATTTTAATCTCATTATTAACTCCATTACTAACCATTTAAATCAATATTTAGTGCAATGGTGTTCTTTAATTCTCACAGATCATGGTTCAATGAGGGTAACTCATTCGATTTTTATGAAAATTCATCTTAAAACTTTATTTAATGTACATTCAGGTTCAGTTTACTTTATTTGTACTCATAGGTAAACTTGTTTTGCAGCCAGTAAGATGTTAGATCAATACAGAGTTAGAAGACAGATTTCAGACAGAACAAACTACTTAATGTGCACGATATCAGGAGAAAAGTTATAACACATATAATACTGTAACAGCTCTACTGTTTGTTAAACGTGTTCAGTGTAGGTGTTCTTAATTCCTACAGTGTTGACGGTTAGTGAAGGCATCAGGAGAGGTGTAGAGTGTGCGAGCGGGAGAGAGGAGAGACAAGAGGAGAAGTTTATCATTCATTCAAACATTGATTGTTGCTTTGTTGGTCGGCGTGCTCACGGCTGACAGTGACCACCCGATTAGTGAAGCTCAACGTGTTCACGAACCGGCTCGTCATCCCTACAGTGTCCGGACTGACGCTACAATACATTTTCTGTAGGACTTACTAAATGTCATTAATTCTTCTGCTTGTCAGAGGCCCCGTGGTTAGAGCTTTTTAGACTCTGATCAGGACTACAGGCCTGAACAAAGCACCTCATCGGGTCAGAGGGGACAGGCCCGAGGTCGAGCGAGAGGGGCGGTTAGTAGAGTCAGGGGAAGCAGAGGCAGGGGACGGGGACGAGGAGTACACGCGGGGGAAATGTACTCGCAGGAGGCGGGCAGAACCGCAGGACGGGATTTGAATGGTTTAAAATTTTGGCACCCAAAAAACGGTGATTGGTTGGTGTTTTCCCAGGTTTACTCCGGCTGTAGATAGCAGCTTTTCTTTGCTCTTTTGTAAGAACACATTATGTATTGATTACCATCAGGACATAAAGATCCTTTTAACCAGTATAACAAAAAGTGTATCTAAATCTGATTACCAACCCCAGCTTTAAGCCAAGCAGAAGAAGTTGCATACTGAAAAAATACGTTTACATTTTTCTTTAGATTTTTGAACTTTGTTGTCAAATTGACCCGCAACATAACAGGAGAGTTAAACAAAAAATCTCATGTTTCTTTTTTTTTTTTTCAGTCAAATGTGCTGTGAAAAAAGTAAAATAATCACTTTTTATGACACCTACCCTGCTACAGAAGTTTTGGACATCAAAAATAACAACATAGAAACAGTTCATCTTCTTTCTTATGTTCTGGTTTGCCTTTGTAGACCTTCTAGAGGCCTCAGTGTTAATATCGGTCTGTTCTATAACCAGATTAAAAACTCCTCACAGGAGCTTTAAAGTAGCACCATATTTGAAACAAAGATGCTCTAACCTTGTTTTCTCTTGAAGCTTCCTCTAGAAGAATGACCCTGCCTGCTGCTCGAAAACGGAACCCCTCCAAATCAAGCAAAAAGCCTGTGTGTGGGAAAAAGCACAAGAAGAGGTTATCCATAGCCAGGGGGAGGATTTTGGGTGGAACTTCTTCACTTCCTGGTACTCACCCTTGGATGGCAGCCATTTACACCGAACAAGAAGACTTCTGTGCTGGCACCCTGATCTCGTCTTGCTGGGTCCTCTCTGCCGCTCACTGCTTCTTCCGCAAGTATGTCGTGGACACAGGTTCGAGTCAGCATTGTGAAAATAAAAAAGTTGATTAAATAGTCACAGTTATGAAAGGGGGATTCTTTCTTTTTCCCAATCGTATTTTTATTGGGGTTTTTTCAAATTAAAAAACAAACAAACAAAAAACATACATACAAACAAACAAGAATATAAACAAGGCAGCTCAGACATTTTACAAAAGGACAGACTACTAGAAAATATAAGATACACAGTCTTCTGTCTGTTGTCGCTGAACAAGGGGTCATACATCCAAACGTAAGTCATTTAAAGACTTTGACCCTTTGGCATCACAGCTTTGTGAACACGCCAAATTTAGACGAGCGTGCAGTTCGAGGAAAACCTAAAAACATCCCATGCAGTGAAGCGGTCAACAAACAGGCAAGCTGCTATTGTTCAAATTCACATAGCCTTGGACACAGCATTCAATCATTTAAGTGGATGTCACTTTAACTGCCATTTCATCTCCATTAAACTGCTGGTTGTAGAGGATTCATTACATGATACCTGCAAGGCTTTCCTGCGAACACACTGTTAAAGCCAAGCTGTTTTTAGTTCCAGCCGGGATTTGATTAAACTAATTAAAAAGTCCACAATGTTCATCACACCCCACAGCACAAAAGTGATGAACATAATGAAGAACATACTGGAGATTCTGCTATTATTAGAGTCTTAGCAGCAGTGAGTCTGAGAGCCAGAAGATCATTAAATCTGGTTTCAAATTGAAAGGTTAAATCCTCTGGGAAGCTACATGCTCTAGATAATTATCAGGGAAATCTGCTCTTTGGAGTTGAATCTTTTTGTACACTTATAGAAACGTTTGCCCGGATGAGTTTTGGTGTCCAGGGGGATCAAACCCAAAGGGATCATCTACAGTAACTTGAAAGGGAACTAAGAATGCATTCTCTTACAATGGACTGATAGAAATGTGTCTCCCCACTCAGCCCACTGATGTCCCAAATTCGCGTGGTCCTCGGACAGCACCATTTCAACGCCACTGGCCTCAACACCAGGACATTTGGAGTGGAGCGGTACATCTTTCCGAGAAAGTTCTCCGTGTTTAATCCAACGCTACATGACATAGGTAATCACTGAACACACACACGCTCAAATACACACCGAATACCACGTGATGCACGTAAACTAGAAGACCTGTCTCCATTCAGAAACTCAGTGAAGACGCCACTCTGTGTGCACAGCTGTGGTTCACCGAGCAGCTGTGCTCCCCTGTATGAACACACACAGACTTACACACTAACTGACTGCTGGGTGTGGCAGTTTCATTGGCGAACGGAGCCTCCAAGTCTACCACTTGTTTCATCATTTTTAACCATTTCTCTCTCTCTCTCTCTCTCTCTCTCTCTCTCTCTCTCTCTCTCTCTCTGTCTCTCTCTTGATAATGCTGAATTTTTGTTGCCAGTTCTGGTCAAACTGAAGAAGCAGAACGGAAGGTGTGTGAGGAGGACCCCGTTCATCAGACCCATCTGTCTCCCAGACAAAAACATGACGTTCCCTGATGAATACTGCTGCACTATTAGTGGCTGGGGACACAAGAATGAGAGTGAGTGATGAGGAAATTATGCCACGGTTACTTTATGATAATGGCTGTCTGCTTTCATACACTGGAGCAGATCACACAAGGTCTACTTTGTATGGGGAGTGCAACATCTTTATTTATGCTCCAACATCCAGAAAAGAGTGAAAAAACTAGCATCAGTAAATCAACATCAAGTGTCTGCACACCAAGTCCCTCCATAGGTCCTAAAAGCTACTAGCTAAATCAGGTTGTAGCAATAAAACTTACAACATTTGGAGGTAATGCTTGTGCAAAAGCACAACCCAGAGACAGAAAGAGATTCAAGCTTTAGCTCAAATTTCAAAAGAATATCTCTTAGTGATCTATAAGTGTAGCTTTCAATCCTTTTCAAATGTCTGTTATTATATTTTGAAGTGCATAAGTGTGTTTTAGAGTAAGTAGTATATAGTTTGGAGTAGTGAGAGCTTATTTCAGATCTCGGCCTTGTCTCGGAATCGAAAGCATTTTTACTCGGTCTTGTCTCAATCTCGGACTGGGCTGACTCCGTATTTTATATCAAGACCGGTTGAGACCACCACTGATGCACTCTGTGTCCCTGTCATTGCTGTGATAAGAGAAAAAAACGAAACTTAAGGAGTCAAAAGAAAGGCAACAAAGACAAAACCAAACCTTGTTTGTTGCTGTCAATTATATTCAAAGCAAACTTAAATAAAACAAACAGAAGTCTTTTATTTTGTTAACTCTCATAATGATTTTTCATTGATATATATGGTCTTGGTCTTGTCTCGGTCTTGCCCTGCCTTGCTCTTGGTCATGATCTTGACTCGGTCTCGATCCCTAAATGGCCTGGTCTTGGTCTCGGTGCACTCTGGTCTCGGACATGTCTTGGTCTTGGTTAATGTGGTCTTGACTGAAACACTAGATGGAGTGAGAAGGAAATATTTGGTTAAGCTAACACAACTTGTCTGATTACGTAAGTTACGATAAACTTCGTTGCTAACATTTTCATTTTATCATTTTGGGACAGTATGTACAAAACTGTCTTTCCTTACACCTTTCTTTTTTACATTATCAGAAAGAGTTGAAGTGTCTTTACATATCAACTGTATAAGAAAGTTACCTAATATTCTTAACATGATGAATCTTAACAGGCTAATGCTATTTCTGTCTGTTAAGCTAGCTAAGGGAGTGACAAAGCAGTTGAAGCTAGCAGATACTGGTTAAGCTTATTTAGTTAAGCCCTAATCTCAGTTTTAAAACTTGTTTGTTCAGTTTAGGCTGATTTAATTCACAGTACACAAATCTCTTAATCTCAGACTAACTGTATAACTCAGCTAAAACTTAGATGGAGCTGTTGCATGGCTGGAAATGTTAATGTTGGGAAATTACATGAAAATTCACATTTTCTCTGTAGGCTATAGGTCAAAAGTGATCTTGTATTGAAACTGCTTATTTGTGTTTTATTTGACAGAGGCAGAGAGTTACTCCAGTCTACAGGAAGCTGGAGTCAGACTGGTTTCTCACAGCACTTGTCGGAAACCAGAAGTTTATGGCAACCATGTCACTGCTGACATGATATGTGCTGGGCTCAACGGCTGTTCCGACGCCTGCCAGGTAGGAGAGCGTTTTCATAAGGCCGACGATGATTAATAGATCCAAGATAGCTTGAATAGAAAAATAAATAAATGTAAAAATGATACTGACTGAGAGATCAGATTAAAATTGTGTTGATTCTTTATGAGCACATTAAAGGCTGATTTATACTTCTGCGTCTCCCCTATGCAGCAGGGGCTGACGCGGACATGAGCCCCACATACTTGTGCGTCGGTGTGTCTATGTCGCGCATCAATTCTCCTCCTAAACGCCTTAGGGCAATGTGGTCCCTCTGATAGCCGGCCGCCTGCTTCCGGTCCCGCTACGATCTCTGTTTACTTTTCCACAGAGATTCAGAGCGTGTTATGTTAATCTACAGCTGATACATGTTGCTGTTTATCATACAGACATGATTACATGAAGAATAGAGAGGAGGAGATGAATACACGGCCGTTGTGCGGCCGATGTCCGGGATCCCGGAAGTGTTGTAAATGCGGGAAAGACAAAGCCGCCGAGCGGACCAATCACAGAGCTTGCGGTCCGCGTCGGCTCTACAGGGAGTTACATTTTAGAGGAGGTGCACGTCAGCTACGTGCGTAGGCCTCGGCTTAGGTACGGGAGCTACGCGGACCCCCGGCGTAGGGTACGCCGTTGATTCAACGCATAACTCAAGCGCTAACCTTCGGCCGCAAGAATTGAAGCCAATGTGAAAGTGTTAAAAACAGCAGTTTCTCGGGTGTCCGCTTGAGACTGGATCCGGAAATACCGGAAACCCCATACACAGAAATTCAAAAAAGTCGATCTTTACAGCAGAAATAAACATGTTGACAGTCTGGTACAAAAGACGAGTGTAGTCTGGATAGCTAATTTCCTGATCAGCACACACTGTACTGGTTTTGAATTTTTTCATAACGCTGCAATTTCAAAGAGATTATGATTACGAGTTTTCCATTATGACAGGCACAGCTGACTTGATTGACAGGCGGGAAGACTGTAGCTGTTAGCAAAAGGCTTGAGGCCCGCATCTTTACCTCACACTAGCTCCACAGATGTTAGGTTAAGTTCAACATTTCCAATATGGCACCTGCAGATGATTTGCTTGAAAACAGCGCTTCAGAAACAGATGGGTGACGTCATGGATATTACGTCCATTATTTATAGTCTATGATATAACCGTGTGGGTATTTTCATCCAATTGGATTCAATGTGATGACAACAACTGTTAAACTTGTAGTGTTCCCTTCAAAAGGTTGTTGGCACACTACCATTAGCTTCATAAGGTAAAAAACGTTAGCTACAAAAACAGTAACATCTGGCACTTACATATCCTAAAATTTAGACTTACATGGAAAGGAAGTTGTGCCTGATGGATAACTCTCCATTAAGTAAAGATTTAGTATTTAACATCGCTGATTTGAGTTAAACTGGAGTAGTTTTTCATTTAGTCTGTTTGCTCTGCAACTAATAGAAATATGGGAAAAGAAGACTCTGGGAGCCGTCAAAGCAGCTGATGTCTCTGCTTTGTAAGGGTCAATATCATCAAATCAACCAAAGGTACCAGAGTGGGAACTGAAGACAGCAGGAGGGAATCCCCTAAAGTAAAGTGCTGAGGGGTTAGCAATAGTCTGAAAGCTGCAGGGATGTCTTCAACCTGCTGTGCAAAATGTGTGTGTTCCTTCCTTTCAAATTAAATGTCACAGTTGTTTATTTACCTCATGGGAAGCGTAAAATTGTATGTGTTATATTAGATTTCAAGTGTGTGACTCAGCCGCAAGTTTGGTTCCACTTTGATCTGTGGTTGTATGTTTATGTGAGCGGACTTTGTGTTTCCCCAGGGTGACTCAGGGGGCCCACTGGCTTGTGCGAAGGATGATGTCAGCTTCCTGTATGGGATCATCAGCTGGGGGGACGGCTGCGGACGCTCGGGAAAACCAGGAGTTTACACTAGAGTGGGGAACTATATTGACTGGATCAATTCAGTGATCAAACGCAAACCAAAGGCTTCATGAGCGGACATTACCTGGACACTAGTTTTAATATATTAGATTTAATATTTTATTATTGTACTGTATTCTGTTTTATTTGTATCTTTTGTACTGTGAAACATGGTTCGACTGAATAAACCTTTGCTGACTTGAGAAATCTTTGAGTGCCTTTTAAAATAATGGATAATAACTTTTGACAGTCAAGGTATTTTCACAAAACAACCTCAAACCTGTTCACTGCATCATCACTTTGGTCTGTTTTCATTGATATGAATATATGAGCTCAGTCTATAGAGCTCATAAGATTGTTCTTTGACAACAATATAAGGGTGAATTTATAAAACGATGGTATCACAGAGTTAAACTTAAGTGAAACTTATATACAGTGTTTCATTAATGAGTGGACATATTCTGTTTTCCATGATTACCAGTTAGTTTGAGTCATTTACTTAAGATCATTTCACTTAACCTGGTCCTTTGACTTTTTTTCTTGATTAAAATTCAAGCAATTGGCCTAGCAGTTTAGGGCGTGCGCCCCGTGTATGGAAGCTGTAGCCCTTGTCGCGGAGGCTGCGGGTTCGATCCCGGCCTCAACCATTTGCTGCATGTCTTCCCCCACTCTCTTCTCCCCACATTTCCCGTCTCTCTTCAGTTGTCCTATCCATTAAAGGGAAAAAATGCCCAAATATGTAACTTAAAGCACTCAAGCAAATCAATATATAGAACATAAAAAGAAAAAAATCAAATCTGACCTTTTCTAGTTTTAGACTTAAAGTTGGTAGTCACGGTAAACTAGCATTAATTTGAATGTAGCATTTCCTCAGAACTCCATCTAATCCCTTCCCCCCTCTCTCTTGGAGCTCCTCCGAAACGATGCATATTCTATCCATGGCATATTGTTTGTGATTTGCACTACGCCACCTCATGTCTCACTCAGTGTGAGACACCAAAACATTATCACAGTGAAAGTCAAAAAACACAAACAAAGATGGCTATTGTTAGTACTCACAACTGTCATGCTAGCATTATGCAAAGGGAACCGGTGACACGATATAAGGAGAAAGGCCAAACAAAAACAAAAGCCTTCTCTTCCTCCATTTTTATTTTTTGCCCTTTTTAGCAGGAGCGGTTACCAGGAGCGGTTGCCAGTAATCAGGGTAGTGGTAGTTTCTCGGCCATTCTCCAGTAAGCTTGAAACCCAGCAGAACGGCATTTGATTGGTTCCTTCCATGAGGATCTCATGGAGGTGATTTGTTGTTGTTTGGCTACGTTTACTCCGGCTTTTCACTCTTTTTTTAAAATCACATCAAAAGACATGTATTGATTGCCATCAGGACATAAAGATAGTCTTAACCAGTATAACAAAAAGTGTATCTAAATCAGACCAATCCCACTTCAGTAATGTGGATTGGAATTTTACAAAGTTGGAGAAAAATTTACATTTAAGAAAACAAATTTTACAAAATCAAAAAACACTTTTACAAACGGTGGAACCAGTGGAGGAGCCACACAGTTTTCACTTGGGTGGCCAAACTGAGGCACTGACTGTTGAAGGGTTGGCCTGGCGTGGAAAACATTAGGGGCTTACCCCAAACCTAGGAGGGTTACTTCCAATAATCACATCTACTATAACTTCTTTTTATAAAATAATTTCACAAAAGGTTACATTTTTGTAGATTTCTAACATTAACATTAAACATTTAACTTGACAGAGTGTCAACATTTAAAGCTGCTGAACTGAACTCTTTAAGGACTCAAAATGAAGATGATTGTTCAAAGTAAAAGCATCAACAAAAAAAATATTCAAATCAATAGAAACTACTGTCTCTGCAGCTTGCTGAAACACAACAACACAATAGCTGATTTGAATATAAGTAATGCCTCTGACATGGCAAATAGCCAGTCATGTTTCAGAATTTCAGAGTGGCCACAGGGGTGGCCAATCAGTTTTCAGAGGTGGGCATGGCCAACCCTGGCTCCGCCACTCGGTGGAACACTTTAACCATCCCTGAAACAAATTTACATTAATTTTTCACAGATAGGGAATGTACCAAATACCGGAAGTGATCCGGGAGTGATCGAGTGAGGGGTCATTTAGTTTACTTGGATGGAGAGAAACCAAACGGAGCGACGTTTGGTACTCGTACTCCGCTTGTTACCGGATTACTTCCGGTATTTGGTACTCTCCCTTCAGTTAAAATTGAATGTAAATTTGTTTCAGAAATGGTAAAATTGTCCCACCGTTTGTAAAAGTGTTTTTGATTTTGTAAATTTGTTTTGGCCTTGGTAAAAGTGTTTTGCTAATGTACTTTTGTTTTATAAAATGTAAAAATGTTTTCCAAAATGTAAATTTTTCTCCAACTTTTTAAAAGAATTTGATCTTTTGTAAATTTGTTTTGTCCTTCAGGGACCCACCCTAGGGTATTTTGCAAACAATCAACTCTTCTGAAACTGCATGCATCCATGACTACATTTTGTAATCCAGTGTTTGTTCAGCTGCTTGTTAATGTTCAGCGTAAGCAATTTATTGTGTTGAAATGTGATATTTATGGTATGACAAACATGTCTTCAAGTAGTTTTCCCCTGCAGCAGTGCAGCAGGTGGTGTAAACAGGCCCAGGTGGCGGCAGCATGGTCGGTTGGCTGGTTCACACAAACAGTCAGACAAACATACAGTCAGACAGACATACAGTCAGAAAGACAGACAGACACACGGACAGACGGACAGTGGTCATGCCATTTTCCATGTGCCTTGCTGGGGGCGAGTTAGCGCCCCACTAGCAGAGAGCAGCTATTTTGAAAGTGACCCCTCATTCAGGCAGCGACTGTGCAGCTGTCAGGAACCATGACTGAAGATGACGGATTCTGTTGTCGTGGAGGGATATGCCAGACTCCGAGATGGAAAAAAGGTGCTATGCTTGACTAAATTTGCAGACGGATATGTCAGAGTACTTCAGCGCACTGTCATCTGTGCTTACAAAGTTTGTCTCTGCTTTTTGTTTTTCTTCCACAGTGGAAAACTAGGTGGCTCGTTCTTCGCAAGCCGTCGCCTGTAGCAGGTAAAAAAACCAAAACAAACACCGTTACGTACGCTCCTCACGTTTGTGTTTCTACTACTTTAAATATATGAAGCTTTCCGACAGCGTGTAAACAAATAAATGCGCATGTGAGCTGCGTCACAGCGGGGGAAGAGCGCAGGCTGGGAGCATGACTTTAAATCTAAAAGACATTCATGGCTGCTTGCTTTACATATATCCTGAATATGGGCCTTGTGTAAGGGGACTAAAAAGGGTCAGAAAGATTCAGAACAAACTTGGGTAAAATAACATTTTAAAACATATTATCAGAGGTGTCAAAAGTATTCACATCCATTACTCAAGTAGAAGTACAGATAGGGTTTTAAAAGACTTCTGTAGAAGTTGAAGTATCAACTCAAGCTTTTTACTCAAGTAGAAGTGTAAAAATACTGGTTTCAAAACTACTTAAAGTATAAAGTTAAAGTAATGTAAGGGGAAAAAATGCCATTAAGGACAAAAGCTTAAGCTGCACCACAGGGGCCTATAGTGCACTACCCCACCTCCCCAAAAAAACATGTTTCTAGAGGCCATAATGACTATAATGTTATATTAATATGTTAATGTTGCACCTGTTTCAGTCAAATTTATGCCCATTGAAAATGAATGCATTTTCGTACAATGCAAATACATTAAAGAACCATATATGTATACTACAGAGCATTAACGTGTTTCATGGAGCGGAAGATATGATGACTAGTTGCCTATAAGTATTGTAATTGTGCAAAAAGTCAAACTTCACAGGCATGTTATCAATAGACTTTATTGGAATGTCAATATACATTTGGGCCTTGTCTAAGGGTACTGAAAAGGGTCAGAAAGATTCAGAACAAACTTGGGTGAAATAATATTTTAAAACATATTATCAGAGGTGTCAAAAGTGTTCACATCCATTACTCAAGTAAAAGTACAGATTGGGTTTAAAAAGACTTCTGTAGAAGTTGAAGTATCAACTAAAGCTTTTTACTGAAGTAAGAGTGTAAACGTACTGATTTCAAAACTACTTAAAGTATAAAAGTAATGTAAGGGAAAAAAATGCCATTAAGGACAAATAATGCTTTATTGGAATGTCAATGTACATAAATGTGTGTTTTTTTTTTTTAAATGACAAGCAAAAATGAAGTAAGAGTAACAAGGCTATTTTTAAAATTAAAGGAGTAGAAAGTACAGATAATTGCGTGAAAATGAAAGGAGCAGAAGTAAAAAGTTGAATGAAAAAAATAATTACGAAAGTAAAGTATACATACCTAATATTTCTACTTAAGGAAGGTAACAAAGTATTTGTACTTCGTTACTTGACACCTCTGCATATTCTGTTTTATGTTTCATAACTTGTTGGTTTATGTCACCCTGCATAAACCTTACCAAGAGGAAATGATAAATGTTCGTAGCTCCTGAATGTTTTCATAAGAAATAAAATGTAAATGAGACTGATTCAAATGTGTGTACAGATAGCAAGGTCTCTTAAGTAACAGTCTGCTTTATGAATATACACTTCCACTGTAGAAGTATTTTAAAAGAGAATTCTGAGAATAAATGTTGGTTATGATTATGGCTGGTAAACTTGTTGATTATTTTTGTTTACAACTTGAAGTAATTTGTGCCACCGTTTTTGTTTTGGCATCCATCATTTTCTGCCCGGTTAGGACTTGAATGCCTCATGCTGGGGTTCTTTATTTTTCTTGTTTACACCACCTGCTCTGAAACCAAATTATTTTAAAAGCCTTTGTGAACATGTTTTTTTTCACATGCTGAGAATCTTATTGACCCGTGCTGGACCTCATACTTCTCATGAAAATGAAAGGCTGATAGCCTAAGCTGTGCTGTATTTTTAGATGCACCCTGAATGTGCTCTTAGTTAATGTGACAGAATAACAAGCATGCTTGCCTGATGTTGACTCGTCTAACCCCTTGAATTCATCACTGACCTCTGGCCTTTTAGTATTGGAATGATAATAGTGATATTGACACTGATGAAGTGGCAGTATTGCATTGCACAGAAATGTTCTGTAGATATCTGGTGGTCAGCTCAACATGCTCCACAGGTTGGACTGAGGTTGAGTGCTACTCATCTTCAGATCTTTGATGCAGTGTTGTCACAGCTGTCTCTGCTCATGCCTCAGTTATTTGGGTTAAGAGGTGTGTGTGTGAAGGAGAGGGATGCGTACACACACTCTTGTTTTGTCAGGTGACACTGATTGTTTAAAGGAGCCAAAGACTAGAGGACACCACAACAGCTACTGCATGACAAGATGCATCCTGTTAGTATTCAACCGTATCCTCTCTGTCCTCCAGATTGCCTTGTGCTGCTGGTTTTTAAAGACAAGTCCGACAAAGCGCAGGGAAACAAGGAGAGGGCCAGTGTCATCTTGGAGGAGATCTGCGGTCTGGAAGTTGGACAGTGGTATGAAGGTGTGGCTTTAACCCTCGCCATCCTCTGCCTGAATCAGGCCGCGCTGCTCGGCTTCGACAGCAAGGAGGCGCTGCACGCATGGGACATCCGCCTGCGATACAGCCTTGGAGAAGGTAAGAGTTGATGTTTTGGCGTGGATGTTTTGTACTTTTGAGTTTGCTTCAGGTTATATTCCCTTAAAAGCTTCTGAAGCAATGTGAGAAACTAAAAGGCCTTGACAGAAAAATGCCACATGTAGCAATAACAATGCTTTCATTAAAGCAGTTCTTTAAAATAAAGAGCAACATTCGGTAACAAAAGTTTGTGTTGAGAAAACAATGTAGGACAATGACTTGCAAGGTTTCAAGGTTTTCATTTAACTAGGTCTTCAAATGCATTCAAGAGAAAACTACTTTGCTGAACTAGCTTACTGAATGTTCAGTGGCCTGCAGGCCTCAACAGCAAAACTCCATCACCCTGAGGTTTTATTTGTGATTAAGAAAAAGCCAGTACGCCCGGAGAAATGACCTCAAGAGTCCTGCCAGATGGATTCGTCCAGGGAGCTGATTTATCAAGTCCTGCAGGTGCAGTGGCAGCATTTAGAATTCACTTCTGTGTTTCACCAGATAACAGGATCAGAGTTCTGTCACAGCAGCAGTTTCTCAACCCTTGCTTTATTAAAGTAACAGCACAACATGGTACAGATGTCCAGCTGGGATAAAACAAAGGCATGAATAATTGACTCTAAGTTGAGAACATCATCTAGGAATATTTCAAAAGTTGCAAAACAAGAAGAACATAACTTATCATTAAAGATTCACCAACTGATCAAAAGGAACTTTTACGTACCACAATGTGGAAAAAATGTATCTGCGAGCAATGATTAATCAAAGTTGTTTGTTTTGTTCTACATAGAGAGATGTTTGCTGAAGTTTTAATTGAGGTTATGAATGTTTTTGGAATATGCTGTGGGCCTTTTAGAGTTCTCTAATAAAAACTAAATGAAAAAACAAGTTGTGATCCACACTGGAAACATCAAAAACTGAATAATGAGTGATAAAAACAGTTTTAATGAAGATGCAAACTTATACAGTACATCAAAAGACCTTAAGGGCCTATAGAAAAGAAGACGTATCGGTTGTGATATTATCAACCTTGTACCTCTATCCTGTTTGAGGAAGTTGTGAGATAAATGGACCTATAATCTTGATATTTCAGACATTAAAGTCACATAACATAACATAGCATTGCATAGCATAGCATAGCATAGCATGACATAGCATAGCATAGCATAGCATGACATAGCATAGCATAGCATAGCATAACAGTCCATCCCATTCTATTATTTTATCTTCCCTATCCAAAGCACATTTTCATTTTTGTAGTTTCTATGTACAAGATGTTGTCAATCTGTTTAAACTACATAAAAATGCACAATCTGTACTCAGGTTTTTGTATTTTTCTGCTTTTGTTTTGTTGGATGTTTGCAGTCTGTGTAGTATTGAAAAACAAAGTTTTACTGGTCTATATGCAGAAAAAACAATCATAATAGAGAGCAAAAGCAGGCGTAACACAGTCCACAGTGACGACATCTCGGCTACTATTGGTGGTAATCTGAGGACAATTTATTTGTTTATATAAACAGATATTTATAACTAACAGTCGTTCTAGATCTAGCTGCAAATCTGCTAGGTGCCATAATGTGAAAGACATCAGTGTTTACATTTCCAGATCTGGAATGCATCAGAAGTGATTGAAAAATGTGATTCTCTTTTGAGAACAGACCTGAGGCCTGTTTCAGAAAGGAGTTTCAACAAACTCAGTCTTACCATAGTAACTGACTCAAAGCTTGAGTTACCCCTCTTTCTCTGGTTTGAGTTATCTTCCTCTCCCAGAGTTTCACTCATTTCAGGGTTAACAGACTCAGGGTTTGCACTAAACCTGCTTTCTGAAACGTGCCCCTGATAAAGTTTACATTTTACTTTTAACAGATCTGCATCATTATGTTATTTCATCGCAACAGCAGAGAAAAGGCCTCTGTGTTACTTACTGTTTACAGTGAAACTGAGACTCACCAGAAATAGATAAATGAGGCGACAGCATTCATTTTGCAGACACATCTGAAGTTGTAGTGACTACGAAGAGCCAAAAGCCGCTGAGGCTGAGGTTGGGCCTAGTTAGTGTCTGACGCGCTTAAAGCAAAAATCACTAATGCAAAAAAAGTAAGTTTAACCTTTTATTAACGAAAAAGGATAATCAACTCATGATAAGGTGCACAGAAGAAAATAGTGATAATAAGCGATAAATAGCGGTCAACAAAAAGTACGGAGACCCAGCTCACCCCCTCTCTCTACCTCCAAACAAAAGACAACAGGTGGCCTAAATGAACTGAATATCCCCGCCCCTAACACATTACCCATAAATAACCTAATGAACTGACTCCACAATAAACCAACAAAAATAACAACCACAAAAAATATACAAACAATATCCTACCCTAAACCTCAAAATAAGATACAATAAACACTTGAATCCTTCATGGCTCCTACAGGAGTGATAAACAAATCTGCTTCATGATGTTATTTCATGGCAACAACAGCATTAAGCCTCTGTGTAACTTACTGTTTACAGTGAAACTGGGACTCACCAGAAATAGATAAATGAGGCGACAGCATTCATTTTGCGGACACATCTGGAGTGACAAACTTTGCTCTGCTTTTGATCTGAACACACTGCAACTTCTCAGGTTCCGAAATGGACTGTAAACAATGAAACACACAAAACAGGCGGCTTTAGCTTGAAGTAGTTTGTTGCATTCAGCTAGCTACACAGAAATGCCCGAAATAGATGTCCATTATTTTCAGAGGCATGTATCATTGTCAGAACTGACACTTTCAGGGATGCTTGCTCTGTACGTTTCTTGTTACTCAGAATGACCACAGGATCAGAGTTATAAAGTCGTTTTACGTAAGAAACAAAGCTCAGTGAGTTTCTGACATCAAAGACTTGCTGTAAATTCATCGCCAAGTTTGAGGACTGTTTGATTGACATGTATACAACATGATCTACAATTATGTAAGTGTTAAACATAAAGGAGCTATTTATAGCGGTGTACTGTACAGCTGCAGGCCGGAGTCCAGCTCTGACTAATGACAGTGTGATGAGACGTGATTGTGAGGATAAGAACATGGTGCTAAAGACAAATTGCAGCACAGTTGTCCCTCCAAACTGGCCTGTCTGCTGGCTTGTGTGTTTGTTGGGAAGTGTGTGTTGTTCTAATGTGTGTGTGGTCCAAAGCTTAATGGCATAGAGTGGAGTGTGTCCAAACCAGAAGAAATGTCACCTGCCAGCCTGGGCTGAGGGCCACAGTGCGTGTGTGTGTGTGTGTGTGTGTGTGTGTGTGTGTGTGTGTGTGTGTGTGTGTGTGTGTGTGTGTGTTTGAGATAGTGTATAAATCTTTCTTAACCTGAGTGATGACTTGTTGCAGCTGGCAGACATTTGCTCCTGATCACCTCCATCAATCTCACCTGGTGAAGTTTGTTCAGAGAAGGGAAAGAGTTTTAAATACAGCTGAATAACAGAAACACAGATGTAATGCTCATGTTTGACTTTGACTTATCTCTTTTTTTTTTTCACAAGCAAAAATAAAAAAGACTCAATTACACAGATGTTTGTAATAGGTTTTCATGATTGCATCAGGCTCCAGATCTCTGAGCCTCGCTGATTTCATTCTCCGTGTGTGCAGCTGGTTCCCTTTTTATTGTTGAATGAAATGGAATCCGTGCCGAAGTCATCCCTGTGTGAGGAACACAGTTTTCTATCCAGTAAAGTCCAACTGCAGCTATTTTTCCAATCTGGACTCCCTTCCTCCTCCTCCATGATGATGGAATCTGACCAGGATCATGTCGGCTTGTTTACTCCGAGGCTGCTTGAAATCAAGATTGTGAAAGTGTGTGACTCCTCAGAACTGCACAATGTGTGCATAACAACTCAAAACATCCTTAGTCAAATAACACAATGACTGTTTTAGGAACACGTTTAATACTGAAACCACTCTCATCTCTGAGTTTTATATATGGAGCTACCTTCTGCACTCAATTAGACTAGCTTAGTCTGGGAGCTTGCAACAGCTACCCTGTTCAAAGTTTAACAATCTACCTTTACATTTCTGAAGCTCACTAATTAGTACAGTATATAAGTGTAGACTGTATTACAAATTGACAATCTCAGCATGGTGACATCACCAATGGGTTGCTGAAGAGGCATTATGAAGTCTAAAGATGGCTTTCGCCATATTGGAAGTTCTGACTCCAACTAAAGCCTGGTTTTTACTTCTGCGTTGAATCAACGGTGTAGCCTATGTTGAGACTACACCGGAGGCTACGCCATAGTTCTGCGTAGCCCTTTACTGACGCAGAAGCCTACACACGTAGCCTGACGTGCACCTCCTTCAAAATTTATCTACAGGTCGAAATGACCCGGATTGCAAACCCTGTGATTGGTTCGCTGGAGGGCTTTGTATTTCCTCTATTTACAACACTTCTGAAATAGCCACACATTGGCCGTGCATTTTATCTCTCCAGGTGTCCTCTCTTTTCTACCATGTAATAATTGCTGTATGAAAAACAGCTACATGTATCAGCTCTAAATTAACATAATATGTTCCAAATTGCTGTGAAAAAGCAAGCAGACTCCACCAACAGGGTATTAACCCTCCCCCTCCTTAAAGAATAAAACATAAATGTAAGCTATTGATATGTAGCTCAGATTTGAGTCAGTTAACCAGGATAGTTTAAATTATATTTTTGTTTAATGCAAATAAACCAGTATTATAGCAGCAAGGTTATATTTTGTAGGGTTGGCTGTGGTGATGGGGCCAACTGAGATATCTTTTCAGGGGTCCCAGAATTCCTAGCGAGTACCCTGGCTGTGCCGCTAATTACTCCCAGTTATGCATAACTCTTAGCCTTAATATGATGAAAAAATCATACGCTATAAAGACCATGACCGTTTTCGTACAAGGCCATAAACAAGCTTAATTAATCTGTAAAATTAGCATTTTAATATGGGCTCTAATGAGGTTCCTTGGCTTTCTGAGCCAGTCTCAAGTGGACACTCATGGAACTGCGGTATTTACACTTCCACACACTAAGTTGGTGGTTTTCATTTTGAGTACATGTTGTTTGTGCATTGAATTCCGTGTCAGGCCAGCTGTTTTCCCCTCTGCCAGTCTTAGTTCTTAGCTAGCCCACACAGAGTGGCAGCTTTCTCTACCTTCATAATTACTGTATGAAGGTGTTAATAGTTTATATCTCCTCATGTTAAGCTTTGAAGGGGTGCAATATGTGTATTTTTGATTTTTGAAATGTTCTTTGAAACTCAGGGCCCTCTTGGCGGTTTGTGTTGAATCTTTTATTGCTGCCCTAAATAATAAAGCCTATTGATCACTGTATTTATGAATGTATAAACCTTGTGTGCACTATGGATATTTGTATGTAAAAATATGAAAGGATATATGGTGTTTGTGGATATGCTGTAAAGTGTCCATGTGAAAAAAAATAAATCAAATAATATTTTTTTGCTAACTTTAACAACTAGCTAACAACTTTGGCACTACTACCACAGATTTTAAATAATTCAAACTGTGCCTTGGTTACTTCTTGGGCAGGATGTACTGTTCTAGGGAGTCAGTGTTGAGACTGATAACACAATGTTTTAGTCTCGGCCTTGATTATTCTGTGTCTTTAGTTCACAGATTCAGTGTTGGAGTCTTACCCGGGACCAAGTTGGAAAGCGGACCTGCTACTCTTCATTTGTGCAACAACTTACTGGCCCTGGCCCGGGACGTCCCTCCTGTCATCATCGGTCACTGGAACCTTCCAGACCTGCGCAGATATGGACCCGTACCTAACGGATTTGTGTTTGAGGGAGGAACGAGATGTGGTTACTGTAAGTTTTTTCTCTTCATGTTGTTGTTTTTGGGCTTATTTTAGGAACATTGGCCCTTTTGCTGTTTTGATTCTACTAAAACTGGTGCTTTGTGTTTGGCAGACGGTTTCTGAAGGCATTAAGATAATTAGTTATCAGGTTGAGCTGCACACTTTGTGCTTGGGAAGCACGAGGGGGGAACTAAGGAGGCTATAAAAACAGCTGAGAGTAATAAAACTTTGATACTTACTAAACGGTGTTAAGAGATTTAATACAGTATATAAATGAGAGTTTGATGAAATAGGACGATTAGATCATCTAAAGTAAAAAAGAAACAGAAAATAATGAAAGCCAGGCTCAAGTACAAAAGGCCACACATGACATCTTGTGTGATGCTGCAGATTTAAACAAAACAATGGTTTTAAAGAGCACAAACAACCACATCAAACACTAACTTCATCATGTCATGAAAAGGCTGTCTCTTGAGTCGAATTGGGCTGCATCATTAAATACTAATAGCTCATAAAATCCCCGTAGAGCTCTGCTTTGCTTATGTCTTTTTCAGACAGACCAAATAATCACCAGCTGTGATTGAGATGATTCATTACTGGCTTTTATTCAGCTGCGCGTCTGTGAAAGAGAGGCTCCCTTGCTTCTCAAAGGCTGCTCTGCAAGCTGTTTAAAAGACGGGAGTAGTGGACACCTTTCAGCATCTCATCAAATGTCATTTTCTCCTGTGACTGCTTTTTTATGGTTACAAGAAAAGGGAATCATAACACAGCAGCCTAAAATCCTGTATCAGACTAGTGTTTCCCAAACTTTTCACCCTTGAGCTTGTGGAGGGGGGTTTGTAGATCCGTGGCTGAACAGGTGAAGTTGTGGATTTCAAACTGAGTGGTTGGTTACCCCAGGTTAAAGCAGAAGTGGTCACTCTGGGTTTGGTGAACCCTGGTTGGGAATATTAGAAAATAGAGCACTTCAAGTTGTGTTGAAAGAGTTCAGGGAAGCCAATAAGAGCGTCAACATGGTAATACCCCAATACACAAAAAGCCAAGTCGGTTTATAGATACTCAAACACAGATCAAGCCTAACATTTTGTCCACTGATTGTTGAAGGAAATTCTATACTTCAAGGGTTCCCAAACTTTTCAGCCTGCGACCCCCAAAATATAGATCCCAAAGACTCGCGACCCCCACTGTCACTCAAAGTGATTTAATGTGGCTTCAGCTGGTCTGCAGAAAATTAGCCTAGCTATATGAGCATGTGTCTGTGTTTCCTGTTCCTTTATAAATTAACCTGCTGCTACTGATGCTTTTCATAATTAACTGTTCACTAACCTTAAACTTGGGAGTCATCCGGGAAAAAGAAAAGCGGAAAACTCATTACATTTTCTATTTTCAAGGTTTTATTTCAAGGTTAGCCACTAATTTGTGGATATGTTCTACTATAATGGGTAAAATGTACTATTTTTAATTTTTAAAAAATCATTCTTGAAGACATCTCTCGACCTACCATTTGTGTCTTGTGACCCCCCAGAGGGTCCCGACCCACACTTTGGGAACCCCTGCTATAGGTTGACTTGTTACAGTGGCACCTGTCAGTTTGGCAGCAAGTAAACACACTGTTCTCTAAGTTGATTTGTAAAAAGCAGGAAGAATAGGCAAGCCTAAGGAATGTGAGTGGATTCAACAATGACCATTTTGTTGGGTGTTCCTGGTCTGCAGAGGTCAGGTCCTACCCAAAGTGGTCCAAGGACAGGAAATGGATGAACTGGTGCCAATGTCAGAGACGATTGAGCCAACAGAAGAGCAACTGGCACTCACATTGCTAAATGAGTTATGTGCTTATTTGAGAGAACACAGTGCATCAAGGTTTGTAGCCGCAGAAATGCTCATTGTAAGACACCTAAAGCAGAGCCCATGCTGGCCTCTGTCCACTGATGAAAGTGCCTACAATGAGCATGTGAGCACCAGAACTGGACAGCTAAGTCAGATCCATGGAGGCCCCGCAGCTCACAGGACTCAAAGGATCTGTTGCGAATGTCTTGGTGTTGGCTGGAATCTGCAAGTTGCAACGAAATAAACATAAATGGTGGCAGCACAGCTTGATATGCTGTGTTAGATTCATTTCTCTGTTTCTGACGCTGATGCTATTTGGACAACTCTTCTCCTTTTAAAAGAACTTAGTTTTACGCAAAACATCAACCAGTCCCTAACTGTTGAACTTGATGTCAAGGTCTTTTGTAAAGTGTGTTTATGCCCCTTGTATCTGAGTGGAAAGTCCAACAGTCACATATGGCTGAAATATAAGTGTGAAATGTGTTTGGGTTCTGCATACTTTCAGCCCTGTGGTGATATGAGCGCAATTAAATCCAAATATTATTAATAAAACATAGTGGGGCTGTTATTGGGGATCTTATTTACCAGTGTGAGTAATGGAAAGTAGATTGCCCTTGTGTGTTCGTCCCAACTTGGTGGATTGTGTTTAAGATAAAGCAGCTGCTTCATGACGACGAAAAAAACCCACAGCAGGATATGAGTCAGACTGTGCGTGGTGACTACTTCTGCGGTTACAATTCAACATCAAGCGTCACTACGGGGAGGATGTTTCTGAGGAACATTTGTTATACCTGAGCTCAGATAGAGGTGTGTGTGCCCTGGTGATAAGGAAAAAAACCTCAGTTAACATCTTGGAATAGAAACCATTAAAGTTCAGAGGAGAGCATGTCGACACCTGGAGGGACGGAGACAGATCAGAGCGCTACAGACACATAGTGATACAGCTGAAATATGAGACTTAGACATGTGATGTGTGATTAGTTAAGCTTTATTAACTCCTCAGCAGTGTTTTGAATTATACGGAAAGAGTCAGACAGCGCTCACATGTGCTAAAAAGACAAGGAAATGTGTGTTTACTTGAAGCTGCATCTAAATGTGTGGTGAAGGGTGAGCATTCCTGTGACATGTAATCTCTCAGCAGAGATTCTCTGCAGCAGAGAGAGGAGGTGTGTAACAGTGTCAGACCTCTCACTTCTGGATAAAGCAGATGTAGAGCTGTCTGCCACTTTTCAGTGACCCCCCCCCCCCCACACACACACACACACTCCACGATCTACTTGATTTTATCTTCACGTTTTTGAGAAGTACTGAGTCACTACCTCCAAGTCTGAGGCCATGGTTCCCTGCTGGAAAACGGTGGACTGAGTGGGGAGCGGGTCTTTGCCCCAAGTGAGGGAGTTTAAGTATCTCAGGGTCTTGTTCACGAATGGGGGAAAAATGGAGCGTGAGATTGACAGGCGGATTGGTGCTGCATCAGCACTTGTGCAGGCGTTGCACTGGACCGTTGTGGTGAAGAGGGAGCTGAGCCTGAAGGCAAAGCTTTCAATTTACCAATCAGTCCATGTTCCAACCCTCACCTAGGGTCATGAGCTGTGGGTCATTACCGAAAGAATAAGATCACGGAAATGAGTTTCCTCCAAAGGGTGTCTGGGCTCAGCCTTTGAGATAATTAGGAACTCAGACATTTGGAGGAAGCTCGGAGTAGAGCCGCTGCTCCTTTGAATCGAAAGGAGTCAGCTGAGGTGATTCAGGCATTTCATAAGGATGCCTCCCAGAAGCCTCTCTTTAGAGGTGTTCCGGGCACGTCCAACTAGTAGAAGGCCCCGGGGTAGACCAAGAACTCATTCAGGGATTATATATCCCACCTGGTCTGGGATCGCCTCAGGATTCCCCAGGTGGAGCTGGGAATCGCTACTGGGGAGAGGGATGTCTGGGTCGATCTGCTTGGACTGTTGCCTCCGTGACCCAACCCAAGTAAATGGATGGATGGAGGGGTATTTGGATGGGTGGATGGATGGATGGATGGATATTTTTGATATGTTAAAGAGCAATTTCAATCAAGTAATATGAAAGTGTTTTGAAGTCTCTTTTGAGCATTTAGTGTTTGAATTTTAAGATGCAAGATAGTAATCAGATTCAGTTCAGATTAGAAGGTTACATTTCTGTTAATTCAACACTTTATCAAACCATGACAATATACTAGGGATGGGCACCTTCCACATTTGAACCGATACGGTACTGATACCCGGAACCTGGGAATCAATACCGGTACTCAACTGTACCAATTTTCAGTACTTTTGTGTGTTTATGTGGTAATAAATGTTAATGTGTTTGATAATAAAATCTCAATTCTTAAATTTAACATATTTATTTCATTTAACATGAAATGAACAGAAACAGGACTATATAGGTGATTAGATATATTAGCTGGCACGTGCTTGTGGCGTCTAATTGCTCTTTCAGGAGTTTATCAATGAGCACACGTGAATGGAAAAAAGCCAGTTAACAGGACACACAACTTACTTGTTGGGCATTCACACACACACAGGAACGGTTATAAACAGGGCAGATAGTCGGAGCAAGAGAGTCCTTCTCAACTTAATCCTCCTGCAACTCTGCCTCGCGGTGAGTGCGTGCGCCAGTCAGTTGCAGGCTCCGTTTGGCACGCTCCCGCACAGATGCAGAGAGCAGAGACATCCACCCGATCAGTCTCAAACTTAACTACAGGGCGAAAGTATGGAAAATCGCCTACTCTTCCACTCCCTCAGAGTCACAAAGATGTGTTTAGGTACCGATACATGGTACCGTTTAACTTTACGTGAATCGGTACTCGGTTGTACCGACGGAATTCGGTCGGTACCTATAAAAGTGCCATAAGCGGTACCCATCCCTACGATATAGATTATTTTTATGTTTGATAGTATTGTGAAGTACCAAAGCTTATTAACAAACAAAAACCAGATCTCCAGTCAGATTTTTGACCCAGAGCAAGCTTTCCGCTTTGTAACCTTCCTCCACCCCAGCGCCCTCGTTCCGTGTCTGATTTTAACAGTGTCATATGTTTTGTCACTGATGCCCACTCTGTTCTCTTTGCTGATGCTCTCCCTGCCTTAGCTTTTCATGTACGCACATGAAAGAGAGGGAAGGTGTGCTTTCCCCGCCTCAGGCTTTGGCATTCCACGTAGGCACATGAGAGGGCAGGGAGTGCCCAGAACAGAGCCACACTGCCAAATTTAATTTATTGCATGCAAATAATTAATTACTTTGATGAGAGTGGTCCTGAAACAAAGCCGTGAAACAAAAAATAAGCATTTAGCCCTTTGTGTATGCTTTGTGAATTAGACAATGTTTTTTTGGCTTATTTGAACAGGTTTTTGTGGACGCAAAAGCTGCCCACTCCCTTTTTATGAATCAGGCCCTGAGTGTTTAAAATGTAACTGATTTCGAATGAGTGGGTTTGTCATAGTATGTTCGTGATGTATTTCCAGCTTGTTGTGCTGCTTTGAACAGAGGCACAGTAATTAAACCGTGTACTCTAAATGTTGGTCAGATTGTGCTTGTTTTTTTTATTTGGCTAGAATAAAGTGGACACCTTTGAAATAGCAAATTCAGTAATGTAACAACTAAGAAGATATTCATGTGTTGGAGAAAGTGTTTATTTGTGTATCTCAGGGTGCTGGCACTGTTTTCTCAAACATCTTTGAATTCCTCTCACGTGTAAACAAAGAATAGTACAAATTTGCCCAAAAACTACTCTCCTTTCTGAGTGTGCCTGCTTGGATGACTTTACTGCTGTAATACTAAAAAAGGGCACTTTGAACAGCCAGTGTAGACTCAAACTGATTTTGCACTTCCCACGTAGCAGTACATTTTAATAAGCTGTGTTACTTTGTATGGATGCTGTGTTTTATCTCTCTATACGGTAGAGGTTTTCTGTTCCTGCACAGAATCTTTATCAGGTTGTAACTACACAGACCCTGCCACCTGTTTTTTGTTTTCTTTGTGTGTTTTTTATGGCACTCTAGCTTCTGGCGGTGCACCTGATGTGCAGTCACCTGCTGCAAAATACATGACATGACAATGTGTTCTTCTCCAGGAAATGACAAGATTTAGAGAATTTACATTCAGCGCTCAGAGCCAAGCTGAGGAGAATAAAAGATGATATACTTTATTATTCAGGTCGATATCAAAACAGGACATGGTCGCAAATTCAATTTCAATTAAGTCAGGTGCTGACCTTCGACCCTGCTCACGGCAAGGGGAATGTGATTGAAGCTGTCTTGATATGGGTGGTCTCAGGGACAGGGTCACACTTTGACCCTTTCGTTGGTGACAGCTTGTAATGGATGGCAAATTGTTTGAACAGAGTGGGGTCTGTGGCCGATGACCTTTAGCAGCAGAAATTAACCTTTAACCATTCCTGTATCACCTTCAGCCTAATTTTAACTTGATATAAAAGATAGAATAGAAGCGGCATAGGGGTGGACATATGTCATGCTGGAGACAATGTAGCTTGACTGGTGCTATGCTAACCATTATCATATCTTCTGGGAATGTCCCAAGCTAAGTGATTTCTGGAAGTGCGTCAATTCTTCCTTGAGCACGGTCTTTAACACTCAAGTACCTCTGAGTCTTGATGTGCTATACCTGGGCCGTGTCTCTTTTTTGGAATATAGAAGCGAGATTAAGCTGCTACAATTACTCTTGGTGGCAAGTAAGAAAACAATTACGAGGAGATGATTAAGCCCAATTCAGCCTTCCCTGGATGATTGGATTGGAATAACTCTTCAAATTTTTAGGATGGAAAAATTAACCTATCAATTAAGAATCCAAATGGACAAATTTTAAATAATTTGGAACAACTGGATTACATTTGTTACCCCCAAAAGAGCAGATTTTATTTGATCTCACTGGTAATATTGTTTTATAATTTAGCCATTTAATTTCTTACTGGTTATTGACGGCAGCAGCAGGTAACCACCCAGGTTCTTGTTCAAAGTTCCATGTACACCTTTCTATCTTTAATTAAGCTGTAACAGAGCTCTTTTTAAGTGAATAAGGGAGCCTTATCTGGCAGAGTTTATCCCCAGCAAACTGTCAGGTCTGTCCATACGAGGTCATTGTGTATCCACTATTATTGTCTATGACCTTACCTTCTTTGGACTCTTATTCCAGGATGGCTGATGTTGGTTTTTTTTCTGGACTCAAAACAAACAAAACTGGAAGGACTTTTGTTTTTACTTTTACTATGTTGCTATACTGTTGTATCTACCTGATCATTCCAAATAAAGATACAATAAAACAACAACAAAAAAAGATAGAATAGAGGTAGTGAAGAGGGACATTTTTATGTCTGCATAATCAAGAATGAACACCATCACTCATTTGAAGTCATTACAGTGACTTGCAGTTAGGGCTGGGCGATATGGCCTTGGAATAGAATCCCAGATTTTTTTACCAAAAAATTAAATTTACGATTTTAATTGATTTTGTATTTTTCTCCTGAAAAAAGAAATCTACAAATGACAAACAGCAAGTTTTGATTTAATTTTATCAATACAATGTTCAAGGCAAACTGAATTTCCCCTTAAAGGTACAGTGTGCAGTACATAGTGACCGAACAGACTTGGTAGGAATGGGAAAAAATATTAATTGTACTGATAGACCTTTTGGATAGTAAAAACATGAAAAATGGAGTATCATACTTATCATGCATCACAGGAACTTATTTTCATTAAAGGCCACTGTTGTTTCACAGGAGGGGTGGGCAAGGAAGCATCTCAGTCTAAAATCTGACTGTTAAGACATTGCTAAATAGTCCAATGTCCACACACTGTACCTAAAAAAAAAAAGTGAAAAATGTAAACTTTTCTTTAAAAGTGCATTATGTAGTTTAGCCAACATTGAATTCAAACACAATATAATTTTAAGGCCTCAGAAAACAAATATAAGCCTAGAAATGTGCCTGTAACAAAATGGCAGACACTACCAGAGTAATAAAAGCAGTATACGTAGGTTACAGAGAAAATCTAGATTTTCTTTTTTTTGCTATTAATCCATTAAATGGATTTATCATACAGCCTTACTTTAAGTCTTTCAGTAGTGTTTCTTTTAATATGGTACTTCTTTTAAAGCTCTAAAGAGGAACTTTTGGTTTTGTTTATTTTGACGCCCCCTGGGGACAACATAGTAAGTCTGGTCTCTGTGCATTTAGGAATCAGGAGAGATATCTTAAACACAGTCATTGTGTAAAACAGGGGGCTCATGAAATATTCAAAGACTGTGTTACAGCTTATATAGACTCTTTAATACTTTTTTAAATCACTTTTATTAAACAGTGTAGTTGAACTTTGCATGACCATAGGTCAGTGTATTACTTTGGTTCACACTGAATTATCTCAACATTCTTTTCATCCATGGTGCCCAGTTGTTGGATGATCGTCTTGTATTTACCCTTTTTGACTGCCATGGCCATGACTTGTGGTTTTGAGTGCATTTTCTGCACCACTATGTGATGGGTTGTCATGAAATTTGGTACAGATATATCGACTTTGATTACCATTTGAATTCTTATTAGTGTTTAGCTCAATATTCAGCAGCTAAGTTTAAATACAGAATCACTCAGACACACTTTCCTGGGTTCAGTTTCTTAATTGTGAATATTTACTGGATTTAATTGACTTGTTTGATCGTAAACAGACAATCTTTGGGATTTGTCAAAACAAACAAACTGAAGACGATCTTTAACAAAACTGGAATTGATCTACTTTACTTTTGAAAGAGATGTTTGGAACAAATAATGAATACAAATATGTTTAAAAATACTTTTTTGGCAGCTCTACAAAGTACCAATCTTATCTGAATTTTTAAAAGAAACCAACAGGAGGAGTGGAGTGACATTTTGCTAATTACAGTGATTTGGTAGTGGGTATTTCAGTGCTGCAATACATAACGTGACACTAATAAAGTCTGCTTTCTACAGGGGCCGGTGTCTTTTTGCTGGCATCTGCAGAGAGCGAGCAGATCAGCTTTCTGTTCGACTGCATCGTCCGAGGCATCTCCCCCACCAGAGGCCCTTTTGGACTGCGGCCAGTTTTGCCAGGTCAGTACAAGAGGTGTTTAAAGCTGCTTGGCTGGAGAGGACTGAAAAACCAACCATGCGTAAGAGAGGGAAATTAAGCTGTAAAAGTTATGACTTAAAGAAAGAAGGTGGATCTTTCTGTAAAGATTGCGACAAATCGAGTTGTTTCCAGGGAGTATACGCAAACATTAAAATCAACACTGGCCATTTAATGTGTAGCAAACCCGGTATGGCTCCCCTCCTGTGCCTCCAGGGATTTGTCGTAGCTTTTAGGTGTGCTGCCTTCCTGGAATCCGTCCATTTTTGGCTGAATGAGTCAGAGGATTCCTCCGTCTGCTTTGATGTGACTAAATTATGACTGACAGCTGTTTTTTTTAAGTAATTGGATAATCTTCTGAAGGAATTTATAGTTTAGTCAAATCCTAACCCCTGACTTCAGTGTACTGTGTCTAATGTAAACTGTAGGGACATCTTCAGCATCAGTAAGAGGATAGCTACTGTACTAACTGTGATTATGGCAGCAAATACAATTGTAGTCTATGTATAGTTGAGGTTGTTCTGCTACTGATGTAGTGCAAGCTGGATGTTGGGCTGGACTCCAAACAGTCATTAGATGTCTCTTACTTGTAACAGCAGGGTTGTCTGGCAAGATATCAATTTGTCAAAGACAGTGAGGTTAGTCTGTTTAATGAGCACACTGAGCTCCAGCATGTCCGCCCTCAGCTCCTCTGTTCTCCTGACACCATTTCTCAAAACTTGACAGCATCTGCCGGCTTGTTGTCTCAAAAAGTCTAATTTTTTAAGTGCCTTGCTTGTTCTTTTGAAGTAACAAGCCTTTTTAAAATATATATATATATATTTCTATAGCAAAAATGAAGTAATAAAAACTGATCAGCTTTTTGAGTCTTGGTTTCTTTTTGCCTCTTGTTTTGGTTTTCTGGTTAGCATTCTGCTAATTTAATTTACCACAAGCAAATTTTATCAAATAGAAGTAGCCAACCACAGCCCACTTTTTTAAGCAGTAATGCTAGACAATCAAAGCCAGCTGCTAGTTATTTAGCATTAAAGTATTTAGCAGCAAAAGACACCAGAAATTTCTCTCATAAGTGGTGGAGACCAAAAAAAGAGCAGAAAGTAGAATAAATATTGGAGAGTGCATATTTATGCAAGATGGATCTCCAAATGA
Organism: Notolabrus celidotus; assembly: GCF_009762535.1. Taxonomy (NCBI): domain Eukaryota; kingdom Metazoa; phylum Chordata; class Actinopteri; order Labriformes; family Labridae; genus Notolabrus; species Notolabrus celidotus. The sequence continues at coordinate 12,334,775 of NC_048294.1, read as the reverse complement.
ATAATAATGTAGCTCAGTATCTTCTGGATAAGTTAACAGACACTTCGCTAATATTTTAGCTTGGGATTTGCGTGTGAAGTTGACGTTGCCCTCACCAGTTGGCACCAAAGACTGTAAAAAAAATTAACGACGTTGCTCCGCCTTTTCTCGTTGTACTGTTTTGAAGCCAAAAAACCCTGTTCGAATGCGCAGCCATTGTGCAGCCAGAGTCTGCCCAGTAGAGAATTTCTGTGTTTCCACAGTAATTTCTGTGTTGCCACAGTAACAAGCTCCACCCTACAGCGGAGCGTCACGAGATCCTATGGAGTTTCTCTCTGTCAATCAAAGCAAACCCGGATGTAAAAACCCAGTTTTTTAACCTCTAATAACTAACGAAAAAGAAACCTTCAGAAAAAAGAGGCCTTGAACACAAAACAGTCAAATTATAACTACATATCACCACAGCCTACAGATGTGAGAAACATTCGTACAACGTGTATTTATTTTTAAAAGTTTGACTGCAGCCCCATTCGAATGAATGGGGGAGACAGAGTTTTTGACCTATACTGCAGCCAGGCACTAGGGGGAGGAGTTTTTGCGGAAGCCTCACTTCCAGCCGAGCGATCAGACATCCATTTTTTTTTTACAGTCTGTGGTTGGCACCAGAATAACTTTGTCGGTTTAAGAAAATGATTTATATTTTTATTATTAGAGGCCTGGACTGATAGTGATATGTTTATAAAGTGCAGCCACCTGCCACTAGCCATGATGGTAGCTCTGATTAAGGATGCCATAATGCTACAATGCTCTACTACCTAGATGTAAACAAGCACAGATGCCAAATGGCATCTCATAGCATAGTGCCATTTGGCAGAAGGCTGGTGGTGCTAGCTCTGCTATTGTTAGCCACATTCAGCAAACCAATTTGACATTGTTTACCTGTAGACTGTGATCCTGTGTTTAGCTGTGTTAAATAAATTGTGCTTTTTTTTTTCCCAAAAACATATTTCTTTTTTATATAAATATATATATATATATATTTAAATCTCTTGATTGCGTTTTTTTCTTTTTCCAAATACAAATTGCAAAAGTTTGAGACATTATTATCCATGCCTCAAACTAACACACAAAAAACTAAATAATGTATCAATGAAAACCAAAGGATATACAAAACACAAGTAAAATAAGATAAAATAATTGTGCTCAATCTTGACTGTTTTCTTACATTAAGACTCGTCTGCAAGTTGGAATTTTAACTAACTTCGGAACATCCCTGATTTTAGCCATAGACTTTACAAAGATATAATGTGTAAACATTGACTCAGCTAAAATATATCAGTTATATCATATAACTAATCTGGAACTGTAACTTGGCACAAGTGATATTAATTTAAGACAGAATGGAGCATACTAGAGGAATTATGTTCTTGTGAACCGGCTAATTTGAAAAAAACTTGTGATGAAATCTTTGAATCTCTCGATCTTCCATAAAGTGTACAATAAAAATAAATAATTAAACTGGCCGTGATACACAGACTGGTCCAAGGACATCTCTGTGGCTCATCTTTGTGTTTTCTTCTGTTCTTGTTATTTCAATAACACATTCAGATGCTACATATAATATGACTGAAACTATTAAACTTTATCTGCTCTCCAGCTTTGCTCTTTCACACCTTTGATTTTCCACACTAGAGGTTTTAAAACATTTTCTCACTCAGTCTGCAACTTAACAGGAAATGTAGACCGGGCAGCTGTGGGGGCTTGTGGGTATTCTGGTTTTCACACATCTTGCCGCCCGATGGCAGGTTGAGCTCATACTCCTATTATTGTGGTGTGTACTTGAATAAATAGCTAGGAGGATGTGTGAGGGAGGGGCTAGGAGGTCAAAGTCACAGTTCACACAAGCAGAGCAGCCAAAGCCTCCTAATCACTCCGGGCATGTATGTAACCTCATCCACAGGATTCCACTGCTGCCTCCCCCCTTCATTTCATACTTGGTCACCCACCGCTACGCTCCCCTCTCCCTTACCCTCCTGTACCTCCCCTTCATTTTACACTCATCTTACTCCTTCCCTGCAGCCTGTAATTGTGTCCCTCATTCTCACTTGTGATTCACCTTTCAGTCTTTGTCCATGTCTCTGTCCTACATTAACTTATTAATACCTCTCCCTTTAATTTTGATCAACGTTCTTTAGCGTACTCAATCTGTCTTTCACCCTTTCATGCTTTTATGTCCACCTCTCTCTCTGCCTTTCACACTCCTGCTCATTATTGAAATCCATCATCTAGAAAAGGTGCAAACACTACATGCAATCAAGCTGAAAAATACATTGTCGCGTAGGAAACAAAGATTGCAGCAGTGGCTTCAGAAGTTAAGTGAAAGTTACCCTCATAAGAGTTTTTTTTTCTTTCAGTGTTTCCAAAAGTTTTACGTTATGTGGGATAAACACATAGCTAGAGTTTAATGTGTAAAATCAACAAAACAGAATTGTAAAAGTGAGTTTTCTAATCCAGAAAGGTTAAACTCTGACCATTTATACACAAAGAAATTATGACTGGTAAATAGTTTTTGGCTAATAGTGTCCTCTGATTTTTATTTTGTTTGCGTGCAGAAGTTTTGAGCCCCTGACTATACAGCTCACAGCTTGCAGCTATCATTGCCAAATGAGGATATTCTGGCTCCAGTAGCTGTCTAAAGGGAGGAGGTGTTAGTTGCTCTTAGCTGGGATGAGCAAGCTGCAAAAATACAGCATGTGAAAGGATGCAACACCTGTCAGTCAAACACAAATTACCCAGACTAGAGCTGTGTGCTTGGAGAGATGATAATTAACATGATGCAGGGGTTACAGTTCATTATATTTTAGTACTGCCTTATTTTTAAATCTTATTTTTGGAAAAACTGTGACAGAATAAAGAACGCTCTACTACTGGTGTGAAAAAGTAACCTTGCTTGATATAGACTTCCCACTATCAGAGTTATGACATTTATGTATAGGAAGTAATGTAAAGTGAGCGGTGGTTATGGGAATCAGAACCCTGACAGGGTGAGCAACTTGCATAAACACCTGCTCACTGTACATTACCCAGCTGGTTATCTGGCTGCCACCTTAAAGAATTTACAAGTTGACACTAAATATTCATTTAATTACGATTTCTTTATGCAGCTAAAAAAAAATCCCTCAGACTTTTGAAGTTTGATGCAGGGTAAAGTCTTAACATTAATGTTTTCCATTGCCATTTAAAATGATGCATAAAATATCTGCACCTGATTAAGGTATTCTCCTCTGTCTGTTGACATTTTCTTTTCCCCGATGTCAGACTTTCAACACATCCAAAGCCCAAACCTTGTTAGTGTAAACCTCCCTTACTGTGTCTATAGGCGTTTTTTGACCGGAGGAACTTTACCTCAGAACTACGTGCGTTTCAATCGACGGACCCAGGGCGAAAAAGTAGTTCAGGGGTAGATAATCTCTCCCTTAAAAAGCCCCTGCTAAGGGGGGTAGTACTTTTCAAAGGCCCTGGGGCTTTGGGGGGGCACGGCCTGCAATGCTGAACGTGTCTGATTGATAGATTAACCGCAGTGTTTTTATTCCGCCCGCCGTCCACAATAACATCACACGTGTGATTCACTTGACTTCTCTTTGCTTTAATTTGTTCAATCTTTTTTGTATGTGTGTGTACTTTTCAAAAGAAGAGGCTGTGATTCACTTGATTTAGCAGCTTGTAACAGTAGTCTTCTCTCAACCCACCGCGAGTGCGTCTCTCCCGGTGTTATGGTTTTGAAAGTGATCCTGTAAACTGGAGACCTTCAGCTGAATGTAACGGTGTTTATGCTTTTTTCTCTCTCTTTTCTCCGTTTATTTGATACCGACTGGTCAGCCATTAACCTGAATCTACAGCTTTATGCTCTTCATATAAAATAAAAGTAATATGAAAAATATCCTCCATGTTGTTTGTAAATGCTAACGCTTTTGTGTAATAAAAGTGGACCGCATGTAGAACGAACGTTAACAATGGACACTAATACAAACGTTTCATAACGTTTTTGCCACAGTGTCAACAGGCAGAGGTGAAATCTGCTGGACTTGTTTCTGCAGATTAATTTAATATGGCTTGTTCGATCAGGTTTTCCCTGGCATTGCTTTTGTTGTTTAGAATGAAACACTGTTGTTTTGGGGTTTTGACCAATCAGAATCAAGTATTAACACAGATTGATGATAATTGTGTTTAGTACAGTCTATTCAACATCCAATCTTTGTAGAAGTACCTTTTGCTTAAGAATTTATGCAGTGTCACAAAACATAATATCCCAGTACTCAAGTGTATCCATATTTTCACGCACACCTGTTTTTGTCGGTTTAATTGGCTCCATTTGATGTACTGTAGCGCTGTCTGCTGCATTGGCAAGGAAAACTGCTTAGATGAACATCAGTTGTCCTCTGAGGCTGCAGGTTTGATGTAGAATTTCCATCAGCAGAAGGCAGCAGGTAGTTGAGCTGCCTCTGTAAACTTAGATTTCTCCTTTTTCTCAGTTTTTAACTGTGGGCTGTGGCATTACAGCACTCTCTTTGGAATCAGGTATAACAAGCTGGGAAATACACTTTTATTAATGTGCAATATCACGCTTGAATCTACTGAGACACTACAAAAGAGCAGAGCTACTATCATCAAAATTCAGTTTCTGTTGTGTTTACAAGAAAGTGTTTTCATTATGTGATAAAGTCGGGTTAGTTTTAGAAATTAGTCATGACTCTCAAAAGTTCTGGTGAAAAAATTACCTAAAACTTTTGAAAAAATAAAAGAGAAGTAAAAAAAACATTAAAAAGAATTCTTAAAGTTCATTAAAATTGCAAACATGAAATCTTATCTTTAATAATTTATTTCAATGAAGACGAAACTGAAGTTATCCTTTTCTCCACATCAAATTCAACTTGTTTTGATGCCCAGGTTAAAAAGGTAGTGCAGACATGTTTTTTTTCATCTCAAACTAATTTCCAAAATCAAATAATTCTTATCATTTAATGACTTGCACAAGGTTGTTCATGCCTTTATCTTGTCAAGCTTGAATTTCTGCAATGCCCTTTATTCTGGGTTATCTCTTACTTCTGTTCACTACCCTAACTCAAAATGCAGCTGCCTGAGTAATCACTGGATCACGAAAATCAGATCACGTAACTCAAGTTCTGGCTTCTTTACACTGGCTTCCTGTTAAATTCCGCATTGATTTCAAAATGTTGTGACTAACTTACAAAGCTCTACACAATCTGGCTCCCCAGTACATCACAGACCTTCTCACTAGATATAAGCCTGCCCGCCCTCTCAGATCAGCTAACATGGGCTTGTTGGTTGTGCACAGAGCCCGTTTGAAGTCCAAGGGCTTTTGGGCTTTTTAAGTCCAGGCTCCTAAACTGTGGAACGACCTACCAGCTGAAATAAGGCGTGCTTCTTCTGTATGTAATTTTAAAAAGCTTCTTAAAACATTTTATTCTTTTTAAAAGGCTTTCATAACTATGTAAACCTGTTATTCTGCTTTTATTTATGTTATTCTTATTATACATTCTAGTACTTTGGAGTTCCTTTATTTTGTTTTTTTCTTCTATTTGTATTTATTATTATTATTATTATTATTATTATTATTATTATTATTTTCAAGAATATCTATATATATATATATATATTTTTATATATATATATATATATATATATATATATATTTATATTCTTTATTTATTTTTGTGTTTTTCTGTGAAGCACTTTGTAACTTTGTTTAGTAAAGTGCTATAGAAATAAAGATTATTATTATTATTGTTATTATTATTATTATTATTATTATTATTATTATTATTATTATTATTATTATTATTATTTTCACTAAGGACCCGAAAGTGTATGAAGTGCACCTGGTTATATACCTGGAGGACAAACAGCTGTACGTCCTGCTGGTTGAGTGAATTCCAAAGAACAACATACAGCCAAGTGTCCTTTTTATCGAAGAGGACACCGCTGGCAGCGCCCATTAAAGTCATCTATTAGTTTGTTCTGGTTGATAACTTTTAATTTGAGGACACTTTGGAGCATGGCAGATTTGTTCTCCACATACAGGATTTGATCTCGAACAGTTTCCCATAGTCTGCTACGTTTAACTCCTGACTCTCCCAGGCTCTATTAGAGAGAAACAGAATCAATCCCGTGTCAGAGTTGACCTTGGTGGTCTTAGGTACACTAGATCCTTGAACAGCACCGACAGTCTTTAGCCAGAGGGCGTACCGACACAAACATGTGGCAGCGCTATTTTTACACCCCGTAGTGTTCCACAAATACTGCAAGGTGTTCCCCTGTGTGGCCCTCACAGACCAAATCAGTGTACACAACACTCCTGTCACACTGTGTGTTGTTCTTCTTCTCATTGACATGTTGTTGCGGATGTTTTATTTTAATGAGGCCACATAAAGATGAGTGAGACTCTTGTGGTTTGAAGTGTCTTTTCTTGCGTCTCTGGAGTAGCTTGATGTGTTTTCACAGTTGTCACAGACAAGCAAGGCACAGGCTGAACTTACCTCGATTTAACTATTTTGTTTGACATCTGCAACATTTGCTGTGGATGCTTTTTTTTCTCTCTAACAGACCCCAGTCCCACGCAGACCAGTTCGGAGGAGAGGCTGAACCACGAGGCCCAGGAGCTGGAGAAACGACTGAGCATGCTCTCACAGAGGAGCAGCACAGGTACAGCATGTTACATCAAAAAGAGGGAAAACTTGCAGCTAACTTTTAAATTGTAAATATCTTTCTTGCTCTGAATGTGTATCTTTTGTTACATAATCATCTCAGAGCGCTATAATCTTCTAATGCAGGGTTCCAAAGAAAACAGAAGAGATGTGTGCTTCCAATTATCCTCTTCTTGGTTGTTAATTATGTTTGCAGATGTAGCTTTCCTCACACTCATGATTTATCGTTCTCATTATGTGTTGAATACAAGGCAGAGAGGGGGCTGAGGATAAACAGTTTGTCGTGCTCTTTGATGAAGGCCTTCTTTTTCACAGAGGTAGAGACATTAAGGAAATTACATGACAAGACAAACCAGACATTTAGAAATAAAACCCTTAAACAAATCGAAACTTCAAAACAAAGCAATCACTATGATCCAAAAGCAACGCTCTAATATCTAACCATACTTCTGTGTGTTTACCGATTCTACATAAAAGCGTGAATCTGTAATGGGGGCTCTTGATTTTGAGTTTGGATAAGAGTTCTGGTAGTTCAATTAGAGTTGTCCAATCACGTTTCAGCAGACTTTGGTATAAGCAGGAAGAACCGTCCATATGGGGAGCAGGCAGGAAGAACCAGTGTAAATGAGACTCGCCAGTGAAACTTAGCCACGCTGATGAAAGTAAGACTCGCCAGGGAAACTGAGACCCCCAAGTGAAACTAAGACTCCCCAGTGTAAATGAGACTCGCCAGTGAAACTTAGCCACGCTAATGAAACTAAGACTCGCCAGGCAAACTGAGACTCTCCATTGTAAATAAGACTCCCCAGTGAAACTGAGACTCTCCAGTGTAAATAAGACTCGCCAGTGAAACTCAGCCACGCTAATGAAACTAAGACTCGCCAGGCAAACTGAGACTCTCCAGTGTAAATAAGACTCGGCAGTGAAACTTTGCCACGATTATGAAAGTAAGACTCACCAAAGAAACTGAGACTCCCCAGTGAAACTAAGACTCCCCAGTGTAAATGAGACTTGCCAGTGAAAATAAGCCATGCTAATGAAACTAAGATTCACCAGTAAAACTGAGACTCCCCTGTAAAAGATGAACAGTAATTCTTAGTGCTCAAGTTGCTGATTAAACTGTAAATAACACAGCACACATTTAAAAGAAGTAGGTAATTGGTAACCTCTGGTATAACCGCAAAGACTAAGAAGTTGTCCGTCATTCTGGGAGCCATGTTTTTTTGTGAGATGACGGGTGGAAGGTTTTAGGATTGGTGACGTATTAAAAGACCGCTCATAGTGGAAGAAGATATAAAAAGACAATACCCAGCCTGAAAACAAAAAACTATGGAGGGTATTTAAAGTGGAGAAGAGAGAAAAAAAAGTAAGAAAAAGATGAATCAAAAGGTAAGAAAATCTAGATAAACAAAATTGATTGAGTAAAATAAATAATAATAATTCCCTGCACAGTAAATGAAGTGAAACCAAAACCAATTTTAGAAAAGAGGGAAAACAGAATAAAAAACAATCAAATAAAGAAATGAATGTCAAAAATGTCAGTCAGCAAGGGTTTCCTCTTTAATTCATTAATTCATCTTATTACTGTTTTATCTGCAGTGTCATACTGCCCATCTGCTGGCGGAGACGACCGCAGCATATCTGGCTCCTCCGACACGTCAGATACCAGCCAATCAGACTGCAGCATCGGCAGCCGGCTCGCCATTTGGACTGAACCTCCCTCCAACCCGTCGGAGAACACCAGCCACACCAAAGCTGCCTTACAGAGCATGGAGAAGCTTTCAGTCTCCCAGGGAAGTGCACGCTGTCCTACCGCCAAACCTCCCCGGCAGCTCCAGGAGATTGGCCGGCAGAGCTCTGCCGACAGCGGCATAGCCACCGGTAGCCATTCCTCATACTCTGGAAGTTTCTCCTCTTACACGGGCAGCCTGGACATCACGGCAGGGGAAGACTTTGGGTCTGTTTTCAGCTTGCCTCCACACTTGGCTCAAGACCTGAGCCCTTGTAGCTGCCCTGCTGCCCCTGGACATGATTACCAGGTACCGTCATCACTCAGGTATCTGTACGACTCTCCTAAGAGTCTGATAGTGGAGGGGAGTGTGACTAACAAAGACAATGAACCATCCACCCCGACTAAGGATGCTCCTGCCTCTTCAAGCCTCACAACAGACTCCACGAAGGAGGATAAAAACAGTGCCAAAACCTGTGAGGGCCACTCAAAGACTCCTGAAACAAAGTCAGAGAGTGAACACTTAGAGGAGGGTAAGAAAACCAAAATGGCGCCCTCTAGTGAGCACCCAGACTCCTGTCACATCTGCACCTCCGTCTCCAAAACCATTGTGACCATCTGCTCTGTCTGTGGAGGATTTAAGGTGAGAAAAAATCTCTGTGCCATTTTTTAAAAAGATTTCCTGTCTTTTGATTTGCACTTTGATAAAAGAGTAGACCTGCTCTTGTTGGCCATCTGTTTGCCTTAAAAAAATGGCATCCTCTCTGTTTAAATGTCCTCCTGCTCATGCTCAGTGGTACAACAAGCAGGTTGTATCATCATCACTCTCTAATGCATCCTGTAGCTTGCTGTCAGTGTGACCTTTGTGGCGTCCTGCAGGCTGACGGTGATGCCACTCTAGGGTTTGGTGTAAGGAACAAGAAAAAAAAACAGTCCCATAATCCATCTGTCCAACAAGTCAGCACTTTAGTCGCCAATCAAGCTTGAAACTTGCTTTGTGTCTTAGATATTCAAACCTTGAGTTGTGATCAGTTTTTCCTCCTTTGACACCTCCTTATCTCGCACTGTTTGACTTAAGGATTATTGTCTATTGGAGAAGCACATGGAAAGCTCCAACTTGAATGTCAACCGAGATTATTATCGACTTTCATATCCAAGATGAAAACAAATCTTCAAGTAAACATTTTCAATATGAGCTGTGGGGTTCAGTCGTCTCCTCGTAATGATTCTTCCTTCCTTGGCGTATTGATCTTGCAGATACTCATTCCCTTCAGCAGAGTTCGAAGACCTTTTTTTTTTTTTTTTTTTATCAAGTGCCTCTTTTCAATTGTTTGGTCTATAAAATGCAAGAAAATAATTTATAAATGACACCCTTCGAAATGTACGGTTGTTATACAGCCATCCAAATATTAGATTTATTGTTATAATACAACTAAATTATAAAAAATGGAACACAAAGCTTTACTGTCATTATATTGATGTACAAGAAACAATACAAGACAATTGCTATGACACTCCCCAAATTAAATCTTCACAAGTTCTAGTATAATTTAAAGCTTAAAGACAATTTAAACACTGAATATAGTTTAAAAATACTGAAGATAGATAAGTGGCTGTGCAAGGACGTGTCCAGAGGGGTATGGGCCACCCTTAGAATCTGATTTCCCACCTATAGTACCACCCCAAAACCTTTGAGTCCATACCTAATATTAAAATCAACCATTAGGACTGTTCACTCGCCATTGAAACTGAGACTCACCAGTGAAACTGAGACTCACCACTGAAACTGAGACTCCCTAGTTCACTGTTAATTTATTTAAAATAAGAGTAGAAGATTTATTTGTTGCAACTCTATTGTTATTTTTAAATGTTAAATTTTTACACAGTATTAGGAGTGGGCGATATGGGCAAATAAATATATCTGGATTATTTTTTGTAATTTTCTGATACCGATGATCTGACGATATCCTAAAAAAAAATGCTTTAAAACTGTACTTGCTTGCTTACAGGACATCTATGGATAGACACAGCATTTCAGAACAACAGCTCTTGTTTATTTTTAAAGTGCTTCATACATCTCCTGCAAAACATTGCCCAACAATATTCTATTGCAATATTTAACCAACCAATTTCAAGTTATGTCAAAGCTAGGGATGAACATTTTAAGCATTCTCTGTGATTGATTTTTGGAAATGTTAACGATCAATTATCGATTAATCAATAAAAAAAACATTATCATTCTGATGTCAAAAACAATGCCAAATACGTTTTTTTCCCCCTAAATTATATTTTCTACAGCAACAAAATGCATAACTGACGGTATTGAATACAGGTGCATGTTTAACGCTGATTATCAACGATCAGGCTCATAAAAATATTCTCCGTGGACATAATCTTATAAAGTGAAGGCTCATAATACTAACAAAAAGTACTTCACTCACAGTGTCCAGTTTTCTATCTATTCGTTCTTATTGAAAAAAATAAACGTGTATTCGATCAGGTGCCAGCCGGGAGTGCAACCAGGTCATAATCAGTCCAGCTGCAGAAAAGCTCAGACGGCTCTGATGTGTGGTTTAGTTCCAAAACAAAGTTTAGTTCTTCTCCATTGCTAGTTGGCACCAGGATAACTCGTCACTTAAACATATCATTAATAGTTTTATGCTGTACGCCCAAAATCCCAGTCATATCTTGTGTTTTAATGCCAAGGCTACTGTCATAATGCTATGATGTAAACCAGTACGGACAACATATGGCTGTGTCTGGTTAAAGAGGCATAGAACCACTTGAGCGGCGCAATGATCAACTGGCACATGTGGATGTTCACCTGCAAGGAGGACCAAAAGCTAGTGGGGCTAGCTCTGCTATTGTTAGCCACACTCATCAAACTAGCCTGATCCGGCTAGTTTGACAGATTCTGTGAGCCTGTGTTCAGCTGTGTTGTAAATATTGTGCTTAATTTTGACTGTTTTCTGATTGTTTTCTTATTTGGACATGTCGGCTAGACAGAATTTGAATTCTCGTTTTGACGACTCAGAAATGAGTAGTTTTGGAACATCCCTGTGACATTTGTTTGATACTGAGATTAGTATTATTTATAGAGAGAGAAAGGGTAAATAATGCTTTTCAACTTTGTGTTGGCACATGCCACCCTGAAGTTATTCAGCCCGAAGTTATTCAGTGCCCTCAGCAGGGCCAAAACACGTCTGGACATGCCAATGGTGATGTGAGGACTGGACATTATGTATTTTGATTGAGGAAACATTCACACTTTCATTCCTGAATAATTAAAAAAAATGTTATGGAACGATTAAATAATACATTTCTCATCATCAGCTCCTCCATTATGATAATTCAGTGTTGCATTCCACTGCTTCTTTGTTTTGTTTACATGATTTTGTCTTCATAATGATTGGCAGATTTTTGCACATTGTTCAGTCCAATTTCCATGGAAACATTTGATGGTGCAAGCTCAGAGAAAGATGAGTATGAAGCATATGGCTCCCCCTTCTGGAAGTGCATTAAGCTTAGAACACAGCCTTCAATCATCATGTGAAGAAAATGTTAGTTTTGTCTTCAGTGAGTGCACCTCAGTGGACTAAATGTAACATGAGATGATGGAGCTGTGTGGAGGAACATTTATCACCCTCAGCCTGAGGAACACAATCACCCTCTGTAGTGTTTATTAGCTCACAGCTCGAGGGCTACTTCAAAAGACTATATTAAACAGCAACTTTAAACTTAAATAGATGCTGTTTCTGATTTTCTAACAAACTTATGAACTTCTGAAGATTGTTTTAGGGGGGAAAAAATGTGTTATTGTTACAGGCACACTGTTAAAGAGGCTCAGTCTTACTGGTTCAACATAAGAGAGGGATTGTGGGTAATAAATCTCCAAGAAAAATCATAGTGTAGAGTCAGCTCGGTGTGTGATGGATGGAGTCATCTGATGCGACATTCAGAGCGTTCACAGCCAGGGCACCTCACATCTGTGACACTTTGCCGTCGTTTTTTGCTGAGCTTTGGCGATTGTGTATGTATTTTTTACTATTGTCAACAAACCCTTTAAAAAGACTAAAATAACAAACAATGAATGATCCGATTAGCATGTTCCTCCATGCTTTAAAGGCCTGATGTAGTGCTTCCTTCGGTCCCCAGCGTGACAAATCCTCTGCTGAAAATAGTCCCTACAAATGCACTGTTGACTCCTCTTTGAGTGACAGATGCTCTAAGCTGTTTATAAGGAAATGATGCAGCCTTTCTTTAAGAAATGTGCATCTTCATCAGGAACCAATCAGCTTGCGGCTGCACAACAGAGACGGGCTCAGAAGTCAGGCGGCGTTGAGAGACGGATGAATGCGCTGCTGGATTCGCTCTTTTCATGGAATTGTGGACGATTAAAAAATGTACAGAGCATTGCCAGCCTTAAAAACACCAGGCCAACATGCATCTATTTATAGTTTATATAAATGCTAATGAAACCAGTGTGTGCTCAGAGTGTAATTAGTTTCTGTTTCATGTCACAGGGGACACCGAACATCCCTGCAAGTGGGTCAGTGATCCCTGCCATACCAGGTAAGTGCAGAGAAAAACACTGCATGAGTTAATTCTGCACGCATGAACAGAGTCTATGCATGTCGGCGAGATGCGTTCCCTGCTTCTTAATCTGATTATTGGATGGAAAACAAAGTGTTTTAAGGTTTTCTTGCCTCCAGAAAATCATATTTTCAATCCAGCAGATCAAACTGTCGACAAATCACCGTGCAGCACAAACATTATCACAGTGCAGAAAATTATGGAGAACTCCTTCCCCTCTCCAGCAGCGTGGACGACTGAGGAGTCACCGCTGCCAAAGAACGGGAGAGAGAAATTGGTGTGTCTCCTGGCCGATCTGTTAGGCTTTCCAAGAGCTGATAAGCAGCTGGAGGCGAAGTCTAACAGCCTGAACTTGTATGAGTCGATGAGCCCGAGGAATGAGCTCATATCTGCTCCAACTGTCACCTGCGCTCCATTACAAGATGCACTTCGAGAGAAACCAGATGTCATTTATGAAAACTGCTTTAAGTGCCAAGGAGAGCGCTGTCAGCCTCCTCCCCGGGCCGCACCTGCTGAAGTGCACCCCAACAGGAACGTCTTCACCTTCAAAACATTTCCAACTGAGCAGACAAGAAGTGGAGACCATGAAGCAGCTATTAATGAAGCTCCAAGCGATGCATCACAGAGCACCGACGGGCAGTGCCCCTATGAAGAGATGAATGGTTGGATGTTGGCCGGTGAAGGTAAGAGGCCTCTTCATAAAGCTCCTCTGATGTCCTCTTTCCTCTTCAGTCCTTTTCCGAAATGGATCTTTTCTTTGTTTCCGACCTGCTGTTCTCTCTGTCATCAATAAAAAAATCACACTTTCCTCCGGGCTTCCTCTGAGTCTCTGGTTTTAATCAACGGCTTGTTTTCTGTCTGCACTCTGCGGGGTTTCCTTTTGTTGTTCTGTTTTTAACATCTGAGCTTGCTCCAGCTTTTCAAAAGGAAAGATACTGAAAGAGATCAAGAAATCAGAAATGTTAATCAGGCTCTACTGATGAATCATAACCGCCTTTGAATAAGAAACTGCGACTAACATCCCTTTTAACACTAAATTAATTGTATTTTTTTCTGAAAGGTAAGTAAAGACGAGGCCAAACTCATTATCATTTAGAACCTGGCAACCAAAAACATCCTAATGAGTCATCTAAAAAGCATTATCACAGATTTGTTTAGCATTTGTAAGCAGCATCAGATGAAGTTTTTTTTTAATCAAGTCCTTATAATTAAACTGTAAAACATCAATGGGTCTTTTTCTCACATTTAAATGACCAGTTCAAACCAAACCCTTTGTAAAGGACACCTATTTAGGCAGCAACATCAAAAACTTCAGAACACCATATTTGGCCATTTAATAGTATATCTTAATGAAAATAGTGAGAATTTTTTTTTTCACTTTTATTTTATTTTTATTTTCACGCTGTGTTGCAGTTTTAACTTCTCAGGACTGCAGCGAATAAATTAGGTGCTATTGTTTTAAGTTCCTCAAACATCATTTTAAACAGTTATTGAATGAAATCGTGATAATTATAGGCTGATATACACAATTCAAGCTAACCCAAATTATTGACACTGTGTTAAACTTGTGGTCGAAGAAATACACAGTGTCGAATGTGTCTGATGCACTCCTCCCGTTTGGGTACACTAGATCTATCTATTAGCATTAATTATAGTGTTATTAATTATATAAGGATGCAAATTATTTACACAAAAGTCCCTTTATCAAATAGAAAAAGAAGCTTGCTTGCTTTGGTCACAACTGGCTCCAGTCACCTGAAGCCCTGTATTAAAGGTGACATATCATGCAAAATTGACTTTTTAATGGTTCTTTACCTGAAATATGTGTCCCTGGCATGTCTACAAACCCCCCAAGAATGAAAAAAATCCATTCTGCCCCTGTTTTGATTTCTACACCTTTCTGTAAATGTGTGTGAAACGAGCCGTTTCAGACTTCCGTGTTTTTGTTACGTAACAACAATATCCGGTCTGTCACGGAGTCAGAGCTCGGAGCTTGTTCAGCCCATAGACTGTATAAAATAATACTGAATCCCTCCCCCGTTTTTCATTACCTGCACAAATATGTGCCAACAAGGAGCTCAGGAGGGAGGCATGCTAGTTGTAGGCTTTCTTAATAAACGCAAAGGTCGGTTTTACTCCCCACGTCTGCAGATTTGAAGATATAGTGGATGATTTTTATTTGTCATGGATAAGTGCTAGCGCTAATTAGCATAGCCACATAGCTATATGTTCATAGCTGTAGCTGTAGCTGTGTACCAAGACACACGTCGACATACTGACAAATAAAACAACAAGAAACACTAAATCTGTGACCAATCCTTCATAAAAGGTCCCGCTGCCTTTCTGGCAGAGGTCGGGTTTACTCCCCACGTCTGCAGATTTGAAGATCTAGTGGATGATTTATCATGGATAAGTGCTAGCGCTAGTTAGCATAGCCACATAGCTACATGCTCGTAGCTGTGTACCAAGACACACGTCTACATACTGATAAATAAAACAACAAGAAACACTAAATCTATGACCAATCCTTCAGAAAGGTCCTGCTACAGGCGCCTCTCCGTCAGGATCAGATTCAGAGGGTTGAAGTAACGCGATCTCTGAGCAGCCGTGTATATTCAGCCAACATGTAAACATTAGATCAACGTGCTGGAGAGCCGAGGCACATCCACTTCCGGAGGGGGCGTGGTCAGAGGGAAAACAGAGTGTTCTGATGAGGAATGAAGAAAAGGACTTTTCAGGCATGCCAAAATCTGATTTCAAAGTGTTTTTTTGAGCATAAACTTTAAATACATGTTTTTGGGACCTCTTAGACCAATATATATTGATGAAAAAAGCATGATATGTCCCCTTTAATACTAACTGTAAGCCAAAGTTAGAGATTAAATGAAACATGCTTTTTGGCTCCAACACTAAATTATCAGTTAATTGGTCCACCTATCTAATGCTGTTGTAGGCCAATGCTACAGTTGTGCTTGTTAGTTGTTTTTATCAATAAACTAGATGAGAAATCTGCCTGGTTCACAATATTCCAAAAATAATGGATTGAACTAGGGCTGTGCGATAACTCGATAACGATAATTATCGTGATATATTTTTTCTGAATATAAATGTAACAAATGTTCAATAAAATTAGATATAAATAAACCTGTAATTACACCCCCCAACCACTGGAAAGGAAGGCGCTAGTGAGCCTTAAACACTAGTTGACACCCAACATTAGACAGAAGAAGAAGACGGCATTGACCAGCCAATCATGTCACAAGGTGAGAGGTAGGCGGGGCTTAAAGACCTTTGGAGCCGAATTTAAACACAGCTGAAACGGACCAAAAAATTTGCCTTTAAATTAAAATGAAATAAAGATTTGATATTTATCGTGATAATTATCGATATCGACTGATAGGAAATATTTTGTTGTGATAACATCATTTTCAATATAGCCCAGCTCTAGATTGTACTTTACTTTTGTACAAAAATGTCACCAGAAGGCAGATCTTTAATTTTTATTTTCTCAACTGTCTTCTTTCTGGAAGACTCACTAAAGCCAACCTGTAATGTCAACACAGATCCAGCCCTAATAATCTGACTTGTCAGATTAGTATTTTTTTTGGAGCCTCAAATGCTTAGACTTTCTACTTTAGAGAACTTAAAGTATCTGTGGTTGCAATGTTCAAAATGTTGTAATAACTTTCAACACTCTGCTGCATGTTGAATCTTTTTACCAGCATGCAGTTTTTGATGTCTGTCCCTCTTTTTTTAATCCAAACAGATCTGTTTTGCCTGATGTGCTATAATTTGGGATGATGAATCAACTCACTGTTATTTGTTCCCTGAAGGAATAAATGTACTTTTACCCAGAGAGTACCAAATATCCCACAAAATAATTTTAAAAAAGCAAATTTTGGGTTTATTGTCTCTCCTGGCTATTGGCACATGAAACTCCAATGAAGTTCCTTATATTTTGACGTTTTCTCTCCTAGTTAAAAGGCTTCATTGTAAAGAGGAAAGACGCAGAGCAGATCCTGCTTATGAGATCATGGAGAGTCGAGCGCTGGAGAGGAACTCAGAGGTAGGTCAATCCAAACTCTCTTAATCCGCTTTATGCTATCAACAACTCACACATTTAGGCCGTGGAAGTGTTGTGCTCTCAGCTCAGCTAAACTGATCATGGTAATAACTATTGATGGGGATTAACAAACCTGAACCCCAGCTTATTGTGGTAGAGTTTTAAGGGAAGTTGAAGTAATATCTGAGACTTAACATGGAAATGATGTTCATTCAGCATTTTATAGTTTTTACTTCTTGGCCATTTAGTTGGATTAAACTCTTAAAGACAGTCGTGATTGTCTCTCTGAAGAGCTGAATCAGCGCTTTGTTTTTTTAACTTAAATGAGAGTTATTACTTTCTGAAGGGTTTCTTAGGCCAATGGGAAAAAACTTGAAAATCTGGATTGGAGTGTTTTATGACATGTACCAAGTTAGCATTTTATGTTCTTGGTACATCTTTATTTAAATTCATGTTGTAAAAACGGTTGTTGTTTTTGTTTTTGTAACTCATGAAATTTTGAATTTATTTGAAAATTTGCTGCTAATAAACTACTAATGGACTGAGTCAGGATTGATGGACAGATTTACCTTTCACAAGTTTTTCGGGCCATGTTTGAAACCATCACATTTTATTTAATCTTGTTGAATAAGGAAGAAATTTACTGAAAATAGACCTACATACTTAATTCTTTTTTTTTTTGTGATAACATTTTTACTTTATTTATATTTGTATGCAGGTTGTTAAAAGCAATATATTGATAAGCGCAAGCAGAAACATCATGCGTGTGCAAGAAGTTAACCTCATACAAATAAGGGGAGAAAAACAAAAACAAACCATAGTCAATATAATAAAACAATATTAATAAATGACAATAATAAGAAAATTAAGCTCCAAACCTCATTCCACCCCCCACACCCATTCCAGGCCACCATATATCACCATAATCAATGTAGAAGGCTTTTGAGTTTCTTAGAAATCATTTGCCAAGTCTCTACATTTGCCTCTTTCGCCCCGTGAACTCTGGCTGTTGAGAATTCAAGGTACATATCTAAGTATGATAGAACCCATACTCGAAAGGAAAGTACATTCAGGGGTTTCCAGCGTGTTGCAATTAGCTTTTTTGCTGATGTGAGACCAGCTAGTATCACCTTTTTATTTGACTGAAAATAGACCTACGTACTTAATTCCTCAGAGTCAGATGAGAAGATTGATACCCTACTCATATGTATGTATATATAGTTATGTTGTAAGTAACTAGCCTAGCTTAGCATTAAAACAGATCACCAAAAATAACAGTTAAAGGTCTTTTGTCATGGGTCAAAACTTTTTCATGAATTAAGTTGAGAAACACTCAATGAAGACATCTTTTATCACTTTACTTTGCCTTCAGAAAGCCCATTTGTTCTTGCACTAATCTCGATCACGACAAATACATGTTCCTCAGTTGATAGCTTAGCTTTTGTGTTAGCTCTCAGCTCTCTGAGTTAGCTTGGCTTCTCAATAACCCCAAATCCATAAGAGTCGGGATGCTGTGTAAAATGATGATAGAAACGGAATTTGATGGTTTGCAAATCATTTAAAAGACTACGTTTAAATAATTAAATTTGAAAACCATAAAATTCTGTTTTATTAACAGTTTACACAGCGTCCAAACTCTTAAGAAAATGTGGATGTAGTATTTTTTTTTTTTTTTCACTTTCTTTTTATTGAATTTTAGGCATAGATGGAAATATCATGGAAATAAATAAGCAAATAAGAATAAAAGAAAGATGCTATAATGCTGAAAGTAGTTGAGGTCATACAGTTGTACAATACAAGAAATAAAAAAGGGAAAAAAAGACAAAGAACAAACAAACAAACAAACAAACAAACAAACAAAACAAAACAAAACGTAAGCATCAGCGTGTTACAATGTGAGTTGGTGGCAGCTCTAAAAACACAAGTGTCATCTGAGTAGCCATTAAGAGGGTTCAAGCGCAATGCTCGGTGGCTTGAGAGGAACGTATTTTGAAAGAGGTCGTCCATTTGTCCAAAAGAGGCTTCCATATTTTCATGAAAGTGTTTACTCTCTTAACCAATTTGTATCGCAATCTTTACAAATGCAAAAAATACCCCAATTCTTTGAGCCACTGCTGAAATGAAGGACTCGCTTCTGACTTCCACATTTTGTAAAATAAGGCGTTTAGACAACAATGTACAATTAGTGCAAGAACAAATGGGCTTTCTGAAGGCAAAGTAAAGTGATAAAAGATGTCTTAATTGAGTGTTTTTCAACTTAATTCATGAAAAAGTTTTGACCCATGACAAAAGACCTTTAACTGTTATTTTTGGTGATCTGTTTTAATGCTAAGCTAGGCTAGTTACTTACAACATAACTATATATACATACATATGAGTAGGGTATCAATCTTCTCATCTGACTCTGAGGAATTAATGGAAATAGATTGCCCAAAATATTTATCTATGGAAGGGCTCGTGTCTACTGAACCAAAGATAGCAAGAAGTGGGTCTGGAGTAATAGTTTTATTAAATGCTTTTGATATATAATTAAACACAAGGTTCCAGAAGGAGACTGATTTAGGGTAAGACCAGAAAAGATGGGCTGTGGTTGTAGTATTGAGGTGTACCTCTAAAAACCCAACTCCATAAAAATGGAACTGTCCCTGTGATACACAAAGATAAGATTGATACCAATTTTCTCAACTTTATTGTGGAAGAAAATATTGAACAACATTTTTTTGTAATAGAAATAATGTGATTCATTGTATTTTCCAACCTTATCTAACAGGGCTACTATAGAATTAGAAGAATATCATTGCGCAGCCATTGAGCACAATTATGATAAAAGAACAATTCTATGAATCGTTAGTTCCCACTGCTGGAAAATCCACCACTATTTTCAGTTGATGCTCATTATTACAGACATCCACTTTTATGTAATGGGTTCATTCATTCTCAAAATGATGATGGTCCCATCAAGGATTTTCCTTTTTGTGGTTTCTCACTGAGACTGAAAGCAATGTGGCTGCACTCCACTTCCAATTTTCACACCACAATACCCGATGCTTACAGTGGCCGTCTGGAACTGGAGATTATGTGGCTGCAATTTAAAAGGCATGGCTATCCTCCCATAACCATGAGGCATCGCAGACAGCCTTTCCACATGTTAGATGCTCAGTAAATACTTTGCTATAAATACTCCTGACGTGTCCATTGAGCTGTTGAGGAGAAAGTCCTCCTCAAGCAGGTTATGTAATAAAGTTATGTGCTAGACGCTCACTGCAAATTATAATGAACAGTTTTTTCTTTCTGTGTCTTTAAGGGTGAAGAAAAAAGCAAGTATGAATTAATGGGCAGCTATGGTCAGCAGAGGCTCCTGCAAGACACTGAAGGTGAGTGAGCTGATATAAACTCATTTGCATCACACTGACATACATTTTAAATCCAGACTGTTAAATGTATGCAGATTGTTTGGTCTGTCACTTTCCAAATCGACCTTTTATGGACCTATTCCAACCATGTTCTTTACAATAACCAGGACCCAGGTACAGGAAGACAATTAAAGTAATATCTCAAACACCAGTTACAAACCTGTTGCTCTGTGTGACTGATATGAATGGAATAAATGTCTAAATTGAGGCTCATTCAGGTTCTGAAATAACAGACGGGCAAGAGGTGCAACATCAACAAGACCGATGTTAGGAACAGACATCAACAGAACTCGCAGAGTGTTTACGTGACTTTATCCAGAGTAAGCACACTGTGACGTGGACGGGAAGTTATTTACATGAAGAAGCTTCCTGTGTGTAGCATGCACTGTACAGTGCTGCTTATAGACTCTGTAAGGACTTGGCTTGGGAACGGGGAGGTCATCGGTTCAAGTTCAGGGAACAGACCAAAGTATGATAATTGGGCCGGAACTGCTGAGGTCTCCCTGAGGAAGGCAAGGAGCCCCTTACATCTTGGGGTACCTGTTCATACACTCCAATGTCTCCATTAGTGCATGTCCATAGGACAAGTGAGTATTGTGAAAAAGTTCAATAATTTCCCTCAATCAATCAATCTTTATTTATATAGCTCAAAATCACAACCAATAGCAGGTCTAGACCGTACTCTATGTTATATTATTAACAAAGACCCAACATCAAGAGAGGATAAGATCCAGTCTGATCTCATCTTAATCCACGATGAGCAGAGCACTTTGCAGCATTTAGCAAGTTACAGCGGCAAGGACAAACTTCCTTTAACAGGCAGAAACCTCCAGCAGGACCAGACTCATGTTAGACACACATCTGCTGAGACCGAGTTGGTGTTGGAAAAAGGGATAGAGGAGATGAAGAGAAAGAGAGGTGGAAATTCATTATATTCCGGATTAATTCCCTGCAAACTAGGGCTGCCACAAACGATTATTTTGATAATCGACTAGTCACCGATTATTTTTGTGATTAGTCGACTAATCGGATCATACGTAAATTGCAGCTTATCGCACCAGCATGCAGCTGCTCTTATATAACCATCATTGGTTTCCAGCTTGAAGTGTTTAAGGTATGTGCTAACTTAAAATAAAGACAATTAAGATGATAGTTCATTAAACTTCAAATGAACTTTGCAGCTTGTGGCAGCATTTCTGACATTTTTTAATGTGATAGTGCAAAATAAAATGAAGGCACAATGGTAACAAAGTTGTCCATTGAAGAGGAACGTATTTTTTTTTTAGCACTGTAACTTAGCATTGTAAAATATTAGCGTCATCACATTTCCTATTCAAACATGACATCGCTGTTAAGTAAATAGCTCACTGTTGACGTTAATGTTAGCAGCTAACTAGCCCATTAGCTTACCGAGACGGCTGTCCCTCTTCGTCAGAAACTGAATCAGCCACGACGTGCTTCCTTTTCAGATGCTCGTGCATCGCCGTCGTACTACCATGGAAGGCAAGTTCTTTGCATTGCACATTCTTCTCTTTTATTTTGGAAAAATGCTCCCAAACTTTTGAGCTCCTTAGACAGCTAGCCATGATACTGCTAGGGTATAACTTTTCTGGTGGCATCACGGCCACCCCGATTACCACTACTGCACATGTGCGTCAAGGACAGAAAGGCAGACAAGACAGCGGAGGGTACAGCAGCAGTTTCGAGAGAAAAACAAAGCTTCAAAAAGTAAACGATGACGTTGTTATTAGACTAGTCGTCTAATCTTGGCAGCCCGACACAAAAACAATGTTTTTTGTGTTTTAATTTAGATAATTCTGGCCTACAGCTCAAATATTGTCCACTTTGCTTCTGCTTTGATTTGTTGCTTGTTTGATTCTTGTCTTGACACTTATAAGAAATAATTGTAAAAATGATCAGTGAATATCTGACCTGTAAAATATTTGTATATGTTTTTACAGGTAACATTTTTAGTCATACAATTAAGGATTGTTCGGTTTTGTCAGCTTTTCTCTTTTTTGTTGTTGCCTTTTGATTTAATTACATTGTGAAGTGGAGAGCTCCTTGTGGCTCGGACATTCATTTCTCCCGTCTTCTGTTTTACGTGAAGCCGTAAACCTGAGTTACATAAGAACCCATTTATCGAGAGAAAAAACCCAGATATGGAACCAAACAGAGAGTGAGTGCAGCGGTGCGTGTGAGGATACCTGCCCTGACGTGAGGTGAGGGGGCAGATGTCAGGGGACGTTTGACCACTTAAGCATCCCACACCCAGAAACACACCTGATCTAGAAAGTCTCGGCAGCTGTCGTCGAGTGGCTCCAAATCTGTCACTCATATTCCTGTACCTGCACACGCACGGCTCAGCTCCGGGTCGTCTTTTCCATCATCCCGCCTCAGCAGGCACCTAATGGACGAGACGTGCAGGAGGTTTATGTTGGAATGAAGGCTTGATGGTCACTGAAAGGAGCAAAACATTGTTGTGTGTTTGGAAACATTTCATATTGAGACACTAGTTCAGGTTATTCTAGCGAGCAGGTAGAGCGTTTTATGCTGGATTGAATAAGAGAGCTTCTTTTGCATCAATTCATGTCACATTGTAACGTCCCTTTCAAATGCAAATGTCCATAGGGATGTATGTAGGTTGTCCTTCAATTTGATTGAAGCAGAGAAAGTAATTCAGAACTTCTCTTACAGAACAGTGGAGAACAGAGTGGGTAAAAGCCAGAAAAACAGCCTAAGTATCCTGTGTAGTGGCGTGTGTGATGAACTGGAAGGGACTGTGTCCAGGGCCCCACTTGTAACGGGAATCGCCACCCCAAAACCTGAATAAATGATCTGGGCTTTGTTGCAAGAGGCTGCTTGTAGCTTTCTTTTCATTACTGTGTGGTAATGTGGCATATTCCCAGTACTCCAAATTTTTGAAACGAAATATGAGTATGAGTATTAGTTATAAATATTGATTTGAGGACAGTGGGTCATAAAACATGGAAATTATTGAAGGAAAATTATGAAAATATTGATTTTGCTCCTGTGAAACAATAATTTGTTGATGGTCCCTGAAGTCGGTCAACGTCGGTTAGGGCGAGCCTCGGGAGAGGAGGTTACAGTCCTTCTACCATCTCTCATGGGCAGGAGTGAGAGCTATACGTCGCTGGCTCCAGCGTGAGTGTCTGTCGAATATACAACTTAAAACCATCCTCACCGCAGTCAGGAAGGAAAGAGTGGAGGTGTGTGTGTGAGAGAGAGGAGAGACAGCGCAGGAGAAGTTATTCATTCATTCAAAGTTTGTTGGCGTGGTCACGGCCGATGAAGAATGAATGAAGAATATTCGCCCCTTCTCTGCAGTCTGAGGTCTTTTAAGCGTGAATTATAGGTGACATATCATGCAAAATCGACTTTTTAATGGTTCTCTACCTGAAATATGTGTCCCTGGCATGTCTACAAACCCCCCGAAAATGAAAAAAAATCCATTCTGCCCCTGTTTTGATTTCTCCACCTTTCTGTAAATGTGTGCTGAAACAAGCCGTTTCAGTTTTCAGTGTTTTTTTTTTTACGTCACAACGTGTTCTGGTCTGTAACGGAAGCCAGAGCTTGGAGCTTGTTCAGCCCATAGACTGTATAAAATACAATTCAACTCCTCCTCCGTTTTTCATTACCTGCACACATGTGTGATAACAAGGAGCTTAGGAGGGAGGCATGCTAGTTGTAGGCTGTCTTAATAAACACAAAGCTCGGTTTTACTCCCCACGTCTGCAGATTTGAATATCCAGTTGATTAAATTTTATTTTTCATGGAAAAGTGCTAGCGCTAGTTAGCATAGCCACATAGCTACATGTTCGTAGCCGTGAACCAAGACACACGTCGACATACTGACAAATAAAACAGCAAAAAACACAAAATCTGTGACCAATCCTTCAGAAAGGTCCTGCTGCAGGCGCCTCTCTGTCAGGATCAGATTCTGGATCAAATTCAGAGGGTTGAAGCAACGCGGGTCTGTGAGCAGCCATGTCTATGCAGACAACATGTAAACATTAGATCAACGTGCTGGACAGCCGAGGCCACATCCACTTCCTGAGGGGGCGTGGTCAGAGACTTCATTCTCATTTAAAGGCACAGACACAGAAAACAGCCTGTTCTGAGCAGGGCTGAACAAGAGGGGTCTGATTTCAAAGTGTTTTTTTGAGCAATAAACTATAAAGACATGTTTCGGGGACCTCTTAGACCAATATATTTTGATGAAAAAGAGCATGATATGTCACCTTTAAGGGTTCCAATTGATATGTGTATTTCATGATACGAGGAGAGCATTTCAAGAATCACAATATATGTATGTCCCTTGTTGAAGTTTTGCGCTATCAACTCAAGCTCCTCTTCCATCCTGGTAAACACTTGAAATTTTGCGCTGGCTCTACTATTGCAGTATCCAGTATAAACAAGAAATGATAAATGACTCATGCCAGACAGACTTGGGTTTAGCCAATCACAAACAAGTACCATGGTCCTAACCTTTCCGGTTTCTTGAAATTTATTTTGTGATTCTGAAATTTATTTTCTGATTCTGAAATGTATTTTCTGATTCTGACATTTTTTTTTTGCTAAGTGAAATTGATTTCGCGCTTTTGAAATATTAATTACTATTGGCCTTCAGGGCCACCGTAGGTTATGACCTGTAGTTGTGTATAAGCAATCTGCGGCTCCAAAGTTGACATTTTAAGTCCATTCATAACTCCTTTGGGTCCAGTGTCATCTTGCTCTCACCTTCACCTTAATGTCTGTCTGCTACAAGAACATGTGAAAGGTTGAAAACCAACTTGGGCAGGCATGGGGACTCTGAAGACACACCTGTCATTAGACCCTGTGTTTCCCCTCTGAAAAAGCAGTTGACTCTGCAAGTCCAGGTCACTAAGCTCAGCCAGGTATTGCCTTTAGTGACATCCCATGAGGCTTTGCAGAGTGAATTATAGAAAAGTCCCTGAGCCTTAGAGCTGTGGGCAAACCCCCCGTTATAATGGCAGCCATTATAAAAGCCCACACTGCTGCTCGGGCTGCTCACAGTCTGATCAATTAGGTATCAGAGCTCCGAGACATTGCCAAAGGCTGCACCCACTGAGACTCTGCTGGCGTCTAATGGCTTCTTGCTGATTGGATGAGCGTCCCCTGGGGTTGGTGCTTCTCAGCTGCGGGTAATGGTCGCTGCCTGCTGCCATTTAGAAAGAGTCAATAACAGGTGAATTTTTTATTTTTGAACCCAGTGTCACATATGGCCCTGCCGCTGTGCAGACATGACTGCACTGTACGTACATGGTGGTGCAGTAATAATACGTCTGTAGCAGGAATAGTAAATATGGATCCATGACAGCATTTACCGCCATTGCAATGTTAGTTTTTATGTAGCTGTACAATATGACTCAAGACTGTGTGAAATCTGAGGAATAAATCTGCTTTATGTTGGTGAGGAATCACTGTTGTCATCATTAGCAGCCAATATCAGACTTTCCTTTTGATTGCTTGAGCAAACGTAATCTGACTCTGTTTTTTTCTTTAATCTAAAAATGTGTTTATGTGAAACATTAATATAAATATTGAAAAGATAAGATGAAAGTAAACAAATAACATGTTGGGGCGCTGGTGGTCTAGCGGTCTAAGTGCGGCACATACATAGGCCATAGTCCTCATCGCAGAGGTCGCCGGTTCGACTCCTGTCCGTGACCATTTGCTGCGTGTCCTTCCCCTCTCTCTGCTCCACATGCTTCATTTAACCAGATCACTTTTTTACGAGTATTCAAATTACATGTAATCAGATTACATTTAGTAGACATAAAAACTGGGTTGAAATACAAGTTCAAATATGGCACAGGTCAGATTTTTGGGAGTCTTTCAGATGAAGAAGGATTAAACTGTCCTCCTGTGTGATGATTTCAGTTGCGTTGAGGAAGTCCACAAAACACACTTTCTATGTGATTCTCTTTCTCGTGCCATCTGTTTCACTATGTTGCGTTTCAAATCCTGCTAGCTACTGGTACAGTAGTTGAGCTCAGCCTACAGTAACTTTGATAGTTGTAAGGTATGGATCCACTGTCACTAGGCTAGTCTGCACTAGTCTTTTCCAGCATGCTTTGTGCAGGGAAGCGGCCACTTACCTCCAAGCGGCAACCTCCGGTCTCAAACTATGAAGCCCATGCGGAAGTGTTATAAACTGCAACTCATCGAGAATCTGCTTGAGGCTGGCTGCAGAAACACCGGAAACCACATAGACATGCATGGGAAAAAGACGATTTTTAAGAAGAAGAAGAAGAAAGAGAGATTCCTTTACTCGTCCCACAACTGGGAAAATTAAGTGTCACAGTAACAGAGTAGAGCAAACAAGAGCCTATAAAGTAACAATTATTAAAAAGTTATTAGCAATTAAAATTAAAAAGGTAAAAAATAAGCATATCTTACACACACATATATATATATATATATATATATATATATATATATATATATATATATATATATATATATATATATATAATTGGTTATAGAGTCTGACCACTGCAGGAAGAAAAGACCTGCGACATCTCTCCGTGAGACACCGCGGGTGAAGAAGTCTGTCACTGAACGAGCTACTTAGTGTTGCTATGGTCTCCTGGAAGGGGTGTGACGTGCTGTCCATCAGAGTAGATAGCTTTGCTATCATCTTCCTGTCAGCCACCACCTCCACAGGGTCCAGTGGGCAGCCCAGGACAGAGCTGGCCTTCTTCACCAGTCAATTCATTCACCAGTTTGCAGCATTAATAAACATTTTTACAGCCTGGTTCAAAAACGGCATGGCCCCACGTAGCTAATTTCTCTATCGGCACACACTGTACGGGGGATGAATTTTTTCTAATGCAACAGAAGATATTAAGATTACGAGTTTTTGCCCAAATAAGGACATGACTGACTTGACTACCGGTCGGGAACAGATAGCTGTTGGCTAGGAGGCTCAAACTCCGCCCCTTTACGTCACACTATGCCTGGTTGAGTTCAGCATTTCCAATATGGCTGCCGCCGTCGATTGGCTTCAAAACAGCGCTCAGGAACAGATGGGTGACGTCACGGATACTACGTCAATTATTTATACAGCCTATGCTTACCTCTCAGAGTTTCATCAGCTGCGTAACCTACTATAACTGCTGTAGTGGTTGCACAAGTATATCGAACACGGCTCACTTTTCAGGCCGAAAATGGTATGAAAAGTGCATCTTATGCTCAGAGTTAGTTATTTTTTTTAGCTATAGTTAAGTTATATTTTCAGGTATTTTGCCTTAATTTGATAGTACAGCTGAAGAGAGACAGGAAATATCTGGAGTAGTGAGTGAGGGAAGACATACAACGCAGGACTGCAGCCTCCCCAAATGTGGCACGTGCCTAAACCGTTAGTCCAACCTGTGCACTGTGAGTTTTATGGCACCATTTCATTACTTTATCTGAATATAATTTTTTCATATTATCCAGGACTATGCTAGGCAAAAAGTATTTTTGTTTGAAGTGACAGTCTTTGTACGCTTTCATTGAGTGTAGCCTCGTCCCATGAATAGAGTTAAAGCTCCTCCAGATATTGCTCCCACTGGTTCTTTAACTAGTAGACTATTCAGCTATTTTTTCTGCATCCAAACTCAAATAATTTGGAGTTATGGAAGGAGCCAATGTTTACGCCCATTCTTTTTCAATAAGCGCCAATTGGAAAACTCCAACAGCTTGTCATCCAATTATGTGTTTGTGTTTTGATCAATGATTCACTCAGATACTCAGTTGGTAAGTGACAGACTTTGAGTCTTACCTGTGGTCAAACCAAAACACACATCCTTTAAATGCAAAAGAGCATTGGTGTTATGTGTGACCAGAAAATCTGTTATTTCAGAAATGTGTTCATTTATATGTAAATATTATGTTCTTCTCTGCGGGTAAGTCCAGAGTAACATCAATAACAGCTGTTCATGTCTGTTCCCTTTAGCTATGTGTGTCAAGGAGCTCCATCATGCACATTTTTATGTGGCTGTTCAGACTCACTGTTATCCAAACACTGAGCCCAACAGCACTCACACAACCAGCCATGAACCTGACCGTGCACCTCTCCATCCTGTGTGGCTCTCCGGTTTATGACAGGTTAACCATGTGTCAGGAACAATAAATCTCACACACGGCGCACTTAAAGGCACCACGGGGCTGTAATCTGTGTGTTTGACAGGAAAAGCCACACAGTTTTCGAAAAGGTTGAGGAAACATTTGTTGTTAGTTTTACACCTTTTGTTTTCCGCTGTCGATCTGGTTTATGGGCGTCTGAACCATCAGCTGCTTTAATTGGAGTTTAATTCTCCTTGTGCTTATTAGGAGATCAGAGTTGAGCGTTTTGGGTGCTACTGTTTCACAAATAATGATCAAACTATTACTAAACCAGAAGGTTTGCCTTGGGGAAATGAAATTAGGGTCCGTAAACAGTATCCTCACTCCTCGCTTCTTGATGTTGCGGTGTAAAGGGCGGCGGGTTAGAGGTTTTACCGCCTCATAACACAGATTGACTGCAGTCTATCTCATTATTTATTTCTAAGGCCTAATAGCTGGTTATGCATGATGAGCCTCTGGGGAGAGAAGGGCGATTCATTAAGACACAGTGTGCTTCAGTGGAGCTGCTGATCCCGGATCTGCTGCTGCTGTGCTTTAATAGTAACGTCACCTTATCTCACGTTGCTTTATTTTTAATTACTCTAATCAGGATTAGGATTAGGTTACTAAATCTTTGTATCAAGGTTATGTGGAAGTGTTAAATGACAGTCACCTTAACTTGACTTCAGTCTGATAGAGTGTATTCCTCTGGACCAATGAACTCAGCACTGATCAAAAACACATTATAGAGCCAAAGTGTTGCATTCAAGTGACATATGTTGAAACGATGAACACAGAGAACCAAATCTCAATGAGAAAGACAACATATTTCCAAGAAGGTCAGAATAACCGTCCATTTACATTACAAATGAGAGAGTGAGTCCTATAACTGCCATTTTAATATGGGTATAATGATTTTTAAATAGAAGTCAATGGTTCTGGCGTTTGGATCCATAATAAGACGGCCAGCTAGGATTAAGGTGGCACATCACTTGTTAGTCTTCTTAGTCTCCTTTGGGGTTTCTCGATAATAAGAACTGTTTACACCTTTCTGAAAAAATAAGCAGGCACCATCGCTCCTCTCGAGCTTCATTAACACGTTGCTC
This sequence comes from Notolabrus celidotus, assembly GCF_009762535.1. Lineage (NCBI taxonomy): Eukaryota > Metazoa > Chordata > Actinopteri > Labriformes > Labridae > Notolabrus > Notolabrus celidotus. The sequence continues at coordinate 12,305,034 of NC_048294.1, read as the reverse complement.
CTCTTGTATCGACAGGGGCAGTGTTCGTCTTCCCCCCCGAGGCACCGCTTCCTGAAAGGCCTCGTAGCGAAGGTGTAACCTACGTGAATATTCCTGTTAGTCCCACGTCCAAGAAGCAGCTCAACTACATGGAGCTGGAGCTGCAGGAGCCGGGTCCTGGCGCCCGTGGGACCGTCGCTCATCTCCCACCTCAGAGTAAGAATGAATCTGAAATGAGCTGTAAAAAGTGAACTACTGAGACGTCTTTAATGAGCCTCAAGAGTGGAGTCAGGAAAAGATAGACTGGTTCTGTGAGCGCAATTTAGAAGTCAATGACCAGGATGGCCCCAAACTGAAGATTTCAAAATCTACATGGGCCTGGGGTCATAGCCAAGTCACTAAACCTGCAGTCATTCGATCAGTCTTTTATATATAGCCAAATCACAACAAATGTTATCTCAAGACTCTTTACAACCATGACAGGTCTAGACCGTAGCAGAGCACTTTGCTGCATTTAGCAAATAACAGCAGAAAGGAAAAACATCCTTTATCAGGCAAAAAACCTTGAGTGGGACCAGAGTCATGTTAGAAAGCCATCTGCCTCAACTGTGCTGGAGTTGGAAAGAGTCTGAGTCACCTCTCTATCTCAGAAATACAAACGCTCAAGTCCAAATCAGCAGTGTTCAAGTCGACTAAAAAATCACTTGAAAATCAATCTGTGTCCAAGATCTTTGGAGTTTTTTTGTTCCCCACCAAAGAGCACCTTCTTAATACTCTGAACTCCCGAGCACTCCAGGCTGTCTTTATTTTTTATTTGCTTCAAAACAAGCTCCCTCTTTTATAAACACTTCTCTTTGACACCACTGCAGGTCAGGACTCAGAGAGCACTAGAGGTTAGTTGGGTTAGAATAGTTGTGTTTGTATCTTCACTGGTAACTCCATAGTTTTTAAACATTTAAATTTTACTAGTACCAAACTTCGACACACAATCCTTTTCGTTTATTAGACACAAGCAGGATAAACCAGAGCACTTCTTTAAAGGAACACGCTGTAAATACCAATTAGCATGTCAACCATACGGAGATGATGAATGCTTTTAATGCATTCATATTCAGATCCTTGCTCTTTAAAAATTCATGAGAGTTGAGTTTGAGAATCATAAATAGATTACATGTATGCAGGTTGTTAATGTGCAGTTTAGACATGAAAAGAAAATCCACATCATGCATTGATTAAAATGAAAGGATAGGACCTCAGATTTACCCCTTTGTTCTTTCCTTCATTTCCATAGTTCATAAAAAAATCTGCTCTGTGCAGTGTAACAGGAGAGCTTCAAAGCTCTGCCATGCCCTGTAATCTTATTTAATTTGTCAGATTTATTGGAATCAGTCACTAAAGACTGGGCGTATTTCCTCTGGTCTCACTACAAGACAGCTGTCCTTGTCATCAGAGACGAGGCACTGAGCTGTAATTGACAGACAAGTCGGCCATTAGCGTCATTGCCCCTCAGGAATACGAGGACCGCTCGGGCTCCGACATGATAGAGGTTAATATCTGACGGCAGCGATACACTTTAAATCCCGGCATGCGGCCTCATTAATCTGTCACCTGGGAGGAGGCGGAGGATCCCATCTCGCCACTGAAGGGGGTCACAGGGCATTCAGATCACAGCTGTGAATTCACTGGCTCACATGGGATCCTCCTCCGGGACTATTGATGCGTTGTGAGGAGTTGGTTTTAGATTTCCTCAACTGTAAAACACTTTCCAAGAGCAGATACAGTGATGTTCATTTGTGTGATGTTCATGAATATTCTGATGTGGCAATTAATCCTTTACTCACTGCTGTTTTGATTTTCTCCCATAAGGAAGGGCACATAATAATGGCCGTGCCCGTGATGTGCATATGGAAAACAGTACGTGAGGGGGATTTTAAAGGCTTCAACAGATAATCATTTGCATATTCCTCTGCCTTATGTCACGATGTGCAGCGTGACTTTTAAGGAATCATGCTTTCAGTGTAGCCAAAGATCCAATCCACCCTGAACTTTGTGCCGGCTGTCGGACTTTTCATGCAAATTTGTTTTAATTAGTAGTATGCTTCTGTTTACTGCACCCCTAAAGCCTAGTTGAAGTCTTTGGGTGTTTTCTTTAATAAATAATGAAAATATTAAAGATATTCAAGCTGACTTTGTGTAATGCTAACAAAACAAGCAGATACATCTGAGAACCGCTGAATTCTTAAAAAAATAGGCTTCTCTCCTCTTTTCAACGCTTAATATACACATGAAATTGTACAAAGGTATACAGTTTGTCTATTTTCAAATATGTATCGACTCGCTGAATTCACTATATGAATTAAGCCCCCTTGGATGTCATTCACACTAATAATAGTAATAAATTCCCATATTTTACAAGTGTAAAAAGTCATCAAAATTCTATGTAATTCTGATTTCAATGGAATTTGCAATCTTATTGAAAATTAATTAGTATTTTACGTTTATTTAACATTATTATAACTATTATTATCCTTTTCATTGGTTGTTGTTTATTACTTTATCAGTCTGTCTTGTTTTTTATTTTTATTTTTTTTCTTTGTTTGACTCACTGTATGTAATAATCTTGAAAAATGCAAAAAAAACAGAAAAATGCAAAAAAAACAACCAAAAAAAAAAACCTTCAACTGATAAAAAAAACAAGTTAACATGGCTGTTAATTGCCTGTGGCTTTACGCTAAATATAGAGCTACTGGTGTCAGCTAGCATACAGATGAAAACAAGAAAGAAATAATAATAATAATAATAATACATTTTATTTATAAAAGCGCTTTAAAAGATTCTCCAAGCGCTTTACAGGAAAATAAGATAAAATTATAGAATAGAAAAGCAAAGGAAAACAGTGCAAAAAAAAAGCAAAGAAGAGCAAGGCAGCAAGATAAAACAAAACAAGAAAAAAAACCAATCAATTATAGTTTAAAAGCCTTTGTAAGTAGGTGTGTTTTGAGTCCGGATTTGAATTTGGTGAGTGAGGGAGAGAATCTGAGGTGTTGGGGGAGAGAGTTCCAGAGGGTGGGGGCAGCGACAGAGAAGGCCCTGTCCCCCCAGGTCCCCCCAATATTTATAGTTTTCTGTCCAAAGATGTGAAAATCTACTTTCGAACTTCTCGGATGTTAGCTAACCACATGCTACATTTTGTTTTTGATTTGGAGAAAAATTCTGTTAAGAAATGACAAGCTGCGTTATAAAGAAAATACCTACATTCAGCCACCTCTATGAAAAGTTTGTTCTTTATTCCTAAGTGTAAGTAATGGTTGTATAATCAAGACTCATTTATTTATTTTGTTACACTTGGACAGAGCCTAGCTAGCTGTTTCTGCTTCTAGTCTTAATGCTAGTGTCACGCTGTAACTTGTTTAACCTCTTCAGACCTGTTAAACTGCAACAGCGTTAACTTGAAACTTAATTAGTTATACTTAAGGGCTGTTGGGAAGAAAGAGCACAGGACAACTTCTGCTGTGCATTGTGATGCTTTTAATGACCCTTCATCAACATAGGACAACAGCACATCGAACTTGTGACACATTTACTTAAACTCAAACCATATCACCCTGAGCAACCTTAAAGAGGCAGGGTAATATATGAAATAGAAGTATTTCAAACTTCATTAAAGACTCAATGATACAAATACTTAGACCACAATAAAATCTCATCTTACACTAGGTTAGCTGTAGCTTTATATATTTCCTGCAGACTACAGAGTGGTATAAATCTTCATGTCTAAGTCTTAGTATGGAGGCTAATAATCATTCTTAATAAAACACTCATCCTCCATGCTGAAGCGGCTAAGATTGAAAGGTGCCGCAGAGACTAAGTGGGATCGTGTTTGTGAGGCGTCTTGCCATAAATCAAAATCAAAGTCAAAGGAAAGTTTTCTATTTATTAACAAAACACTAAAAAAAAATCAATACCAAAAAAGATCTAAATAAACGATGATAATGATGATGATGGGGGTGGTAAACAAAAAATATTCAACCCCACTCACCCACTTTGTATACCTGCCGCCACACAACTGAACAGGTACTTAAAAGGTAAACCACACCCATGAACCCAAACCGGAAATTAAGTCAACCATAAAAAGGAAATAATCATGATTAACAAATGATATAGAAAATCAACATTATGGCCCCTACACATGCTCTTCCAAAGGTCATGTAGAGCCTGTAGTCTTATCTGTTCAGCTGTGTTTGCAGCTAGCTTTAGTGTAGCAAACCAAGGTTGCAGCATGTTAATGAAGAATATTCTTAACTTACAAATTAAAGAAGAGTCTGTTTTGTGTTTCAACAGGGAAGAGCTCCACCAAGTACGCCCAAATTGACATCACAGCCACGGAAACGGCTCACAAAGTGGGCACACAGCACGCCCTGGGTCGGCAGGAAGGCCTGCACACTCTGGAGCTGAGAAGAAAGGGGACGCCACACTGACTCCTTCTTTACTGAACTGTTGATCTCAGCTGGATGTTTTTTGCCTGAAACCAGAGTACTACAAACTATAAAGCTCCCAAGAAGTATGACTGAGGTTTTTTTTTCTCATCCAGACTGTTCCTAAAACATCCTCAGAGGTTTACTTTGGGATGTTTCTCTCCTGTGGCGTCGCTCTCAGTACAGATGGGTTTCAAAGTTGCATCATTCAGACTACAAATACTCCAAGAAAAGAGTGCCTCCTGATGTCCACATTCACACATGGCCTCTATATTTACGCAGCAACCCAAAGGTGGAGTCTACTCTGGAAGGTTTGGCGCAGGATTAGGAGCAGCATCTCAATCATCTCATTAAATGGCATCATGTCAGAGCCACAGCCTCAGGCAGACATGGAGGAAGATGTGCCAGTGCTGAGCTGAGTCACCGGCACTGATAAACCCCCAGAGCACAACTTTTCACAGCTCACCCGGGCCATCCCTCTGTAACATGTAACAGGCTGTTTTTATACATATTTGGGAGGATGGAGCATGGTGGCAGCAGGGGAGAAGGCAGATATGCTGTTTGTTATCACCGGGGGTTTATATTTATTTATTCCTCTGCAACAACGGCATAACTAATTCCACATCTAGTTACACAAAACTCAGTGTTTAGCATATTTGGTGACACTTTCCATTCAGTCCCACTCAAAATCCTGCAAATTTCAGGCTTTCTGTTTGAAACATTAAAAGACAAGATTACTATTTGAACGACAAAAGCAGGATAATTAATAGTGTTGCACAATTCTTCATAATGGTGCATTGTCTAACTAATGGATCTGTGTTTATAATAGGAACAATATCTCAGCCGTGCTTGTTGTTTTTTTCTGTTCTGTGTTAATATGGAGAAAAGGATTACAGTGGAGAAGTCTTCATAAATAATGCAAAGCAGAGCCACCCAGCAACAACAAAATGTGCCAGACTGTCTGGCACTCTTGGCCTTCATTCTGCAAAAAATGATGTACTTGTAAGAGTTTGATATTTTATATGAACTAATTGAAGTGGTTAAAATTATTCATAACATGATATTTGTTTTGTAGAGAAACTTAAGTAGTACATTTCAGTGATAATATTTCTCATACTCTACATAGGATACTCTTTTATTTTGATATCTGTAAATACAATTGTCTCTCTTTATAGATGATGTGCATCGTTATAAAAACACGTGAAGAATAATGTATGTACAGTAAAGATGTATGGAACTAGTTCAAGGACAATTTCCTTTTCTTGTAAAACCATTTTTATCTTAAATTATTTATAACTTCTGCTTTGATGTGTGTGTTAAGTTTTTTTTAGAGCTACAGTAGACAATATATGGGATTAACAGCCCTCATGTACAGTTGTAAACCAGTATGGTTCAACACATAAAGCATCCTGACTATATGTGTGTTTGTTTTCATTTAATGTGTTGAAGTATTTTAATTTTGACTGCTCTACATTTTTAATCTGCACTGATCTCAAATTGTCATCATGTGTGTGTTATTTGGAATATATGGGCTCATGATCATTGTCATGGACCTGTAGCAATTCAGGTATGTCTCAATGTCCCTATTCCCTGCAGCATTTTCCAGCTCCTTCTAAGGAATAGAAACATTATTCCTCCAGCAAGCTCTAGGTCACTCCTGGATACACCCATAAAACAAACCATAGCAAGGTGCCCAAGAGACACCCTGATCAAATGCCAGAACTACCTCAACTGGCTTATTCTGATTCAATGGAGCACCATCTGCTTTGAACTCTCTGGGTGTCCTTAGTGTCTCCAAGGTGATTTTGTAATTACATACTTCCAATCTCCAACCAAAACTCATGACCATTAGCAAAGGTTGAAACATCCATCAATCAATCAAACAATTAATCTAAAGCTTCTTGTCTTCTGGGTCAGCTCCTCCTCCAGCACTGGGGTTTGGTGCAACGCTTGATGAAACACCAATCCCCATGTCAATTTCCCTCATGCTTGTACAAGATCCCTTGATAGTAGAGGTCCTTCCCAGTTAATCTTTCTCAATCCAGAGTGAGCGATCAATCTTTTTGAAGTGGATGACCATGACGTCAGACTTGAAGGCACCAAATCTCATCCAAACCTACTCACACGTGGCTGCATCCTGCCCAGTGCAACAGCAGTAATGCAAATCTTTTTTTTTTTTTTTCTTTTTTTTTAAAGTTATATCTTTGGGCCTTTTTGCCTTTATTTTATAGGACAGCTGAAGAGAGACAGGAAATGTGGGGAGTAGAGAGTGGGGGAAGACATGCAGGAAATGGTCGACCGGCCAGGAATCGAACCGGCGACCCCTGGGACGAGGACTGTAGCCTCTGTATGTGGGGCGCTTAGACCGCTAGGCCACCAGCGCCCCGCAGTAATGCAAATCTGAGGTCCACAAAAAGGGACACCCTCCTCTCCCCAGCTCCAAAGGACATCTCTTGTGGAGGCCAACAATCTTCTGAAAACTTGTTTGACTTTGTGTCCAGAATACGGACAAAACTCAAACTTTACATTTAGTCAGACTGGTTCTCTTTTGGCAATGGCCCCTTTACCTCACACTGCCACAGTAACCCCCACAAGACCAGTTGTAAACCTTCAAGGTCACACAGGTCATAGGATTGAACCCATATTGTTCCTATTTTGACCAAGGTTCCACAAATGTTTAGAGCCTCATTTTCGTCACTCTGGTATATTCCTTCCTGGGAAGGCTGAATAATATCCTAATCATTGGAGCTCAATCCTTCAGACCACCGTTTTAAAAAACAAGGAACAAGCAAACCAGTCTGCTACTCCAATGGCACAGTCCTGGACCACTAACTCCTCAGAGGCAGACAAACCAAGATTGCTAAATTATTCCCACCCCAGGGTAAATATTATCCATGCATGGTCCTACTTTCTCGAGAACCTTCAAGAGTGCTTAAGCGACCTTTGCTGGAAAGATTGATGGGGTTTCTTCTACACTATGACCACTCAGCAGTGGGCACTGATTGGGTAGGTAGATCTTCAAAGAACAGTTTTTATTGCTGAACGAGATCACCAATCCTTGACAGTAGTGCTGGTCCCTTGCTAAAGACAGACTCAGTCAAGCCCTGTTTCCTCTCCAGAGAAATTTCATGGTTTGCCAGAACTTCTCTTTGGCCAACAAAAAGTCCTCCTCCCGCAACACCCCAGTTTTTACTTCTATGACCACCAAAGATTTTGCCATCTTGGCTTCCAGTTTCCTGTGGTTTTCAGAAAACCTCTGGCCTAGCAATGTCTGAAATGCCTCTGTCTTCCATCTTACAAATTGAACCCTTTTCCAAGGTTCTCAGTTTGCCACCAAGACAAGCACAACAACCTTCAATAATGGAGGCTTTGAACTTCACCCAGTCAGAATCGTTGTCCCTAATCCTTGTTAGGATGTGCAAGAAATTCTTCAGTACAAGGAAGTTAATGACGCTGCTGCTTATTCTCTGTGTCACTTTGGACATATCATTGATATCAAATAGTTGCAGATGCCAGAGTTAGTAGTTTTACCTGACCGCCTGGGATGCAAACAATCTTTTCTGTAAGGCTGACTAAGCTTGGAAGTGGAATAAATGAGAAAAAAAGGGAAATTCTTTGCAACGTACCTCCTGATTCTAATAATTTTCGTTCAGTATTTTCAGCATCAAAGAGCCTGAATAGACGGTGTCACTGGAGCAGTGTTGACATCTTTGCTGTTTTGGATCTGGCGGCCCCACTTGGCAGTGTGCGAGAGCTTTGGAAGAAAACCACAGAGGGTTTTTCACATTATTTTCACAGTGATCAGACTGTGAAAGGTCCAACTCTAAAAGCTTTCTCACAGTGGGACTATTATTGGGATTGTTCATGGTCCACTATTTCTCAAAATGTTGATGTATACTCTGCCAGCTCTCAGAGTAACAGGATTCACATTGGCATGTCAGTGTCGCTCACACTATGGATATTAACCTCAGTGGCCTGGAACAAAACCATGCAGCCAAGTGTTCCCTGGAAACTAAATCACTCATTAAATCCAGCCGGAGAGAGCAGAGAATTAAAGCATAATTGGGATGTCTCTGGTCAAATATTGATATAAATAAATTAAAGCTAAGCCTGTAGAGGAACTGTTGGTTGTAAGCAAATGAGAAATGTAAATCCATAGAGAGCTTATGTGTGATTGTAGAGCCTGTTTCGAATGAAAGAAAGTGCAGTTAAGCTCTTCTGGGCTGAGCTTTAATGTAATGTGCCCAATAAGAGGGAATACACCACAGGTCTAGTTCAGGACAACCATTAGAGTATTAAACCATAGAGTCAAGATTCAGACGTGACTGAGACTTATATTAACTTGACCTGGAAAGACCTGAAAGTAGAAAGCAATACTAGACTTAACCCTTGTGGTGAAAAGTCCACAGACTTTACAGCCTTGACTTGAGACTCACTTTGTGGCTCATGAAGCTTGGATGACTCTGATGACTTCCTCTGATACTTCTTAAGTCTTGATTGTTAAGTTGCCTTGATCTGTGCCAAGACTTCAGATGTTCTTTGAATTAATTGATACTAAATGTATGACTTGCTTCTACAAGATTTATTACATCATTCAAAATGTATGTTGCAAGTAATGTTTATAAATGTTGGGTCTCGACTTGAGACGAATTCCAATAATTCTTGATTTGTGATTACACTTGAAGTTTGACTGAGGCAAATACGCTAGATTTTGAATCAATGAATCAATGAATCAATCTTTATTTGTATAGCGCTGAATCATAACAAAAGTTATCTCAAGACACTTTTACCTTCATAGCAGGTCTAGACTGTACTCTATGTTAAACTATTAACAAAGCCCCAACATCTAGACAGGATACGATCCAATCCCTACTTACAGACAGGACTCGATCTTATCTCATCTTAATCCACCATGAGCAGAGCACCTTGCAGTATTTAGCAAGTTACAGCAGCAAGGACAAACTTCCTTTTAACAGGCAGAAACCTTGAGCAGAACCAGACTCATGTTCGACAGCCATCTACCTTGATCGAGTTGGTGTTGGAAAGAGGGATAGAGGAGATGAAGAGAGAGAGATGATAGTGATAATCAATTAATCAATCTTAAGAAAACCAGGTTTTGCTTAGTGGTTTAATTGGGTGCTCCATGTACGGAGAGGCGGCCTGGGTTCCATTCTGATGCTCAATCCTTTGTTGTATGTTATTCCCCGTTCTCTCTTCCCAGTTTCCTTCTCTCTCCACTCTCTTTTCATCTAAAGAAATGCAAAAACACCAAAGACTACCTAAAAAAAAAAAAACCTTGACAACACTTGACCCACTCTGCAGATTGTCTCTTGTGTTTTGAGACTTGTGACGTACTAGCTTTGAAATGTTTTAAGACTTGACAGGCAGCCAGGTTTAAAGTTCTAAGTGAGACTTAATTCAACAACTTTTGAAATTTGTCTCTGAAGTCATTCTGGCAAATCCTTAGTAGCCGCTAGGCTTTCTTTAACCCAGAGTCGGCCCTAACTGACTTGGTGCCCTAGGCAAGATTTCAACTGGTGCCCTTTGTATTGTAACCAACTCCATCACATCACATTTACACTGAAAGACAACTTACATACATCCAGCTTTATGTTTTACAGGTTTCCTTTGTTTTAAAATAAAAATAACCTCTAAAAGAACATTAATAAAATGGTAATAACACTGATGTTTAGCATGAAAATAGCTATACAATTTCAAAATGCATAATGTAATAGTAGTAGAATTTATTCAGTCATTATATAACACAATCATTTTCACTGTGCAGACACTTTGAACAAAGCAACAGTAATGTATTAAGTTATGACTGAAAAGACAGAAGCAAAATGTTTATTAGAGCCTAGCCTACATTTTCTATCTAATTAAGCTACCAGCTTCCAAAGTGTAAAGAGAACAACAACAAAACAAAAACAGTAAATCATGAACACTTAAAGACTTCAAAAACTGATTTGCACACCATTATTTTTAAACCACAAATGAATCACAAGCTTTCAATTGTTTACTGGCGTCACTCTGCAATTTGATTCAAAATTAAATTAGATAAAACATTTTTTTTTTCATATTATCTTCAAATTTTCTTCCTCATTTAGCGGCGCCCCCTATGGATGACTGGCGCCCCTAGCATTTGCCTATACTATCTATGCCACGGGCCGGCCCTGCTTTAACCCTTCATCTATTTACATTATGCAGCCGTGATGTAATGAAGTACTGCTGTCACTTTAGCCCATGAACCCCTCAATTGCTACATATGAGAGGCATAACAGTCCTGAAATGTAACACATGCTTTCACAGGGCATGAATGGAAATTATATGAGAACTGTGACACTATAACCTTACTTTGGAAAGACTTGTGACCATATTTGGACTTGTTCCAATAAAAACAAGCATTGACTTTCACTTGAGGACTTTAAAATAGCTCTTCTGGACACTGGACACAAAGCATATTAAACTTCCTCCAATCAGATACAGAGCATTATTAGCTACTGAAACAAACATGTTAATTTGGTTTAAAGAACACAGGCTGTGTATAAAACTACATCTACTCTGCCCAGTCTTTGTATTGGTTTAATTATCTGAAATGTCTTCATTGCCTCTAAGAAAATTACATCTGCTGAATAAGTAATTGGCACATACAAATCAAACTGTCAGCTAGGCTTTGTCAATCTTATTCTTACTTGTTAGGAAATAAATTAAACAATTCAATCTGTTAAATTATTCATGTAGGGTCATTTTTCACTCCATTCTTTGAAACATCATTACTGATCTTGCTGCTCCTTTCATAGGACTCAGAAATAAAGACCAAATATTACACATAAATAATGCAGGAACCATGAGAGAGAATTTCTTTCAAGCAACAGCACTTTGAGGCCAGACAAGAAAGTCCTGCTACAAAGTGCATTAATGAGTCTCCAAGAAAATGAAATACATGACTGTTCAGATGAAAATGATTCACGTGCCTCAGTGAGTCTACTGTGCAGCTGCTGATGTCCAGTGACCACAACTTGACATTTAACTTTGCTCTGCCAGTAATCTCATCTCTTTGTTACATGTCATTTAACAAAATAAAAGACCATCTATGTTACATAGGTGAGTGAGGAGAGCACCATGAATCAATCGCTCAAACTATAGGTTACATTATATTATATTTAATAATAGCAGTGTATTTTGAAAGGGTGCATTTGTAGTCTTGAATCCAAAAGAAATTACCATCTGATTTCCCCTCTGAGCTCTTACATAGTGTTTTAGTCTTCCAGCCCTTTTTTTTGTTTTTCATCAAGCAACTTAACAGTTTTGCTTCAATCCCACTGCTCACACCAACTCTCTTTCAAACAACAAAAAAAATGGAATAAAAATAAGGTATTCTACCTGCCCTGCAATAATTGACAAAAGACCAGACTAAGCTATGAGCTGGTGAACACTGGTGGATCACTAAGGAGGCTAGAGGGTCAGATATTTACTTGTTTGGGTCTGGTGGAGACCAAAACAGAGCCAAAAGGGTAGTGAGTAGACAGCTAGCTTGACACAGAATACTTTAAGTTGATGCTAGTTTTTTCTAATAGTGTGTTTGATGGGTCATTGGGCAACTGTTCCAAAATAATCTGAAAATGTACTAATTTATTCCAGGTTTTGTGAAGTCTAAGTTTAAAGCTAAGACTGTTTTAAATTTGATTTTTTGGATTGCTACAAATGCTATCCCATTGCTCAAACACAGCCCAAAAAAGTATGTTTGAACATACAGTAAGTCCAGCCTCTGACTGGGCAAATAGCCAATAATAGTAAAGGATTGCACCTGGGGTGACCAAACTGATTTTGGGGGAGTACCACCCCAGGCCTTGCCCTTGGATACGCCCCTGTGCATAAAATGTTATGTCAATCTCTGGATAACTTGGACTCAATTCACTGGACTGACCAAATATCATGTGTAGCATTATTTTAAGCATAACAGCAATACTTCAATAAATCCATTCATCCATCCATCCATCCATCCATCCATCCATCCATCCATCCATTATCAGTAACTCTTTTCCAGTTCAGGGTTCCTGGGAGACTGAAGCCTATCCCAGATGTCATTGGATGACACCCCAGGCAGGTAAAAGCACAACTTATCAAGGTTAATTTAAAACATCCAACATGTCTTCACAGAACCATCAATTTAACGCTTTGGAGCAGCTTTGTTTCCCACTGACTATTGATCCACTTACTTGTCTTTCCTCACAGCATGATATTGAAATTCATGTCACTCTTTACCTCTTGGTTCAATCAATTCTCATTCTTTGTAGTACGCTGTGATGAATTAGATCAGAGCAGCACATGTTCTTGAGGAGTCTGTCAGAGAAGCAGGCAACATAAAGGACACTGAAATGAGTCATTCACAGGGTCATTGACTATGCTTGTTTTGGAATGCATAGTATCCTGATTTAATGAATCACCAGACTGCTTTTGCCAATTTGCTGTTATATTTTCACAAAGGCAACACCGGCTCATCAATGCCATCATAAAGTAGCTGTATTCAGATCTTAAGTACACAACATGACAACACAACATTGAGTCTGGCTTCACTAAGTGTTGAAGAACTGCCTCTTCTCTCCAGCACTGATGCTTGAACCTACAACCTATTGGCTTCTAAGTAAATGTTATGCTTCCACAAATAGCGTCTGATCGGTTTATCTGTCGGAACTGATTTGTTGCAAATGGTCAAGGCCCGCAGGGTTCAGCAGCATTTCCAACCCAGCAACCCAATAAACTTCAGCCGCTGACCTTTTTTGCTCTGGTCATTGGACCCTGGTCATTGGCCTCTTTCGGTACAACTCGATTATGAACTCTAATGTCTCAAACAAACACAGAAAGATCCTCTTACTGTCTATACCCAAAAGGCATTTTAAGAGGAAACACCTTTATTTTGTTGTTTTTGTCTCCACTATGGAGTTTTTATTCTCTTTGGGCTACAGGTGTTTTGTTGACTGATGCTTTCATGTTTTTTGATGCTTTTTTATGCTGATGATACTTGATTATATTCATGATTCTAGTTTAACATATTCAAAGCATCCTTTTTCGTTTAAAGACAACCAAGGAGAAATTATTATACAGGGGAACGGGGTTGGTTGTCACACAGGTTGGTTGTCACACTCGTTATATCTCACCACCATGGGGAACTGTCTCTCAAATTGGGGTATGGACATTTCCAGAATTAGGATCAGAGCTCATCTACATAGTCTTCTCTGGAGTAAGACAGCTGAACTTGAGGTGAGAGGGCTTTTTGTGTTTTTCATGTCAAATTGTAAATATTCAGCTCCTCAGTATATTTCTTCTAGGCTTTTAAACGATGGGTTTATAACAAAACAAGTGTTACCCTTACAAAGTGGGAGGGGAAAGCTATAGCTTAGATTTTTATTAGCTAGCTAACTAGTTGTTAAATGATTGTTAGCCTTGATGCTAGCAAAAAAATCCAGTTGGGGTTGGTCATCAGATTCTCTTTGGGGTTGGTTGTCACATGTAACAACCAACCCCTATGTTGGCAAAATCATGCATGGTGAAATGAGTTGGAGTGTGCAGACCCTACATTTCCCATCACTGTAACTCAGACAGTGACTGCATGTAGCCTAGTTGAGTCGGCCATTATTGTTAGGCCTATTTGTTTTGTTCTTTATGTTGTTATATAGGCTGGCCTAAAGATGAGTTTCCTGTTCATGTTCCTTGCTCATTTTATGTTAAAATGCATTAAGTTATGTAGGCCTATCACTTGTCAGTGCAATTAAACATCCAAATTTAGTTCTGCCTTCTTGCCTTTTTAAAAATATTTTTCCCATTGAAATACCATTGTGACAACCAACCCCATAGTGTGTGACAACTATCCCCGTGATGGGGTTGGTTGTCACAATGTGTCAGAGTGTCTTTGATAATGAATTGCCTCTTTGTTACAATGAGTTGGAAAATGAGAGGGATACACATTTCAAGCCAACACCTTAAGCTTCAATTTAATGTAGGAAGGACTATTAAAGATGTTTTGATGATGAGCAATCATCAAAACAGTAAAAAGTGTGACAACCAACCCTGTTCTCCCCTATAACTACTGCGTTGAGTGAACACCCATGTACACAGACAGGCACAGACTAAACAGAATGTCAGTGATGGTACATTAGCTTTCTTAATATATTTATTGACACGCCCTGATGAGTGTTTTTCTTCTTGCTGAGCAGAGTCCTTTATATCAGTCAGAAGCCTGTATTGTTTTTTAACTTTAAAGAGTGGAAATGTTTGAAAAGGGATAATACAAGTATTTGGAAAGACTTTCAAGGGGCTTAATGTTCTGTTTTGTTCCTGATAAAACCACAACATGAAAGACATTTGGACCTAATCACTCCAGCCGACAAATTCGATCTCTCGTCTCTCAATCTGTCCTTATCTGCTAAGCTGCTCCAGGCTGCGCTACACATGTGTAGTCATGATTCGCTCCCTCACAGCTCAGGGAGAGATGATCACGGTGCCAACTATTGATTGGAAGCGTCTAAGCTCAGGCGAGTAACACTTTTAAAATCCATCATATCGCTGTGAGAACCGAGTGAAATGGACCGACAGCTGCTGCGTTTAAGTGAGTGTTAAAGAACGAGGGAATACATTTGTGTCGCACTGTCTCTCTGTGACTCTTGGGGTGAGCTTAGTAAGACTTGTTTGGGTGTGAGTTACATAACGCAACAAATGTGGGCTGTTCTTTTATCTGTTAGCGTTTAACAACGATGAATGTCCAGCCAAACACAAACACTTCAGCGTGATCATTTGATGCTCATCTGCTGACTGTTAGTGGGAGGGGAAAAAAACTGTCAAGTGTCTCACAGAACAAGTGCAATCACAACAATCCACTTAGTGACATCATTACCTCAGCACTAAAGCGCACCTTTATTTCTTTATTTCACCTTTGTCTCGTCTATAGCATCCATTGATTTCCATTAGTGCTTTGTTTGCTCTAAAGGAAGCGCTCTTGGCTAAACAAGATGATCCCGCTGCCGCTTCACTTTCTTTACAGTCCTTATTCCTCACTTTGCCTCATTTCAGCCTCCCTGAGCTTTACTGTCAGTGTTTGTGTGTTTACCACATGAGAGAAATGTACAAGAAGACGCCTGTGAAGTTGAGCAATTATCACAGTGAGGGCTGTGTGACACAGCATGACTCAACTCAACACGACACAAACAGTCCTCCCAATGACTTGCTGATTTTTGGGAATAAAGTGAAGTTCTTCTCAAAAGGCAAGTGAGGTAGAGCCTGTAACAAAATCTTATGAAATAATGATGATTTGGTGGAACATCAGATTCCTTTTTTGCTCCTGCAGAGTCTTTTTATGTTGATTGCCATTTCTTGGGATGCTCATCTTGGTTCTGCTTCCTCTCATTAGAATAAACAGTACATTTGAAGACATTCAGTTTTGTGTTTTCATGTTGGTTTTAGAATTTTAAAGCTACTATTTAAGAAAAACAACTTTTGAATAGAAATCTAAACTTTTGAAAGTTTTCTTTAGACCTAAGGCAAAAAATTTAATATAAAAATCCCCAAATGAACCTCAGCTTGTAATTCATGTGTTGATAAGTACACCGCAATGAAGCCTCTAAAACATTCATAGCTAACAATAATGTCCAACTTACAGTTCCACATCAGGGACTTATGTAGGAACCCACCAGTGAAAAAAAAAATCCACCTTTAAGAAAACACATGCTGTAAACTTTGATGACCATTTAAGCAGAAATGTACCCAAATAACACCACTATCCACTCTAACACCTCCTGTTCAAGTTCCCATAGGACTAAATGTGCTTTATGGGTTCCTGTACAGTTTGTTGACCTGACAGCTTCCAGATATTAAAGCAATATGGTAGACTATAGACCTGAGTGTCAATTTTAGCATTTGATTTGTGCACTTTAAGATTAGATTAGAAAATCTTTATTGTCCCCAAGGGGCAATTTATGTCAACAGCAGTTCACACATCCAATACATACAAGCAATACACACAACAACAAACACAAGTTCACAAATCAAGTCAAGTAAATATCCATATAACTTAACTCCCATGGATGACATCATTCTTCCTGTGCATGAGACCAAGGTAAGGTCCCACAGCTTGTTTAAAAACCCAACGGGCAACTTTAGCACTTAAGTTTACAGGAAATCGAAGTCTATTTTCACTCGCAGTTGCCTTTATATTTAAATCACACTTCAAACAGAAGTTGTATTTTTTGCTGCATATATCTTGCAGAGTGTGACAACTTCACTCCTTAGTATAACGAACAGTCATTTGAAGGTGTTCTTTGGGTTTGTGTTTTGCACTACATCAACTCTTATCTCACTCAGTGGTAAGAAAACACCAAAACATTATCATAGTGAAAGTTAAAAACACAAACGAACATGAAATGTACGCGCAGGAGGCGGGCAGAACGGCAGGACGGGATTTGATTGGTTTCATAATTGGTTGGTGTTTTCCCAGGTTTACTTCGGCTGTAGATAGCAGCTTTTTTTCACTCCTTTTTAAGAACACATTATGTATTGATTGCCATCAGGGACATAAAGATCATTTTAACCAGTATAACAAAAAGTGTATCTAAATCTGATTACCAACCCCAGCTTTAAAAGTAAATGAATCAACTTGGACTTGAGGGCGTATCCTAATTTTGTGTCCAATAAGGAGTGTCCAATGTCTCCCTCAACACAGGACTTATGAGCTAGTTAGTACTTGCGGATCTTCACTGTTTTGTTCTCTAACATTTAACACCATTGGCTACTTTAAACACCAACCAATATTCACGACAAGCTCCTTCCTGACTTCCTGCTTTTAAAGAAAAATGAAATCACACTGTGCTAGCTGTTTCAAGGCAACCTTCTTTAAATTATGGTAAATTGGAGTTATAACAGAATCACCCGAAGTAACCTCTCCTTTGTGGCATGAAATCCCATTTGTTACATTAGAAGTGACACTTGGTGCCCCGAGACGCGCTTAATGCACATGATGCATTTTGTGCTACAAAAAAAATGACACAAGTGGCACTTAGCGCCCCCTAAAGCAAGACCCTGACATCCCGGAACTGGATTGTGAGGAGTGTTTTTAACCATGGATGTGATGAGGTTGAAGAAGGTGGGACTGGAACAGAGGCCATGCTGCTTTGTTACATTATATGTGACACACACTGACCACTGAGGAAAACACACTATTATCTGTCTGTGCAAACAGACAGGGGGGACTTTTACAGACTTTAGTCCATAGTTCTAGCATTAAATATTTTCCTGCTCTGCTGTGGCTGCACTAATTCAAGCCTTGTTTTTGCTGGGCTGATCATTTCCTTGTATTACTACAGTGAAATCAGAAATAATAGTTTCACCAATGCTTCTTTAGAGCACATCGGTGAATATGGCTAAATGTTGAGGAAAATTAAAACTACTATTTAGTGATAGAACTCTAGATTGATGTCTTTGGTTGCAGCTGTTTGGCTTTTTCAGTAAAGTGAAAGGAACAGAAAATGTGGCTCGATTACTTTCCATAGCAAAATCAAATTAAATCTTCAACACACACACACACACACACACACACACACACACACACACACACACACACACACACACACACACACACACACACACACACTGGAGTTGATATTTTGGAGATGAGTCACAGGGTTTCGGTGGTGTAGGCTGTGAAAATAGATAACCATTGCTCAGCATAATGTCGACAAGATTATCTCCGAACAGTCTGTATCTGTGACTTGACTTGTCTGTGGAAACTGTAATTCTCTAGTACAAATCCGACAATGTTATGATGACACTTCTAATCCAGGAGGGAAGCTTGAAGCAGCTGTCTGTTGAAAATGGGACACAGGTTCATTTATCTCATTTGGTAGCTAGTCTCCTGTTCTCAGCACATGCACTAAATTTGGGCTATCAACAGCTCTAACCCTCACTTGTTAACACTTAGTGTCCTCTTTGTTAAATTTAAGCAAAAAAAAACCTGTCTCCATGGTGACGACAAGACTCCAGGGGGTCACAGTGCCATCCAAGAATAACTACCCCCATGTAAAACTCAACGTTTTCACACTTCCTTGTTAAAGTGATGAGCTATAATGAATCCTGTCTATGGTGGCGGTGCCTGGCTCGCTCTTTTCTCCTAGTTTCCAGTATTCATGCCAAGCTAAGCTAACTGGTTTTAGATAAGATGTGATACATTTTGTCTGATAGCTTTGTGCAGATACTTCAGTCAGTGGCAGGCTAACTGTTTTCATCTAGTTTCTAGTATTTATGCTAAGCTAAACTGTCTCTTAGCTGTAGCTTATCATTCAGTGTACAGACTGATGTTGTATCATTAGTCCAAGTGCTTTCAGGCAGTTGTTTTTATCTTCGGATGGAGCCATGGCTACCAGTTGTTCAAAGAGTCCAGTGATTATGCCGGGCTAAACGAACTATGTCCTAGCTGTAGCTTCAAATCTAGCATTCAGACTAATGAGATAGAGTACATCTTGTGTGGTAAGCCTGTAATGCAGATAGCTGATTTTGACCTTACAGTCAAGCTAGGTTCATTAGGGTACGGACTGATATGATGAAATTAGTTTAGTGGTGCCTGTACACTGAGTTATTTTTATTTAACCTTCAGACGCAGCCAGGCTAGCATTTTTTTTTCCCAGTTTGAAGCGTTCATGTCAGGCTAAGCTAGCTGTACACTGTAGTTTCCCATTAAACAGGCTGCAATAATGATCCAAGGTCTGGGCCCGTATGCACGTCCAGCCATTAGCGATGAAAACGGCCGTTTGTACTAATGGTGAAAATAAAATAATTTGTGTTATGCACGAGCCAGGTTAAGGCCCCAGCAAAGCATTACATTTAATGGAGGTAGACCCAACATTACAGGTGCTAGCGGCAGGATTACTGTGCTACAGTTCAGTTTGCTATTAGTCCTACTTGTCTCAGCTTGTTAGCATATAGATTAAACATGTTCAAAAGGTGAAAATGATTGAATACCAGTATGTCTGATGTAAAGAAGATTAAAAGGTCTGGGTTATTTGAACACTGTGCCACTTGATGAAAATATAAAACATAAATTTTTTTCAGCCCCTTTGATATTTGAACACTCATCACTTAAAGGAGATGAATGCCCTTTGCTTAACATTGAAAAGACCTTTCCAAGAGAGTATTTATGCCATAAAAATATAAAAACTACCATTAAGCACTCAAGGCTAAGCCACTTTGATCGTCTCATCATTGCTCCGGCTTGACTTTGATTCTATTTCTGTAATCCATCATCCCCCTCAAGAAAGAAAATATAGATGAATTGAGAAAGTGTGTCATCATAAATCAGAGACAGCAATAACAGATGAGTTAATGAAGTGAAAGAGAAACATTTAACATTTTCTTTTACATGTCAGTGGTAGTTTTTTTTGTCTTTGGCAGCCTCGAGCAAAATGCTTAAAGACACAGAAGAAAATTGTCAATAACAGAATTTTAAAAAATCAATAATCATGCAGCATTAAAACAGCTGAGTAAGCATAACGGTAGGAAACAATGTCAGAGATACAGTAACCATTATTTCCTCTACACAATCATGGCTCCATTGTTAAAAGACTCACATGAATCATTGGCTGGTTTTATTTAAATGGCAGTTTATTCAAACGGCAGTGATTTAGAAAACCACTTAAATCCCTCTTTTCCTCTCATCGTTCTTTCCTCTCTCACACCAGAGAGCATGAGTGGGAGTTGTCACAGCATGCCGCCTCAAACAAACAGATTTGAATGATGGACCTACGCAGCGAGATGGCACCTCTTACAGTTTGCAATAAACGCTCTCATAGATAATTGGAACTGATATATTTTGATACAGGGCTTCACAAAAGGATATTGACCCGCCTTGTTGATGAAAGATAATGGGTGTTTACTTACAGTAGGCACAGTGATGTGGTGTGATAGTAAAAGAGAAGACAGGAACCACAATATTTCACATTGATTAGCTTTCACTGCAGACTGGCAGAGGTTTAGATCCATGATAGATGTAGTAATGTATCCTATAAATTAACACTTGGAAGGCTGTCTGTAGATACAAATATTGATTTTCATGTCAAAGCGGATTCACAGCAAACATTTTTTCCCTGCCACACCATCAAGATTATACTTCTGCATGAGAGGGTATGTTTCTCTAGATTATGTAATCACGATGCCATGATTAAAAATGTGTACCTTTTTTTTTTTTTTACCAACAAACTAACACAATCACAGAGCTAGAGCCAAGTATGGGTAGCTTAGCACAGAAACTTATAGAGAACAGGGGAACTTCTGATTATTCTCTTACTCTAATAAGTCCTTGTTATACTGGTAATTGGGTTGAGTCCTTGCAATAAATAAGTACATTTCTATATCATTATTTATGGGAAAGACTAGGACTTTGCAGCATGTCTCAGAAATGGAGGTAACTAATTCAGCACCATGGACAGCTGTCATTGAGCATATAACTAAATGGAAAGTATATTTTAGGGACAGTGTGGATTCATTTAATTGTATCTATTCATTTTTTGAGTACTTGGGTTAAGATATAATGGCTTTTGATTATCAGAATAATAAGCAATTGGAAATTTTGGGGTTATTTTTGAGACTAGCAGAGTCTCAAAATAATGGGCATATTGGGAAAATATTGAAAACCAAAGTTCTCATATTTCCAAGAAAGTTCCTTAACTTTCAACAAATATCATGTTAGCAAAAAAAGGATGAGGGATAACGATTTGTCACCTTAGTATGCTAGGTCAATAAGAAAACAATTAACACCATTACCACACCATAGTGATCTGTCAATAATTTGAACATCTTTAAGAAAACTGCATGATGGAGCAAATAGCAGTCTCGCAAGAGTGTTACCTATGCAATACAGAGATAATACTATACTATACTATACTATACTATACTATACTATACTATACTATACTATACCACACTATACTATACTATACTATACTATACTATACTATACTATACTATACCACACTATACTATACTATACCACACTATACTATACTATACCACACTATACTATACTATACCACACTATACTATACTAAAGTATACTATACTATAGTATACTATAGTATACTATACTATACCACACTATACTATACTATAGTATACTATACTATACTATACCACACTATACTATACTATAGTATACTATACTATACCACACTATACTATACTATAGTATACTATACCACACTATAATATACCACACTATACTATACTATAATATACTATATCACACTATACTATACTATACCACACTATACTATACTATAGTATACTATACTATACTATACCTGATGCTATACCACACTATACTATACTATACCACACTATACTATAGTATACTATACTATACAATACTATACTATACCTGATACTATACCACACTATACTATACTATAGTATACTATAGTATAGTATACTATACCACACTATACTATACTATACTATACTATACTATACCACACTATACTATACTATACCACACTATACTATACTATACTATACTATACTATACTATACTATACTATACTATACTATACCACACTATACTATACTATACTACACTATACTATACTATACCACACTATACTATACTATACTATACTATACCACACTATACTATACTATACCACACTATACTATACTATACTATACTATACTATACTATACTATACTATACTATACCACACTATACTATACTATACTATACTATACCACACTATACTATACTATAGTATAGTATACTATACTATACTATACTATACTATACTATACTATACTATACTATACTATACTATACTATACTATACCTGATGCTATACCACACTATACTATACTATACTATACCACACTATACTATACCACACTATACTATACCACACTATACTATACTATAGTATACTATACTATACAATACTATACTATACTATCCACACTATTCTGTACTACACTATACTATACGACACTATACTAAACCACACTATACTACACTATACCATACTATACCACACTATACTATACTATACCACACTATACTATACTATACTATACCACACTATACTATACCATACTATACCACAGTATACTATACTATACTACACTACACTACACTACACTACACCATACTACACTATACTGTACTACACTACACTATACTGTACCATTATATACCATACCATACCATAGCATACCATACTGTACTATATTATAGTCATCTATAGCAGGGGTTCCCTAACTTTTCAGCCCGCAACCCCCAGAATATAGGTAGCAAAGACAACCGTCCCCCACTCTGATTTTTTTTTAAATATTATTTTGATTGTTTTCATATTTATGAGTGCAAAACTCTCACAATTTTTTTACATAAATAAAGTAAGAAAAACAAGCAAAAGGAGAGAGAGAGAGAAAAAAAGAACAACATAGGCCAAAAAGAGATAATGTGTTCATACAAATGCAAATTCCATAAGTGTATCCTTTAAGAATAAAGCATAACATTTTATAGAGGGAGAAGCAGCCCGTAAACTTCATGATATAATTAAAAAGAAGACAAGATATATAAAAAAAATATTAATGGCAAAGTAAGAAAAGTCTATATACACACACATACCGACAAACCTACACACACACACACACACATATATATATGCACACACACACATATATATATATATATATACACACATACAAATACAAACACATATATCAAAAGAGAAGAGGTATTTCATATATTGAAACAAAGTCCAAGTTCAATTTTCAGCTAATCAACAAGCACATTGCACAAATCACTGCGTTCCAAAAAATGCCCAAAGATTCCTACAGTGATTTAATGTGGCTTCATTCGACCCATTCATTTTTGACCCTCATACTAAAGTGATGTCAATTTTCTCATCTTACTCTCAGTGAATAGATGAAAAAGTGCATTTCACAAAAGTCAACTATTCATTTATATGTAATACTCCTCCTTTAGATTTTTCAGACATGAAAGCCACCGCAAAAAATATTGCTCGAACATCCAGCAGATGAAATTAACCCTCTTGGTCTGACACAGAAACTTTGATTTCTGATTTGGTTGCATCCTCAAGGGAAATACTTGGAGCTATGAAACGTGGCGTCTCAGAGAAATATAACTAGAAAGACATCAAGAGAAAAGTAAAGTCATTATAAAGCAATTACCAGGCATAGCTGTGTAATTACAACACCAGGCTTCAAGAGTGCACGAGGTGTTCACTGCCCAGCTTTGTGATCAACAAATACAGAATTTCAATATTAGCTCCTAGGCATGTGTATATTTGTGTATGTATAGTTAAATTGTATGGCAGAAATCAAATATCCCTGATGATAATGATACTATACGTCATGAGGGAAAACACCAATACCCAGCCCTCTGCATTGCAATTGCAAAGTTTGGTGGCTGTTTTCCAGCCTCCTTATAAAGAGAGAAATCAGATAACCGCAGGCTTCCTGGCTGTCCTGACACAGGCCTGATAATGGATTGAATAGGAGGACAGAATCAATATGGCTGTCCCCACTCTGAGCCAGGAAACCAGCACTGGAGAGCAGACTTTTGTAATCTGCAAGGGACAACCTGGCTCGTACGGGCCTCTTAGCGACCTTAAAGCTGGCAGAGTCAAGTGATCTGTCAACAGCCATCAGGAGCCATTTGCAGCAATAATTCTGTTTCCATTTCTGCTAAATGTTGGGATCAGAGGTGGTTTCAGTGCTCTTTAGCACAACTGTGTAACTGGAAACCAAAGAGAATGGTTTGTTTGACATTTTGAACGTTTTGACTCATTGTTCAATTTTCTCTCCTGGAAAAAAGAATGTTTTACCTCAGCCATCTATCACAAAAGAGATCATCTGAAGGCATTTGGAAAAAAGGAAAAGGTATTGTTGGTAGTTTTTTGATTTGTAAAAGTTCACAAAATCAACTTCTGTTTGATGAATTTTTTATTCAAAAAGTTAAAAGAAATGTACATGAACAAGTAGCTGGTTTTGGTAGTGGTGTATAATTTAAACAACATCTGTTAAACTCAAATATTTTAAACTTTTGTGACTTTATGTTACCCTTATGCCAGATCAGAGCTTTTAGTTTGCTTTTACTATCATTTCCTTTTTGACGTCAAAATTTTCAAACCAGTCATCAGATGATAAGTAATCAACTGTTTGGATCTAAGGGTCATTTATTAAAAATACGTTATGGTAAACAATATCCTTTGGAGAGGTTAAGTTCAGATCTTTGTCTTGGATTCATGAAAACAGATCAAGCGATTAATGTAGAGACTGGCTTTGAGCTTCATGACCCTTCTTTTCAGATAATTTATAACATCAGCAAAAAGTTTCCTAGAGACCTGATAGTCACAACTACTAGTGTGCGTCTTCTTAAATACAGCCTGGTGTTATTTTTAATTTTTTCCTATTCAAATTTAAATCCTAGACTGTATAAATCATGATAGTCTCTGTGACATCATCCAATGGTATCTGAATAGTCTGTTTGAAGCCTGACAATGGCAGTCACCATGTTGGAAATGCTGACTCTACCTAGCTTTGTGTCAACCTAAAAACAAGCACAGAGTTGGAGCTGAGGCAACCATAGACATATAAAGAGTAGACGCCGCATTGACCACTACTACCTATTGGCGTGGGGCCGCCATCATAACTCGCTGAATACTAAACTGATTTTCATGTATTCTTTTTTTTCCGCAAACGTCATACATGTATGTCTGATACAGGACACATGGTTTGGCATATTTTAATATTCATAGTGGGCTTAACAGTAATAGAATATTCTGATATGTGATATATTTGATGTATGATAGGTATTCTGCCACACAGTACTCTGGCATCTTGAAGTCTCTGCTGCTTCAGTTTACATTTACAGGTAGGATCATGGGTATGATCATGTGGATGACCGGACCAAGATGATGGCTGTATTTCTTGCGCCCCAGCAGCCAATGTGGTGTCTACTCGTTATATGTCTATTGAGGCAACCTCATGCCCCCTGGCAAACAGCTGTAGAGCACCCTGCCTGATGTTAATGGAGCTTCATTGGTTTTAGGAGGCAGTCTCAAGTAGATACCGAAGGGACTGGAGATTTTCCGCCTCTGCATTGGCAGAGGTTCCTGCTCGATTTCAAATTATTATTTTTTAAAGTTATATTTTTTGGGGCTTTTGCCTTTATTTGATAGGACAGCTGAAGAGAGACAGGAAATGTGGGGAGTAGAGAGCAGGGGAAGACATGCAGGAGATAGTCGACTGCCGGGAATCGAACCGGCGACCCCTGCAATGAGGACTGTAGCTTCTGTACCTGGGGTGCTTAGACCGCTAGGCCACCAGCGCGTCCTCAAATTAAATTTAATACGAAATTGAGTATTGAAAGTAAAACTGCCTGTAGTAAAGCATGCTGTTGGCCAAGACGGACTTCAGGCCAAGATGTGTCTTTTCTGTGCGTTATTTAATGTTTGACTGAGCAGCTTGAGACGGGCAAATGGAGTTGAGAGATGACATCCAAAAAGGGAACAGCTAGTTGCATATGCCAGCAAATATTTGTTTATTGAGAATAATTTAAGATAGTGTGTCATTTGTTGACTTCCAATGAGTTCCAGAATTTCATTACTGGATTTTGGTCTCCAAACAGATTGTTTTCCTGAATGCTGCCAAAGCCCTGAGACACACTAGAGGATGATGCCACTCTTAGAGCATGAAACCTGAACACTTCCAGTGCCAAAATCCAGTAACACCATAAACTGTATAAAATATGGACGTAGTATCCGTGACGTCACCCATCTGTTTCTGAAGAGCTGTTTTGAGGCCAATCGGCAATGGCAGCCATATTGCTGCTGTCGAGCCATTGTGACGTAAAGAGGCGGGCTTTGAGCCTCCTAGCCAACAGCTACAGTGTTCCCGCCAGTCAATCAAGTCAGCTGTGCCTCTAATTGGAAGATTCATAATCTTACTATTTTTGAAATTGCTGCGTTAGAAAAAAATTCACCCTCCGTACAGTGTGTGCCGATCGAGAAATGAGCTATCCAGACTAAACTGGTCTTTTGTACCAGGCTGTAAACTTCCGGAGCCAGCCTCAAGCGGATCCTCGATGAACTGCAGTTTTTAGCACTTCCGCATTTGACTCACATTTTTAGACCGGAGGTTGCCGCTTGAATAACACGCATACAAATTGTGAAATTTAACAAACCAGTAGTAGCCTCATGGTGCCCAATTCTTACATAAAGTCTATAGGTCAGACTCATAAACATGGCTGGTATACCAGAGCAGGGTGAAGAAATGGAAGGGATTGGAGGTAATACTCTTACTCTAATAACAGCTCTGTCCTCAGGATAACCTGTGTAAGTTAAATATTTTGAGCAGAGTGGAAAAAAAGCATCAAACACCGGTTATAAATAGAAAAAGTCACCCTTTGAATAAATTAGGAGTGTTTAGTGCTTGGAGATTCCCAGGTGTGCCGGCTGCATGTGATGTATCCTTTGCTCGTCCTTTGTACAGCAGGTAGTGATAACCAAGAAACAGCAGGAGAGCTTTCAAAGACAGGCAGTTCGGAGGGCCGTCCAGAGACAGGCGCAGATGCACCAGTTCCTCAAAGGATGACCTTTGACCCTGTTTTAACCTGACCTATCTCTGAAGACTTCTCAAGGCTGACATTAAAGCAGAAGAGGGAAGGTAGAGGAAGAGCTTTGACGGATTTCGTCATTCTTTGTGATTATTGATGCTCCAATGAGCTCAAAGAAGAAACTCAGATTGGAGAGCTGTTGAACTGGTCTACCAAAAAAGGAACATGAAATAAAAATGACGTTTTTAAACTTCAGAGAAAGGACTTCTTAAAAAAGCCACCAGACAGCAGATGGACTCTTGTCCTAAAAACAGGTTCTGTTGGTTCAGTGTTGAGATGTATCTCTGCTCAGACACGGTTTAGCACTTAAATGGAACTGCTGTTTGTACCTGAGAGGTTTTTAAAAAAAACAAACAAGTAAAACTGAGGAGAAAAAGCTTCTGACCTCAGCCTACAGTTCTCATTGGATAAAGCTCTGAGGTGTTGGAGGGCTAATTGAAGATAGTCTTTTATTGAATTTCTTTCTTTATCACAAACTTTTCCCAGGCAACACCCACAGTGCAAACTTTCTGGGAAGAACTTTATCCAGTTTTTAAGCGATAAAAAAAAAAATCCTTAGATGTTTTTCATAAACTACTGCCTCCACCTGTCAATATCTATCATGATTTAAGTTATGTATTAAAAAGGTTTTTATCAAATCAAAAGTGTCAATGCCTTTTGTTTGCCTACTGGAGCTGCTGAGTTACAAGAGGCAGTAATGAGCTGCCCTCATTAGCTTAACCTGTAGGGGTTTCAAGATACATTCAGCACACAGATGAGATGATACATGATATTAAGTTCACAAAAATGATCAAACTGATACCAGATCAGACATTATTTTAGCACTATTTTGAAGAAAAATATGACTGGATGCTCATTCCAACAAAAGTCACACAAAGCAAGAACAATGCAGGTCCATATTGAAATATGTTAATGAGTCATCATCTTGTAATGAATGTCACTTCAGTTTTGCTTTCTGAGGATGAATCATCAGAGGCAGTAAAAGACACGACCAATAGGAAGGCACTGTGAAAGGTTTTGACACAATCTCAATGACTGAATTCTCTCTTGTGTGATTCATCGTGAGTCTCTTCAGACCTTCAAACCTGATAACTGTGTATGAAACTTCTAACAGTGTGAGTGTTAGAAGACTTTCCAGAAATACAAAATAAAGAGAAATAGAATTCACCCATCCATATGCTGTACCTCTCATCCTGTTTGGAGTCACAGGGGCTGGAGCCTATCCAAGCTGTCATTGGGGACAAGGCAGGGTACACCGTGAACAGGTTGTCAGCCTATCATAGGGCTGACATGTAGAGAGAGACGACCATTCATGCACACACTCATGGCCAAATTCCACCGGGTCCATGTCCGGTCTTTCTCTGACCCATCATGGCACCAGATCTGATGGGTTTCTATTCTCAAAAATGCATTAACTCCGACTGGATCCACACTGTTGCGTTCCAGCTGCGTCTGAGATCCGGCACACCAGAGCCCTCTGGATCAGATACGCAATACTTCTATTTTGCAGGATGCCGGAGCATGATGCATCAATCTCAACAGAGCAAATCGAGTGGGACAGGAAGTCAGCCACCAAACAAGATTAAAACATCCTGTCTTTTCAGAATAAAAGACTCCATGGTATCACCAGATCATATTTCACTTATACGACAACAAACCATTATGATGAGCAGAGCCAGGCCTGGAGTCAACAGGTCAGCAGTTTTTAGACACCAATAAAGACAACATGGATGAGAAGAGGAGTCAGATACTCATTAATGCAGCAATCACTGCATTAACACCTTTACTCTGATCCGCAGGGGATAACACACGGACCTGACACGGATCTGGTGGAAGTCCGATGTCACACCTATGGGTAACCAATCAACCTGGTGAGCATGTTTTTGGACAGTGGGAGGAAGCCGAAGCACCGAAAGGGGCCAACTCATGCAGAGAGAACATGCAAGCTCTACGTAGAAAGGCCCTAAAACCAGTGTAAATGACAAATATAATAACTATGTCTCTGACTGAGTAAGAAACAAGGCTAAAGTGACTCAGAACACTGGGACAGAAGTAATCTGGAAATCTAACACCTGGAAGACAGCAGGTGCTTATGCTGCACTATAAAACAGGCTGTAGGCTTATTAAAGAGTCTGGGGTGACACTGACCTGAAGAAAGAACAAAAAAAAGTTTTGTTCTAACAGGCCAATC
The DNA here is from genome assembly GCF_009762535.1 of Notolabrus celidotus. Classification (NCBI taxonomy): domain Eukaryota; kingdom Metazoa; phylum Chordata; class Actinopteri; order Labriformes; family Labridae; genus Notolabrus; species Notolabrus celidotus. The sequence goes on along the minus strand of NC_048294.1, from coordinate 12,275,726 downwards.
AGAATGACTGATATAATTTTAACAGTACAGTATAGAAACTAATCATTGTCATGTCTCAGAACAGTGCTATACTGAAGCCAAACACGTCAGCATATGAGCTGCAATAAGTTACGCTGGTGTATAAAAAAAATGGCGAGTACGCTGGCGTATGTTGCATAAGTTATGGTAAGTTTAGAGCACGCTGAAGCACGCTGGTATACGTCGTAGTCGGGCGAGTATGCAGCACACGTCAGGCATATGCCTATCATAAGTTCTTCGTAAGTTATGCGATGGTTGACACACATTCACACACGTAGAGCTGTGTGTCTGCGTGTGTGTCAGTGTGAGAAGCCTTGGAGCCCTCACTCAGTGTCAAATAGCAGAGCCTCTGAAACAGAAGCTGAAGCCAGCATGTCGGAGTCTGGTGGTGTTCAACGATGAAGCTGCTGTTGTTCGATTAAATGAAGTTCAAAATGTCACGATTTTGAAAGCGCAGTAAATAAGTGTAACTTCTTGTAAAGACCAGAGGCTGTGTTCCTGTTGGTTTCACTCCTCTGACACTCCACGGCTCATCATGTTCTTACAAAGAGAGACTGCAGAGCTTTTAATTTTTTTAATCAACAATGCAAGTGCATCTAATTTCAAAACATATACATTGTCATGAATCTTGGCGTAATATTTGATGACAGGCTGAAATTTGATCGACAGGTTTGTTCAGTTGTTAAAAACAGTTTTTATCACCTGAGGATTTTATAAAAAGTAAAGGGGTACCTGCCACAAAGAGATCTTGAGACGGTAATCCATGCTTTTATTAACACTAGACTGGATTACTGTAACTCACTATATTTTGGCCTGGACCACTCACTATTGCACCGCCTGCAGCTGGTACAAAATACTGCTGCCCGTCTCCTCACTTGCAAACGCAAGCGTGACCACATATCCCCTGTCCTAGCTTCGCTGCACTGGCTCCCGGTTGCTTTTAGAAAAGATTTAAAAATGTTATTGTTTGTTTTTAAAGCTCTTAATGGCCTAGCCCCCCAGTACCTGACTGAGCTTCTCCAGTATCATGTCCCTGCCAGGACATTGAGATCATCTGGTCAGTTGCTATTGGTCACTCCCAAAACTAGGCTTAAAACCAGAGGTGACCGAGCCTTTGTGGCGGCTGCTCCTCGGCTCTGGAACAACCTTCCCCAACATATCCGCTGTGCTGGATCAATCGAGATTTTTAAATCCTCTATTAAGACTCACCTCTTCTCCCTTGCTTTTAATCAAGGTTAAGTGGACATCTGGCATAATCTTGAATTAAATTTAAACTCATTTTATTCTATCTTATTTTATTATATATTTGCACTGTTTACGTATTTTAGTATTGTATTTTGGTATTGTATTGTATGCTATGTTTGTCATTTGTGCTGTTTTTGATCTGTACAGCACTTTGGTCAACCCTGGTTGTTTTAAACGTGCTCTATAAATTAAGTTTGAGTTGAGTTGAGTTGATTAACGAGCGGCAGCCTTTTCATACATTTCGTCAGCGTTATTACGCTGCCGCACGTTTTGCACAAGTGGACTATAGTTAGGCATAAGTTATGAATATGCTATGTATACGCCCAAAATTGAAAAAAACACTGACAATTTAGCGTATGTCAGTGTTTTAGAGGCATTTTGATACGTCAAGAAAACGCTGGCTGAATTGTCAAGGTGTGACAGGGCCATTAGTGAAATCTAAAAAAGTCCAGGATGTAACTCAATCACTACTGACCCCACAGTGTTTCAGACTGAACAGATTTCATCACACTGGATAAATTGTCCTAGTCTTTAAATTTCTGTTTTCACCACAGGTTTGAAAAAGTATCACTAAATCAAAGAGCATCCAGAACAAATATATCTCTAAAGAAATCCAGTGTTGCCGCCTCACATACAGAAGGGAGCTCATTTATATTGTTCACATGAGCAGGAACAGCTCAAAGCTCTCCTGCTTTTTGAGGTTAATAAGTGGCGAGACGTACTGATAAATTATTTACGTGTCTTTCGTTTGCATCTTCATTTTGTAGTCACTGCTCATCTCCTCCTCTGCTACATACCTGAGAGTGCTTGACCCAAACTTGTGTGGAAAATGATAAAATGCAGGGGAATCTGTTCCTCCCAAAAACGTCAATAACTCGAAGGGAGGTGGAGCAGTGGAGTGAAATAAACATCTCTTTCTGAGCGTGTGGAGAGGATTGTGTCCCACAGCTATCTGAGTTTTCTTGAAAGAGGTTTGAGCTGATTTTTTTTAATCAATGCATGTGAATAAAAAGATTTACATTTAGGGGGAAATTTTGCAACACATTGATGATAGTAATG